>NC_134962.1:8911722-9220790 GCF_965638725.1 Aptenodytes patagonicus
AGGTACTGAGCTCCTCAACATTGACTGACATTTATGGGTTTAAAGGCTTTAGGTTGTCACCTATTAGAATTTTTAGAGAGCCTAAGTGAGCTCAGCATCTTATGCCTTTGGTAGTTTGGGATCTAAGGACTTTAAAACGTCTTTGTAGGGACTTTTGAAAATGATTGCTCTCTACGACATCCACACACTTAGTATAGGCTCATTCTATGCAGGTCATCATCATTTCAGCCATTTTCTGTTAGCTAGGCATTTAAGTTCCCTGAGCGTGACCTTCAGAGTCTTTCTGCATTTTTCAGACCAAAGCAAACCTGTAATAAATCTGGTCCTTCAGGGATTGGCCAGCGCCATATGGCAAGATGATGATATAGCAGAGTTCCAAGCTCTGGAGTCCCACTATCCAGACTTCTGCTCTAACCACTAGGTCACGCTTTTTCCTGACAGTTTTAACATGGTTGTTTTGTGGTGGTAGGCTGTTGATCTTTTCTGGAAGCACACTGACAATAATGAAAGTACTTAGAAAATCCTTAAAATTTCTGGGGTAGTGTCACAGACAGATTTGTGTTTTGAGTATTTCCTTCTTCGTAGTTTTGATGTATAGTATGTTTAGGACACTGAATTTTTTTTTTAGCAGAAATGCTATCTTTATTTTCTGCTCTTTTCTTACAGGCACACCCAACTTCCTGTTAAAGATATTGGGTAGGATAGTACCATAGATACTGATCATTTTATTTTTGCACCTCACTCTGGAACTATATTGAAATATAAGGGAAGGATATTTAAATGTCGTGAGTGAAATCCAGATCCTTTGAATCACGAGGAGTTTAGGTATTGATTTCAGTTGGGACAGGTTTTAGCCAAAAATATGCATTTTATTCTGATTCTGTTTTCTATCAGGTATCTATATTATGATGTTAAATTAATGGAAAGATGCCGATGGGTTTTGAGTCTATTGAAACTTATAGTAAAAATGCATCATGGGACTTGAATTGCCACTTAGTTTGAGATCAGTAACTTCTTCCAAGAGTTTGCTTAATTAACAGAGATGACCTGGTTGCTGTTGGGCTGGATGGTGTTGAAGAGGTTTATAGTTTACACCGAGTACATAGTTACAGGCAGGGCAAGGAAGAAAAGTTGCAGGGTACATCTATTGGCGTTATTTCAATAAGGAGTAAAACCTTTTTTTGACGTGTAATTAAAGTAAAGCTTTACAGCTAAGAACCTCTTAGTAGTTATACGTCCCCATTTTCCAGAAAAAAGCCTTTCATTGCTGTTGATTTATAAAACAACCCCCACACACACACCCAGTATTTTTCCCCGACACAGTTTGTTGGGTTTGGGCTCCTTGTGCCTGATACACCTAAGTTTGTATTTACCAGTCAATTAGTTGCTCTGCTTGCATGTGCAAAAGCTGATTTTCCAGGATGCAGAATATAAAATAGGCTGTGTACTGAGTGGTAGTTCCAGTGTACGATACGTGGCTGTGCAATCTTTGGGAGCCAAGTAAAATATTTCTTTTCTATATATAGTCACCTGAAATCCAGCAGCAAAGACACTTCTGAATCTTGCACTCAAAACTAACTTAGGTTTTAAGAAGCACTTTTTCCTCCTTAATATTGCAATTATTTTTTTTAATTTCCACATGGTTTTGCAGAAGTGCCAAACACTTTCATGATGAATTCAAAAGAAATCTAAAAAGATCAGACAGAAAAAAAAGAAACAGAATTTTAAATATTGCCATTTTATGAGAAAAAAATTTCACCTTATTTGTGTTTGAAGCAAAGACTGTAACTTTCATAATTTCTTTGCACATATCTTTCCTGTTCTTTACAATTAAGGCAAAGTCTAATTTACACTGCCACTGTGGTTAGATCTCTTAGTTAAAAGGGACTGACTTTTGATCTGGCATAAATGTGTCATGTTTTATTTGGGCCACTAAGATGATAATATAACTGAATATTGCAAAAGGCAGTGACTAGTCTTTGACCTGACTTACAAGATGCATGGACCTCCTGTGCCTCTGAAGTCTCAGATCAAATTACCAGCATTTCGCATATGTTTTGTGATCAATTTAGGAGTGTAATTTTTTGCATACTTATTTTTAGATCATATCAGTTGAGAAAAGAGGGGAAAAAAGTAAAATCTAGTACTGGATCTGAGCAAACAGAAAGGTCAGCGGTTAGGTTCTGCCTTATGTATTGTATATGCTGAAATGTCCTTTTAATAAATTAAACCACAAAATAAAAGAGTAGCTGAAAACTGTAACATTTGGCCTTGCAACACAGGTCAAAGGTTACTTTTTTTTCTCAAAAATGGTTTTGCAAATCTTTTTCAGAGCTGATAGATACACACCTTAGCTGGATACAAAACATTATATGAAAAAGAATGACTGTGATCTTTGATCCAAGCAATCAAAAAGAAAGGTAATTGGTATTTTTCTGCCTTTTCTCCAGCTGTGTGTTTCTCTTAACCTTTATTTATTTTTTTTTTCAATTAAAAAGTCATGCCCCTTTTTATTTGGCTTAGAGGGTTTAAAATCTTATTTAATTTAATTTAATTTTTTTTTTCATTCTTTTTCTTCCCCACTTGTGTACCACAGAGCTGTCCTGAAGTAGCTGGGGCCTGGTGGGCAGGGAAGGAGAGATGGGGTTGTGCATGCTGGGCTAAAGCATCCTGTCATTCCAAGGCAGCAGCTAGAAGCACGTTAGGACCATGGTTTGCCTGGTCACGTTTTGAGACTAAAAATTCAGGGTTCAACTTTCCTCCTCAGTCCCTGATATGCCATCAGTTCCTCCCTGCGTGTCTTGTGTTGGCTTCGCGTGTAAAACGCCTCTTGGCCACATCAGCGGAGCAAACATGGAATGTGCAGGATCCCTGCCCGGTGAAGGGAGGAGCCCACTGGAGCTGAGCTTTGCCTCCTCTGATGAGACCCTCAGTCTTGCAGGATCCCCAAAGGGCACAAGACCCCCGTCACTGCCACGGGTATAGTGCTGTGACAGCATTGACTTCATCGGTGTTATTCCAGGCATACAGATGGAATAACACTAGTAAAGTTGTTATTCCGATGCATGCGTGAACGTGTGCGCACGCATGGATATGAGTGTGTGTGTGTGTATATAATCAATTACAAGGAGCCTGACTCATTGCCAGCTAAAATTGGAGACTGTTTTCTGTCTCTGGACTACTAGTTGAAGCTTGGTATTTAATACAACCCACTATCATCCCGCAAGTGAATACACTCCAGATTTCTATCTGAGAGGATGTGAATTAGAGTCTCAAATGTCTTTGAGGACTGAAGCCTGAGAGACTGACTCTAACCCATCAAAGCTGAGTGATTAGAAGAACGCAGACATTCTCCCATGATTTCAGCCAGCCTCTCACATTCAGTTAACTTGGGGATCTCCAAGCACCGGGGCTGTTGTAACACTTGTACAACAGCAGTATCTAACAGAGGATATGCTGAAGGGATTCAGGCCTAACTAGGGATTTCCTTGGTCTGGATGGCTGATGTCAGCTGTAATTTCATATCTTTTTTTATAATTTAATCTTTCATTATCTTTGCATATGTCCTCATGGCCCTGTTTAATCAGTTCTTTCTCATTAAATGGATCAATAGCAGTGTGCTCCAGAGTTGCCACATGCCAGGCACCTTAAATAACAATATTTTATTTATTAATCACATCATCTCCATTTCCTCTCGGCTAGAAATGAGCAAATGAGAACTGATACTTGAGATACATTTTAACCATGCTACCAAAAAAAGATAGATGGGAGTTCAGAATAGCAAGTTCAGCACATGATCTCAGCTTCCTCTGAAGTTTAGATATGTCTCAGTTTGCTGATTTTGTTCAACCTATATTGAAACCCAAGTCACTGAGATTACACCTGGATCTGGATCTGTGTGCTCCCAAATCTGGAGCAGATCACCAAAGATGTGTGATTTGCTCAGTCTGGAGGTGACTCCAAGCTGGAGGAGCGATACTTGCCTTGGGATCCATCCCTGTTAGGTTTATATATTCATTAGATTTAGGGGCTCTGGTTGTAGATTAGGACTTTTTGTGCTGGGACAATCATTGACTTACACATCCTTCCCTTAAAGCTCCCAGACTAGCGTTGCCCAGCTTAAACTGCACCTAACTCCCCTCACCACATGGATTTAGGTGAAATTCAGGGTGACTACAGGTTATCAGTTCAGGCCAACTGATAACAGGAAGCTCCCCTGTCATTCAGATGCTTACAAGAAAAATCCAATTTGCCACCTGTAAGAGCTCGCACAGAGTGTCCAGCTGCACCCGAGCATGGTCCTGCAGCCCATCTATGGGGTTAATGTTTCATGCTGTTCCCCTGCAACTTTTTAGCTCTTTACAGATTGTAGTCCCCCTATAACCTCAGACCTCAAAACCCACTGCTGACCTCCCATGTAGCACACAGGAGGGAAAGTGAAGTTTGCAGGCTGAGTAAGCCCTTTACCGCACTGTCCAACCTGCCTGGAGCTGGCGAGCGGAGGTCCCCACGCTGGCCAAGCTCTGGGCTCGTGGTCTGCTGGTGCTGCATGATGGATTTCACTTTGCCTAAAGCTCAGGCTGGGAAACAGAACCAAAACTGGACTCCTCAAAAGACTGTGGGCTTAGTAAACTCCATTTAATTATCTGCTCATTTTTCACTTAATATTTAACCCTTCCTAGACAAAGATGACTGTTGGCTCCGATATTTCCACAAGTGTTGGCTGTATTAAATGAAAGGAAACTCATACACGATATTTTTGGTACGCTGGCTGCTCAAACAAATGTGTCGATAAATCAATCGGCCTGCAGTCTCAGCCCACTTGTTTTTAGGAAGGAAATGACCCTGTAAGAGTGGGTGCCCACTTCTTTTACCTCACTGCTATTTTTAGCTGAGGCTGTGAAAAATTTCCATTGAAGACCTGCTCCTCTCATTTCCTGGGTAGAGCAAACAGGAAGCTCTTCTAACTGAGCTGAAGGAGGTTTTTTCCCTGAAAGTGAACCAACCTCACCTCCCACTGGTTGCTTGCTTGCACTGCAGAGCAGCAACACACCAAATACCCCACATATGTGCTTTAATTGCAAGAATTCACCCAAAAGGCTGGTAGAAGCCAGCAGGTAATGGTGGCAGGTAGAAAGTTGGGCAGCAGGAGAGGACAGGAGTTCTGCTGTCAGCCATGCTGGTTTTGCCCATGTCCTCTCCAAGAGGCACCAATCTGATTGATATCAGGCATTTCCTGGATGGAATTAGGAAGAGCTAAACTCTGGGCTGTTAACAGTGGGATTTTTGAGCATAGAGGGATGGAAACTGCCTTGTGTGGCACAGGCTATGGAGAGTTTACTGTGCCTGGAAATGCGGAGGGCTGGCGCCCTGCTCCTCCCATCAAGTACCTGTGCCGTGCTCTGTGTGAATACTTACAGTATTCACACATTCACATGATAGCTGACCACAGCAGACATCTGTACAGTAATAACATGGAGCTTTGTGTAAAACATAAATTTTTTACTTTCTCAGAGATAAATTCCATTGCATGTAGAGTGGAGGGAGCTTTCAAACTACTGGTCATAACTACTAAAAATTAATACATGTGTTCCCCTTCCCAGAGACAGTAAGAGATCAGGCACCATTTTTTTTTTAATTGTTGGGAAGTGGTGAAATACTATGTTAATTAAAAGTTTTTCTTAAACATTTGTTAGAAATGGGCCTAAATATGGGGAGTCTTACAGCTGCATACCTGAGGATTAATCAGTCTTGGGTGAGGGTCTTCTCTGGTTTGAATTAGTCCTTGTCTTAGCCCTTAAATATCAACAGGGAGAAATCATTTAGATCTTGGTTCTGAAACCTTAGAAAATTTGCTCTTTTGGTTTTAAGGCAAATTTGTCAAAGTAGATAAACAGTTTCTGAACCGTGGACTCCCTTGGTGAATATAGCACCAAAAAGCTGCATGTGAAATGGAGCCCCAAAACAGGTAGTTCTGGAGTTTTGCACCAAAACACTCATGTCTCTCCTAATGAAATTGCTGCCTAGAGAAAGAAATGTTGTTCCAGGAGTTACCAAAGGGTGCTTTAGGCAAATAAGTGTGAAAGGTAGACAGGAGGGAATGGCTGTTGTATATAACATGTAATAATGTTTTTTTTAAACAGAGAACAAAGTTCTTCAGTGTCTTCTCTTGAGCTTTATTAACAAGCCTGTCCCAGCCTCTTAGAGTGTCATAGTGGTGCATGGAAGTTTGCTTATGCTATAATCTACAAACAAACTATAACAAAAATGTAGAGCAAATAGGGTCTACAGCGAGATTAAAAAAAAAAACACAAAACCACAAAAACCCCAACACTTTTTCACCTGAATTGCAATCTCTGTGTTTTCAGAACTGCCCACTATATTTCCTCCAAAGCTGGCCTTTCTCTTTTTAAAATATTCTTATTTCAGCCTAGTGAAAATGTCAAAAATGCTCAGATACTTACAGATTTTTTTTTTTTTACCTCGGGTAAAGGAAATGTCTGTGAAAAAGGGCAAGTGTTGTGTACATAAGGGATGTAGCATGTACTAGACACATGGTACAGCTTCTCAGTTGTGTTTTTACGGTACTTGAAGCATGCTGACCACAGTGTAAACCCCCTCTCTCCGCTCCTTCCCCCTGGCCTTCCAAAAATATGTAGTCTGGGTAATTAAGACTAAAAGATTTAAGTTCTAATAAAATTTTGTCATGAATACAGAGGGGATGTTTTCAGCTTAACAGCAAACTGCCCAAGGATTTCTTTTACTTCTTGTGATTTTGAAAGTGCCCTAACATTTCTTCCTCTTTCTTTTATTTCACAGTTAATGAAATTATCAGGAAGGAATTTTCTGGACTGCCTGCCAGAAATCAGACATAGAAGAAGAGATTTGTGAGACAACTTTTACCGAATCCTTCCATAACTGACCTCTTAGATCCTTCCAATGCCCCTGCAACCTCCTGCTTCCTTAACTGTTCATCTCAAGGCACCAATTCAATGCAAGGAACAATGTATTGGCATCAAGCTGACAGCCTTGACTAAGCAACTCGCCACCTCTCTCTGTAAACATCGAGAAGGACACCCTTCCTTTCGTCCAAAGATCATATTGTTCTTGTATAACAGAGCATCTGTCTGAGGAAACTCTTCAAGCCTGCTGCAAAATATCTATCTGTGTATCGATCTATCTTAGTAATAAGGGAGAAGTGAGATGTCACTCCTGAACACCGCACAAAGCAAGGGAGGTTATATATTAGTGCTTATTTGGGTGGGGTGGGAAACGGGGGAAGAAAGAGTAATATATTCCATAAAAAAATAACGACATTTTGCAGTTCACTAACAATGACTTGCCCTCCAGGTCTCAAAGCCCTTTTGAGAAATTTTATTGTTGTAGGAAACTGAGGCAACCCAAGCTTGCTCAGCCTTTATCCGACCTGGGATCAAAAGCCATTTTTTTCTGACTCTGAGCACTGTGATCAGTATTTCAAACAGTAGACATCAGCTGAATCCAGGAGTTTTCTTCATTTTTCTTCTCAGACTGGATAAGAATGTGAAGGAGAAGGATGCTCACAGAGAACCAGTGAAAAGAGCAATTCAGCAGTTGTAACACCTGTCCCAAGGTAAAATAAACCCAGATAAAACAGAGATTAATATATAGGAGTCACAGTAAATCCAAAGATTTTATGATTGATCTTTTTTAATATTTAGGCAGTGTATGAACACATCTTAGATATTTTCTCTCTAATAAATTGTTGCTGTTTCTTTTCATATAGAACCTGCTATCGGCTCTTAACTTGTCTCATTTAGCAGCTGTAACAATTAACCACGCAAGCTGCAGAGGAAAATAATTGCATCTTACAGAAGCCATATGTTCCAGAAAAAGTATACACTTACTTATATTCACCTTGTCTCTTTAGCTTTGCAAAACTACCAGCAATTTCTGGAAAGGTTAAAATTCCACATGAGTTAGTATGTTTGTTATGTTTTGCTTCATGTGTTATAATATACTGTACTGACACAGGCTTATCACAATAAGAGATAACCGCTGCCATCTGCAGTTGTACAGCTAGCAAGTTTATAACATTTTGGTGTGTCATTGCTACCACAGTGTGATAAAAAGGCATCATGAGTGGATAATCAATGTACAGTAAAAGATAGCCATAATATTGTAGGAAATACGTAGTAACCTTTTCTGGTTTTGTAAATGAGGAACGCTGATATTTTTAAGAGTGCAGGGTCTGAGCTCTATTCTAGAAAACGCAGTGAATCTATCCTGTTCTCAGTTGTTTCACAGTAAACTTTGCTGAACACCAACGTGTCCACATGCTCACAGCAGGAATTAGGTTATATGAATACAGCAGACCAGCAGAGCAGCTGCATAACTGGTTCCCCAATAGTGCAAGAAAGACCTTAAACAAACCCTGCAGTGTATGTGCTCGTTCCAGCAGCAGTCTTTTCAGGAGTATTGAGAAGAATATATTTTCTGCCGATGAAAGCTGCCACTTAAACTCTGCCAGGTCTTCAATTTTAGAGTTAGAGATAGAGCATTAGACTTTCCAGAACACCTGACCTAGGTCTCACCTATAATCTTGAATCTTAAACTGAAATCTGAATTTCACAGGAGCAGCTGAGCTCTGGATTCAACCAAGCCTAGGTCCAGAGCCAGAGCAGAGCCCTTCCCGACTGCAAATCCCAAACCGGCATTAATAACACAGCTTGGGGAGTTTGCTTCTTTTTCCCCTTGAAGTACTGCTAACACACACCGGCAGCGCTCGTGTAAGACGGCGAGTGGTAGCAGGCATTAGCCCACTTTGTGAGATTCAAATCTTTTGTCGCAAAAGGAGTCCCCTGTATCCCATTTCGGCAACACCAAAAAGTCGCTGGCTGAGGATGCCTCATTCTGGTGCTCATATTGTGAGCTCCACATGTTGCATCAGCACGAATGTCGAGATAGCCAAGCCTCAGCCTGTTACCTGCAGAGGTGAAAATGGCCTTTTTTATTACTGACTTTTACAGAAACAAACCTGAGACTTGGACTAGCTGAAATGAGTTCTGCGCAGGGGAATTATTGATCGTTAAACAGCACTTGTATAGTACTTCAACTGGCTCACATGCCTCAAATAAGCTATTTTGGATTGTTTTAAAACTGCCAGTTTGCCAGAATCTGACATATATTATGGATTTTTAATGCAGGCCGATGTTTTGGACAATTTTGAAAAATTCCTCAGGCCAAAAGTTGCCTGTCAGAAGTTCTTTGCTGCAGCTGAGTAAAAGAACAGACCAAACGTGTCTCCTGGTTTCACAGAATTCACACTTGGAGGTACCAAAAATGACCATCTATTTTCCCTGATCCAACCTGTAAAGTATAGGAGAAATATAAAAACAAACCAAAAACCTATTCACAGGAAACCCAAAATCCCCAAATAACTGACAGAAACTTTTCTCTTGCTGAATTTTAAATAGAATATCAAAGAAGAACATGAACTTCTTTTCAAATCTGTAGACGCACTGACGTAGTCTAAAAATATTGCTGCTTATTTGGTGATTGTCCATAGCAACTGCTTGTCAATAGTCCTCTGTATACAGATGAATGGCTGATCTCGAAGTCAGATAACTGCGCACCAAATCCACTAGCAAGCTTCTCCTGCGATGAGCCATTGCAGTATGCAAGCTCATGATGCAGACTGATTTTTATTTGTAGTTTTATTCTTTGTCACTGTTCCCCACTGATCATTTAAGCATCTTTCTCCCCTTTTTACTATAAGGCATAAATGTATAAAGCAGACAAGAAAAATGTGGACTCATAGCAAAGGCTTTTCAACCTTCAAAGGGACCCAGGCAGGCAAACCCCTGAGCCCCTGCAATGCTCCATTGAAGCTACTTCGCAGGACGCACCCATGAAGCATGCGCTCTTTAGCTGAAGGATAAGATTTCCACTGCTCTTACGTGGTCTGTCGGACACTTTGCTATAGAGAGGGGGAGAGGGTTTTTTGTTTTTTTTTTTTAATGTGCTACAAGTGCTTTACTCGTTCTTGCATTAGCTGTATTTCTTCCTCATTTTTAATGCATAGATACTAATCTGTATGTGTGTTTGTATAGGTGCATATACATGTATATTTATATAATATAACCATATAATATATATGGATATATTATATACATATGATTATATATGAACACACACCCCCTCCGTTACAAACTTGGGTCACGATCCTATAATTGGCTCCAGTCAGCCAGACCTATGCAGGCACATGAAGCCAGCTACTGGATCGAGGGTTCATAAGATGTATATAATATAGACTACATTTTAGTGGTTTTATTTACAGCTACATGAGGTCAGGCTGTGCTACTCTATCCGCTTTTACACGCAACTGTTAGTTAAATAATACAGCTTTAACCAACGTTATATTTATTTCTGGAGAAAAAGGAGCATCCTCAGACATAGCGTTACGCATTGTTGTCTCTTTTTAAAAAGAAAACCAATATGTTAAAGTTATATAGCTAGGCTGAAGAACTTCAAAATATACCGTACTAAATTATTTCCTGTTCTTGCTGAGCAGTGTTTTTCCAGTATTAGTATTTTGTTACTTAATACAACTTGCTCTCTTTCTGTAGAGGCATTAGCTTAACCTTGGAAGAGTTAATACCATTTTGTGAGTAATTTGTTCTCACTTTATCTGGAAGATAGCCATATTTGCACATGAGGAAATTCTGTCTTTCCTCAGTTATCTGAATGTTTCACCACAGTGCCTTCCTGCCATTGTACCAAAGGCTTCCAAATATATTGTCTACAGGGTGAACAACTCTAATGCATTTTCCATCAAAGTTATACCATGCGAAGTACATGGGGCTCGTTGGAACTCAGAGTTCATCTCTTTCATTTTTGTGTGTGTGTGCATTTTTTTTTTTTAACTTCCATTTTTCCGTCCAAGCTTTGGCTGCAAATACAGGATGAGCTTCTATAAACTTCTGCATCAACTATATGAATACGTAGAATAAAATCATCATTCATGATATGTAAACAGTCTGAGAGTGGAATGGGAGTGGACAGATACCAGGAAGATTTTTTTTGTCAGTTATGAGTGTTGGAAGTGCAGTTTGCCAGGAGAGTAATTGCTCGTGAAGATACTTGCGATGAAGTATGAAGTCCCGGTTTTGTTTTTCTCCATGAGAATGAGCAAAACGTAACACCTGAACAACAGCGATGGAATGAAAGTGTCTAATGTATGTGTTTTTATTGGTAGAAAGAATGTAGAAGAGCCATGGTTTTTGCACTTGCTTTATTTGTATCCATGTAAATATGTATCACTTCCATTCTTCTTGTAGGAATACAGCATTTTCTGAATGTAGAATATTTCCAAAACCAGCACTATGTTATTCTGTATTGTATAAAATGCTGCTGCTTAATAACATATCTAAAACAGTTCTCAAATTAGCTAGCATGTTTTTTAAAGTATATTTTGTAATCCATATCTTTACAAAAAAGTGTCTATGCTTTTTGTCTGACCAAATATGCAACACCTTTTGGATTAAGAATAGTATTTATAAAGGATCAATTTTCATTTTCTGAGTGTATTAATTTTCTATGCAATTGTTGTTGAATTGTTATTGTCCTAAAAAAAGATGTATTTGATACATCTCCAAAGACAGCTTTAAACACTTCAGAAATATGTTTCTAAATATTTCAGTCTGACTTTTTCCCCTGCATTTCTTTCCAAATTGCTACTTTATAGGGAACAATTATCTGCCAGATGGGATTCAAGAAAACGACTGTCTTAATTTCAAATCTTAAGTTGATTCAGCTCTTCATAAATTTGGACCACTTACAATCATCTGATGTTCCAGTTTAGCTGCAATTCTGAGTGTTTGTTATTTATATTACATATTCCTGTGCAATAGGAAGAGACGCCGACGTTGGGTTTAGAATGGGTGAATTGCAAATTCTCCAGAAATCAACTGTTTTCCTCATCGTTTACATTGCAGTGATTTCTGACCTGTAAATGTAAGGCAACTATCTGCCATCACACGTGGAAAGTTATAATTCTTTATTCATCTCAGTTCAGAATGAATAATCCACCTTTTTGAATGTTTGACATAAGATTGACATCTGTCTTTTTTAATGTCTGCTACTTTATAACTGCAGCGGGTAACAGCTGATAGCAATCTGTTTAACTACCAGTCAGTATCTAATCTACTATGGTCTGTGTAAGATTTGTTTAGCCATTTTCATTGTTCCTGGTGTACAAAAAAAAAAAGAAATTGATACCTGACCCACATTGCAATAAATCTCAAATGAAGGTGCTGGTACTGTAAAAGATCACATAGGCTGCAAACGAGTGGTTATCTAGGGAAAAGTTAGTATTTTGAGTTTCTTTTCAGTAACTCTCATAAAATAGGAAAATTGGGTAGAAAGTTCTGGAATGACTGAGTCACAAAAATGAATAATGATTTATGTGTTTTTAATAGCCCAGAAATCCACAGATGTGTTGTTGGAACAATCAGTTATTCCAGGATTAAACTGCCATCATTTTACTGATGCTGATCAGTACCTTACTACACAAGTAGTGTGGTGAGACCTGGGAACAGAGAATCAAGGTACAGGTCAGTCTTAATAATGGTGGCCTAACTGGGACTTACATATTTGTGTGTGTGGGTGCGAGTGTGTAGTTATGAAGTGATCCTCCCTCCCTGAAGTCCAAGCCTCCTTGCTGAAGCCCTACCCTGTATGTTCAGGTAAAACCATATGTTAATAGATACACGAGTGAGCAATTGTCGCTCAAATCATCCTAAGAGATGTCTTTTTAATCAAACTGTTTGTTCAAAAGCCTAACTTTAAGAATTCAAAAGGGGTTTATATCATCATTGACATTCCTACAACAACATTGTTAACCTCCAATGTAATGATTTTTTGCTATCTGTAAAATATTTTTATATATTGCCTGTACTATGGTAGTTTAGCAATAAATGAAAGGATATCATCTGCTGGCTGAGTGTTTGGTCTATTCTTAAATAGCTTTATTGCCTTTGATAAACTAATATCAAGTGGGTGAGTCACCCACTTGATAGTCTTCTTGTCCTCATCACCCTCCTAAATACTCACAAATGGGGCATGCATAAGGATTTCAGAGTATGGAGTACTTATTAATGAGATGCCCAGTATCCCTTTGCATCAAGATCCCGTTCGGTTTCTGTAGATGAGAGATAGATTGATTCACACAGTGACAATTTTATGAACTTCATTTTCTCTTATTGTCTATTTTCCCTCATTTAATTTTCTATTCCCACCAGCACCATCCCAATAAAAAGCACTAAACAATCCACATCAACAGGTACTCCAGAGTTTTGACCTTAATATACCATTAATTTCCATCAGTGTAAATGTCCTGCATCAGTATGTGCTTTTTAGAGACTGGGGACGTACTCCATTTAAATTCTGTTCGTCTAAATCTTAATTCTGCATTTCTCTACTGGAGACACTGAAAGATACATTTTCATACTGCTGTGCTGGAAGAATGCCCAGAGCCCATTATGTCTCAGTAAGAGTCAAGTTTATACAGCATACGATTAAAGACATTTACCTTAACAAAATCAATATTATCCTTTGCATTTAAAAACAGAGAATTCAAACCATATTTAATGCATTTGTTGGACATAGAGCAAGCGCTTTGCTTTGCTTATTCACAAAAGCCTCAGAGCAAGCGCCATGTGGAAGTTCTTAACTCCCAGTACACTGTACAAAGGCTGGGAAGCTCATAAACCAGACAGGCTTCGCCAACAAAGAAGCTGTTACTGGCTAGGAGAGAACATTTTATGATGAGCAAATATATGGCACACAGGATTTTAGCTTTATTCAGCAACAGGAAAATTTAAGTAACTTAACCTGGAAATTCCACAGCTAAGGGCTGAGAACTTGAGCACCTGACCTGATACTCTGGCTTTAATTTATATCTTGGGTCCAAATTAAAAGACTACAACAGTACCCCAGATTTTTAGTCTTAACGGGAAATTTCCTGGATTTTGTAGACTTAACTCACTCCTTTATACCCCTTCAACATAGCTGACTTTTTTCCCAGTTTTACTTTTCATGGTAGCAGCAAGGAAGAAAAATTCATGTTTCTAATGAACATCTGGGTTTCGTATGAGAACTCGCTTGCTCGCGTGCTCCGTTGTGTAAATATGTGATTTACAAGTTTTTTTTTTTTTTTTAAATACAAATGTAATTTACTCAATTTAAGAAGCTGCCTTTCAGCTTCGTATCAGATTCTTTTCTAAATACATCATCACTAGCTTGCTCAGGTGGCCACGCTCAACTGGGCTGCTGCTAAGGGAGCTTCACAGGAAAGATGAGCTCCCACCCAACACCGTCCTCGTCTTCCTTATCCCTGCCCACCTCCTGTGCCTTAGTTGGACCGCCTGCCCCTGCGAGCAGCTATCATCTCAGTGAACTCATGTTGCAGAGGGGCTTGAATTATTTTTATTTAGGGAAGGGAAGGCCGCAGCAGAGGATTTGAGCTCCTACTAAACTGAAGGGCAAGACTGCTGGCACAGCAAAATTGCTGAGGTTGTGAGGAACCACTTAACGTAAAAGCCCCGGGGAAGGCGGAGGCGGGAGAGTCTGGCAGGAGCTGCACTGCACACGAATTGGCCAAATCCAGGCACTAGAGGTGACTGCAGCACAAAGGCACCTCTTTATTCAGTAGGACCGAAATTGTAGCTGAAATCAAGTGGGAGAGCACGGAGGCAGACCAGGGCAAGGAAGGCAGGCATGTAAATAAAAACATTCTCTATCTGTCGCTCAGATATAGAGAAATATAAATAGTAAAAAGATTTTCTTCTTTTTTTTTTTTTAGCATTGCAGTCTATTAGCTGTCTAACTACCTGTGAGAGCTCAGCTCTGCTCGGGGATTTTGGATGAAATGGACTTTCAGGCCAGGGATGGGGAGCAAGCAGCCAGCATTCACCGTAACAGCCTTGTTTTCTTCAGAAACCAGGCTAAAAGCATAACAAACCTTCCTTGGCCAACTGCAGCATTTATGCATAACTATGGGTGTATACGCAACTAAAGAAGTTATTTCTAGGCAATATTAACTGCTCTAAGGGCTGCGCCTTGGGCTCCAGACAGTAAGAAACCAGCAATAAGAAACTGCAGTTTAAGTCCTCAGACCTCTGGGCTTGACACTGGCACGTATCCTGGCTCTCTGCCTCCGGCGGAGGTGACAGACAGCCCAGTCAGTGCTGGCCCTGTGCGGGGAGCCCCGCTGCTGCCCCGAGCCCTCTCCTCCAGCAGCACGGCGAGGAAAGAGCAGAGGAAATATGACTCAAAGGTCCCCCCCCGGGAGCAGTCCAGTCCATCAACCACCTCTAGCTGAGAGCAGCAACTGAGAATGCCTATTTCGAAGTACTGCTGAAAGTTCAGAGTGGATTAGGACGTCAGCTTTTGGAACCCTCCCTCCAGCAAAGCCGCAGTGACTGCCTGCACCGACGTGCCCTCCCGGCCCTTGGTGGGAGCCATCGGCGTAGCAGCAAGCAGCGCAGCCGAGGGGAAAATATTACAGTCTCTGTCCCTGCAGAGCAGAACAGAGATGAAGAATGCTGTGATTTTGTGGCAGGCCTTTAATGATAGCCTAGGAGTAAGCACAGAAGGAGTCAAGTTTGAGTCGTATTAGTTTTGACAGATAATATCAATGACAACTTTGCCAGCTACGTGCTTCCCCCCACCCCTTTAATTTACCTTTTTTTTGCAATGTCAGAAATATTGTCACAAACCCATGTGCCTTAACTTTTCACACCAGGTGACCTCAAAGCATCAAAAGCCATCAAAGATTCAGAAGTATGTGTGCATCCCCACCCAAATTTATGACAACAGACCTCCTCACATCTTATTGCCTGATTCCTTGCAAAGTTTCCCCTACAGCATCTGAAGCTACTTGCTTTAACACTGGCCTTTATATACCAAAATACATATCTGCTTCTAGCTGAAAGAAAAATTTCGAACTGGCTGGGGAAGGATGAGAGTCAGTGGCGATGACCGCACATGTGCTGCATGGCAAGTGATGGAGCTGCACCAAGTTTTCATCCGTTCTCTGGAAAGCATGTGCAGGAAGGATGAACGTGCATTGCAGGCTTACTGCAACTACCAGCAAACTTTCCCCATCCCAAATTAAAATTAAAGGGTTTCCAACATAAGAAAAACATCCGTGGGAAATGGGGCCTATAACACCGTGGAGCATTACTGTTAATTCCCAAAACTTTCCAGGCTTATTTATAAAGTGGCTTCACAGCACAGGCATTTCTGATGTCTCCAGCCAGCAGCACCGCAGGCTGCTGAGGTGTTGTACGGGGACCTCAACAGCAGCACAGTCGGGCCCCACAAAGTGTGACAGATTGGCCATACTATCTCTGCATCATGCTAGGTAAGAGTACGTGAACTTGACAGTGATGGGAATTTATGTGTTTTCTATGCCACTGGCTGCAATTCAGTCAAAGTGAAGTTTCATTGACTGGCAGGTTATTTTTCCTTAGAGTGATAGTAAGGTCTCAGCTTTGACCGGCTCCCTGTGGATGCTCTTAATATATCAAATATTTGGTAAGGCTAGATCACTGGTGAGACAAATAGCCCTGAAGGTTTAAGTTGGCCTGAGTAAATTTTTCATGGACCCTTTATATAACCTTATTGAAAGATGAGTAGTATCATGAAAGCCTTCTCAGATGCCTGATTATATCAGCCTGAGCAAGCCACAGAAATCTAAGCCCAACAGATGTTTAATTTCTAAGCTTTTTCATGTTAGGCTTCACTAAAGGCAAAGGAGGGGAGAGACCTTTCTTTTTGAGTTTTTCTTTTTCAGTTCTTTTGAGCAAGTCTCCAGTGACTAGCTCAGTCTACCATTAGCGCAGGAGTGCCTTTCCTTCCTTACGCTTTTTCCCAATTCTAAACTCAAACAGGTCGATAAATCAGGATTCGTGCTGGCTATGTATACAGGGCTCTTGCAAGAAACCATATTGGCTTCATTTACCTTTAAAAAGGCCATATAACATAAGAAAGAAATGGAAGGAATAAATATAATTGAACCATACTCACATATCTTACATTGTCTAGGCTTTGATACGGGACTGGGCTATGTAGTACTTTGCCTCCCAATGGCACTGCTCCCTCTAGGCTGCAGGCTGGGGCCAAGGCAAAGTTTATATAAAATTTGCTCTTTAGGCTGCATGGAGGGTTGGTTTGGGGTTTTTTTTTTCCCCCCCTTAGCAAGAAAAAAAGGTCCGGGGAAATACAGCGCTGGTTTTGCTGCAGCACAGAGTCTCACTGCCCTCTGCAGGGGAGGGACACGCACAAATCCTGCAACGCTCCCCACGGCCCCCATGGGAGCCTACCCCGCAGAGACCCCCGCGCCGGTGGGGCAGAGCTGCAGTGCCGGAGGGAGATTAAATATCCTGGCCATGGAAAACACTTCCCAGGTGGGTTCAGCAGTCAGGGGAGAGGGAGGCAGGGGCCCCGCTGGCAGCAGGTCCGGTGCACCAGCACATGCTGCACCCTCGCACGTCACACCTTCCCACGCGCACCCTCGCATGTCACACCTTCCCACACAGCACCCTCGCATGTCACACCCTCCCACACAGCACCCTCGCACACCACATCCTTGCACATTGCACTGTTGGCCTCTGACGGGGATGCATTTGCTGGCGGAGGAGTTTGCTGCCACCCCTAATCCTCCCCACTCTGACAGCAAAAGACAGCAAGAAACGCCGCCAGGCGAAGCAGTTACTCCCCTCAACAGACAGGCAGACAGACACATGCACGCGCTTTTCCAAGCATGGGGAGATTTGGCCAGCCTTTCTGAGACAGAGACACAGGCAGGCAGACACCCCCGCCCTCCCCTCCAGGGCTTCCCAGCCATCTCTCCCCAGCTCTGGCAAAGCTATGCCCAGACTAGGAAGTGTTTCATGATTGTGAAAACCGTTTTGTCTGGAAAACCTTGTTTTTCCAGTCTTCCATGCAGCTCGGTTCACCTTGTGCTGCTTAGCTCCCTCGCGAGAAAGCAGGGAGTTTTGCTGGGCTGATCTCTGCCACCGTGTTTCATGCACCAGACAGCGGGTGACGATCATAGATGACGTCTTTTCTATTAATTGCAGCAGCTCTGTATTAAACCAGTGTTTGCACAGCTGCTGTGATGGCTACACGACTTCCCGGCCTTCTTCTTCGTTCCCCGACACGGCACGCTGTCGTTAGTCTCCAAGAGCCAATCACCCCATTTCACAGCTGGGAAAACCACACCAAACCTACCTGGCAAACAGGTATGGAAGCCAGAGCAAGGATGGAGTCGTTGTACCCTACATGAATTGACCACAGCCCCTACAATTTCTCTCATTCACACAACAGGGAGTGGGTTTGGCAACAATTAACCATTTTTTAATTTTCCCTCCATTCTTTAGAAACAGGTTAAGCTAAATATGATTTTTTTATAACTAAGGAGCTACATCTAAACAAGATCCATTTTGTGTTGGTTACAGTCCAGGACTAATCCATTTTCCTGAAGTTATATCAGACTAATGATGAAGGCATAGCTGTTTTATTTTTCTTACCCATAGTGAGATCTCCATCAGGAGAACTTAAGGAAATAAGATGGATTTGGTGGATGAAAAGAAAATCTGAGGACAAGGGTGTTTTGGGTTGGGTTGGGGTTTTTTTTGAGCAACAATGCCTGATAAGCATCATGACTTACTAGGAAAAAAAAATGCAGCGACAGAAATAACCGTGAGGCTTCTCCCTCCTCTAAACCTGGGTGGTTCAAATATGTGACACATCATAGGTTTGAGCTTGAATGTGAATTTTTCACAGACTGACACTCCAAGGCACCGCATCTGAACATGCTGGAAGTTTTGGCTGGTTGAAACCTTTGAACCTACCCCTAACACAGATGCAGACCCATTTGTGGACTTGGAGCCCGTCACGTGTTTGATGAGATCTTTTCTATGTCTGTGGGGTTTTTTTCAGTTTCTGAAATACGCAGATTTGAAATAAGCCAGGACTTTTTAGAAAAGGTGTTAGAGTCCTTCGAGACCCACACACCTCTAGTTTGCAGAGAGCAGCACCTGATGGTGGCTCACTGGCTCCGTCTCTCAGGAGGAGCTAGGGGTTGAGGAACAGAACCGACTGAAGGTGATGAAAAGGCCAATTCACTTCTGCGCGAGATTCATGTCAGGTGTTTTATCACAGCCAGAGGCTGACCTGGCGGGAGCTGAAAATTAGACTTACCCATTCCGCCTGGCCATCACTTTACCCAGAGCACTTTTCAGTGGCGAAAGAATCCAAGAGCAACAGAAATAGAAGAGCACTGAAATAGTATTTGTAGACACACCAATGAGAGAATGGCTGCAGGTTAAGATGTCTCCTTTGAAGAATTGTGCAAGGTCACATGGTTGTGGCTATTTAGCAGGACAGTCCCTCTGGTTACGCTTTTGAAGACATGGTGCTTTTCTAGCCAATAAACTCCTATACATATCAGTGTATCCAGTTTTCCACATGGGAACCTAAGCCAGGAGACCCCCTGCACTTGCTGTCAATCACACAGAAATCAAAACATTCCAAAATTTTAAACGTTTTAAAATTACAAAATTCCTTGGTTTTATCCAGTGTTTTTTCACCCACACAGAACGAATTTCTCAAGGAAATATTATAACCTTGTTTGTACAGATGGCGAAACTGAGGCACGGGGAAGGGACTCATCCAAAGTCCCAGTTCCAGCAACTGCAATGATAACTGGGGACAGAATCCAGTTATCAAAAGCCTGAGCCCATTCTCCCACTCCCCTGGATTCATGAAGTTTGAGGTGGCTGCCAGCATCTCTTACTGAGGAATGACCCCTGAGGAAGATTGGGTGCTGGCAAGTGAGGGCTGGCTCTGCGCACTGGAAGGTAAGCAACCACCACACTCAAGTCCCGTAGGATCGTCTGGCACGGAAACCGCAGATCACGTTGACATTGTTGCTGTTGGCACAGGGTATCTGGTGTACTAGAAGGAGAAACACCACCCTGTTATTCTGCTGTCCTTTGTTTCTGATTTATGGATCCCTCTAAAGCACAAGTGAAAGGTATTCACTTCATTTATGGTATGTGGTAGAAAGTGGGATTTCAAGAACGGCCAAAATACCTTCTACATTTGCTGCAAATTCCACGTTTATTTCCTCTTCTATGGGTACAAAATTTGCATACTAATAAAGAAGTCACTGGGTAGTTGTTATGAGCAAAAATTCAAGGTATATTTTCCACCCTGTAATAACATGGTTTTGTTAATCAATCTTCAAACCATATCTCACTATTTCAGAGGCTGGGATTACACTCCGTGTATATTGACATTACACCTGGCCGACTGGATTGCTTCCCTTGCTGCTCCCCACTGGTTTGGGCATTACTTGTTTCTTCTAAATTCTCTTCTGCAGGATTAAAGCTACCTGAATAGAAGCATGCACTCAGTATGGGATATGCTTTGCAAGTCTCTGATTTGGGTTCATAACATAAACCAAATTTCAAAAGGAGCAGTGGGTACCCCATCACGCTGGCACGCTGGAAAACGTAACGGTAATAGGCAACATACATTAAGGAGTAAATTTATATTGGTGGGATGATATGAGCAAGACATGTCCTTACACAGACTTGCTGATTCTAATCCAGTTCATTTTCTTTAGCTCGCATTAGAATTTATCTATCTTAATAATGCTCCATAACTTGGCACTTTGGACTTCTCCCTCTGCAGTACTGCAGCTGACCAAGGTGCAGAATCTGTCGATCTGGATGCTTGAGTTAAAACTTGTATGAATTACAGGGGCTTATTAGTTTAATTGGATTCTGACTCTCCACATGCTTAATGCCATCTCTCGGTTGCTACTTGCCTTTACACTTGTTCTAAGTGAGAGCACAGGGGTTGTTTCAGTCCCAACTTTTTATCCATCCTATTGCCATGAACTCACCCATACAGTTTCCATCTGATTTAATTTTATTTCAGGCTTAACCATTTGAAGATTTTTCTTTTCTCTCAAATTATATTGTGGGCATTAGTCCAGTCCTTAATGAAGAAACATCAATGTTACCAATACATCAGTAATCCCAGATGGCAGCAATTGCAGGAGCCTTGGCAGCAGGGAGGAGTGACACCCAAAAGTGGGCAGTCCCGGCATGGTGAGCCTGCATGAGCCTCTCACCTTGCTGCAGATCCAGCTCAAAACCTATCATCAGCACTGTAGGCAAATTGAATTTTGTCCCACTTAGGATAAGGGGCTGGGTCCAGCTGTGTTCCCACTGTGGGAAGGAGAGGACAAGGCTGGGGATGGGATGGACACAACAGGGAGAACAGCAGCAGAGCTGGCTGTGCTACCAGGGCTCTGGCACAGGCACTGGGCACCTGCCTTGCTTGGCTTTGCCCATGCCCATGCCCAGTCCTGCCCAAAACCAGTAAGAGAGCCACTGACACAGAGCCATCCGCATGCCAGACAAGCTTCTCTCTCTGGCTGTCAAGCTGGGACCCCTCATTTGCGCTGTGCTTACTGGAGCGTTGTTTAAAGCCTAGTTCATTAACCTGCCCCATTTTTTCCTGTTCGCCTTTGTGCAATTTACAATATCCCTCTCTAGAGCACTGAGTCTCTGAGATGTACAAACCCCAGCTGAACAGTCAATACTGCCTCCTCAGCTGTGGCGTTGCACACCAGCAGGCACAGAATCAGCCTGCTGCTAGCATCGGGCCAGTGTTTTCCCAAACCTTTTCTTTCCCTTAGCTGTTAAAAGAGAAAAGAGGGGAAGAGGGAGGGAGGGAGAGTTCATCCCACGAAGCATATTTCTTGGTTGCTGAGAGACTTCAAATCTCCCTAATGAATAAACACAGTGCCGTTAATTTTGTTTATGAAAACAGACTTATTGTGATGGCAAAAAGCATGAGTCAGTGCCCTGAGTGAAGGGGAGTGCAGCAGCTGGAGACACTCACCGAAAAGCAATGCCTCGGAAACCAGAACAGCTCTCATCTCACCCAGTGCCAAGAGATGCAATTTCTCCTTTAACAAAAACCACCAGGGTACAGGGAGTGGGAGAAGGCTTCCTCATGGCCTGGCAATCGGCTGTTGAGCAAGCATTGCCATTGCTACGAAAAAGCTGAGAATTTGTGAATGAGCAGCGGGTGCCAGCTGACACTGCGCACCCTGCACCCAGCCCAGCAGCATCCTAACGATGCCTTTGATGAAGTGGGCTTGAGCCTGGCTTGCGGGTTTGGGCTCCTGGGTAATAACTCCAGAGCTGCTGCTGGTCCCTCACTGAAATACAGCAGAGGGACAACAGGAAAAGTATATATTTGAGCCCCTCAAGGAGGACGAATTGCTGACTCCAAGAAGCACGTTCTCCATTCATCACTGCATCCCCTCTGACATTGTTGGCATTTATTTTGCTTGGACAAAACGAGCAAAGTAGGATCTGAAACTATCACTGTGGCTTCCTGGCCTGGTGAAGGTCCTGAGGCTTCAAATAAGCACGTGCAACAGGAACACTATTTCCTTTAACTAATTTTACTGTCTGTACTCACCATCAGACTTACTTCCCATACGCATGCCCCATCTTCTGGACGGGAGAGTCTAGTGTGCAAAATGCACACCACAACGTGCCTTTAAGGAGCCCGGAGCTGCTGAACACACTGTCCTCCTTGCTGCAGCTTTCGGTAGTGTGTCACCCTGCCACCAGCACCCTTGCAGAGCGAGGCTGATTAGATCTTCATCTAGTCCGCAGCACATTACTGGCACTTCATAAATAACGCCAGCCCTTCCTTCAGATCATGGGCCTTTTGTTTTTTCTTCCTCAGTTTCACTGATGTAAATCTGCCATGTATGCACGAGGCCGTGCCATGGTGATGAATGATCCTGAATAAGGACCCACTTAGCCAATTTTCACTGTACAGAGTTTCATTGTGCGGAGGAGGGTTAACACACAGGGCTCTGTTCAAACAAAATGAGGTAAACAGAAGTTCAACACTTTTCCTTCCTTCCTTCCAAAAAAAAAAAAAAAAAAAAAAGAAAACCATTTTCTGAAGGCCAAGCACGGAGGAAGGAAAGAAATGTCAATTAAATACCTAAAATTGCTCATCCTACATTGGTGCCTAGTTAAGATACGCAGGCAAATATACTGGACATAAGCACAAAGCACATCAAGACGAAGGTTTTTAGGCACCGCAGGGAAGGCAGCAATAGGTGGCACCACGTACACGGCAGAAGGCGTATCAAGCTGTCCAAGCTCCCTAAAAACGTCCCCCAAAGACTGAAACAGGTAGTGATTTAAAATTCTATGTGTTCTACTTTCCAAGTGAGGCAGAGAAGAGCCTGTCACTCTGCAGGACGGTCTCAGCCCCAAGCACGCACGCACAGCCGCTGCGGCTGGCAGCACCAACTGGCGCATCCAGCTCCCCTCGGTATTTACTACCCTGTACAAACAAGGCTGCCAACTTTCATCAATTGGGTGGCTAAATAAAAACACTGCAGCCGCATACTCAGCCTCCAACTATTACATGTTTTTAAACATCTAGTCCACTGGGACTGACCCAGAAAACTGAAGGTAGGTGGGAAATTAGTAGGTTTTCCATACAGAGACTGTAGTTAAGATCTTTGCTGGCTAAAAGACAACTAAGCAGAAAAGAATGCTAGATTTTAGCTCCCGGCTGTCCATTATTAAGGGACCTTTCAAGCTTTTGCCATATAGCAGAAGAAAACATAGCTTGCTGAAGGTTGTTCTTTGCCCTACAACCACACAGTCATTTAGTATTTTCAACTATTTAAACCGGTTCTCTAACAAGCCAAAACTATTGCAGCACGCCCGTCACGCCTGCTAGCAGAGGAAGGCAGGGGAGGGATGGGACTCGTGGATTTTCACGGCTAAAGCCTACACCTTTGGTCGAAAAATCACCAGCTGTACAAAATACGCGTAAAACAATCCAAAAAATAAAAAAAAAAGGACTATAACTTCAACAGGCTGAAAGGTCGAATCCATCCTATGGAGCAGGCACCGCTAGAGGGGGCAGGCCCGCAAGGATGTCAGCGCAGCCCGGGGCCCGCAGCAGCCCCGCAGCAGCGCGGGGGCGGCCGGCGGGCGCGGGCCGGGGCCGGGGCGGGCTGCGGGGCGGCAGCCCCCCGCTGGGACACCCGGGGGGGCAGCCCCCAGCTCCCCGAGGCGGCCTCACGCCTAACAGCGCCTCACGTTACAGCGTTTGCAGGGGCTCGGAGGTCCCGGCAACGCGGCTTCGGGGCCGGCGCGAAGCGGCCCGGGCTTTCGGCGCCGCGCTGGTCCGGTCGCAGGGGGGACGACGCACGAACGGGCTGACCGAGGGAGGCTTTTACACTGATTTTGCACTAGCGCACATTCAGATAGAGGTACAAAGCACCGAGACGTGAGTGTTAATGGTTCACAGTACTGCTGTTGTGTTACATTAGTTGCTTTTACCTTTTCTGTAAGGTTTTTTCTTTGCCGGTGTGATTAATTTGCCCTCGTCCTCGCCCAGCCAGCGCCCCCAACCAGTTTTCCCCATCTTAAGAGGAAACTCCAGTTTCAGAGGGTTATTAGTTCATCACCTTTCAACAGCAACTGTGTGTTCAGCTTAAAAAATTCTATTAAAAGTGTGTTATGTATCAAGTGGAACCTTGGATAAATTAAGGACAGCAAGCAATACCAGAAGTCCTTCTGTAGACTGTTAGTCACAGGTCAGTGCTTTCTGTTACTGTAATTCACAGAAAAATTGCCATAAAAAAATGAAAGCTCTGTGATCCAAGACCTTTTCCTCCTTTTGTTCCCCAAAGCTTAAGATGATCGAACCACAGATGGATCCTTTTTCAGTTCCTTTGAAGTTTCTGATTAAACAGTGACTTTTCATGTATCTTCAATACAAAACCAATTCTTCATCTGCCACAACAGCAGCAAATGGAAGAGGATGTGACACCGGCCCAAACCAAAATGCCAGGCATTTCATGCAAAACTGGTGGAAATTCCTCCCCTAGTTCTCACAAAAGTCAAACTTTTCCGATCCCCTGGCTCCCGAGCTGGAGGCACCCATCTCTCCAGCAGCATCCCTGACACCGCGAGGGCCTGGGTATGTGATTTGCCATTTTGTTGTGTGCTGTAATGCACCTGGCACAGAAAGGTCTTGGCCCTTCATGACAGTCATACGCAAGCTACTAATACGAAGAAATAATGGTGAATAATAATTTTCCCATAAGATCCAATCGAAATGGTCTGTATCTCCAAAAATACTTATAATTCAGGGGGAAAAAAAATCTATTAAAAACTAGTTCTGTGGTACTAAACTTGGCTCAAACCAGCCCCTTAAAAACAAACAAAAAAACCCTAAGCACTGTAGATTAGTTGGCTTTTCACCAACCAAGTCTTGATTGAAAATCAAATGCAGATGTGAACAGAAAAAAGCAGCAATTTCAGCTCTCACAGCAGCCGCTTGTTGGCATGCTCCAGAAAAATATCAGTGCAAACTGGTACCGTCTGGACCACGCTGTAGCCTTCGTGGCAATTACGCGGCCAGAGTGTTCTTGCTGTCCCCGTTTAGATAAACAGTGCTTTCCGCAACAAAGAGAAAGGAGGGATTAAGGCAAGCAAAAAGAAAAAAGGACTCAGATGGGAAAGCTTAGTTTTCTTACAGCTAAGGGGTATGTGTGCAACTCAGTGCTAGGAGTGAAAGCATAAGCCAAGAAATTCATCCTCTGGCTTGTCCCTGACAATGCCTGGCTGGGGGAAGAGTCCTCCTGCACAGGGCAAATGGGGGCTCCATCACCCCAAACTGTAACCACCAGCCAGAGAACAGCAACAGGCTGGAAAAGGGGAAGACAAAAACACTGAACAGTTTTAAACTCCTTTAAAAAAGAAATGAAGAAGAAAGAGAGAGCACGATGATAAAAGATGTTTTGTGCTGTACTGGCAGAGGAGCAGAATTGATGATGTGATGAGTCAGTTCCCTCTCCAGCATTAACAATCCTCAACATGCATCTTCCGAAAGCAGCCTCTGTATGGGGTCCCTGACTCTAACGTCAGCAATACTTTCCTTGGGACAAGGATCTGCCTTCTCTCAGACTTAGCTCTTCTTTCGGGGCAAGAGAAAACTACCGCTGCACCAATACAAATTCTTTTAGGGGTGGAGGGGCTGCTTGAATAGCTAGTCATCTTCAGGGCAAGAGAGAACATTTTGTATCAAAATAAATTTCATGTGAATGATCCTATTTATTATACAAATTTCAGCCTATTCTAGCTTACCATACCCAGAAATACTATGAGAATTAAACTTGAAAAATTGAAAATCATATCCATTTCCACATGCAGAATTGAACTTTGCAGGATTCTTCTTTTTTTTTTAAATTCATGCCACTGGATACACTCCCCTGCACTCCCAAACACTCCCACCCTTGTGCAGGATGCTTGCAGTGGCTATCACACAAATGACACATTGTCTCTTGGCAAAAAGGTGTGAAAAATGAGACTTGACTCAGAAACCTGCTCGCCAAGAGCAGCAAAAATTTCCCTCAAAGTTTCCTACAGAAGCGGAGCCAGAAGGTACCTTTCTTGATTAATTCTCTCTGGAGAGTGAGAACTTGGAATATCTCCACAATACTGTGTAGCAGTGTGTTTTTTAAACAAAAATTATTAAGTTTGTAATAATAGATAGCCCCAGAAGCATTAGTTTTCTTCATTTTGTCCCGTTTATCTACAACAAAATAATCTGAGAACAGAAATACCATTAAAGTAGAGAGAGTGGAAATAAGATCCTTGCATTAGAAAATCATTCACCAACATGGCCACGGATAAAATATCAGCTCTGCTTCATGACTCATCTCTGAATCTATAACTATTTAAATACCAAAGTACTTTGAATTTTATGTGGTCGTGATAAATAGCAACAGGCAATTGAATTCACATCCTCAAGGTATAATACTTTATTAAGGAAAGCTCTCCATCTAGCCATCTGCTTTCTCTTCCCCCTTTTTCTTGTTTCTTCATCATCTTGGATTCCTACCTCCTTTTTCTCCCAAGAGAGCATCTAACCCCAAAAAGCATTCACAACATTGCAGAACCATCTTGAAAGAAATGTGGAAATATTCTACGAATTTTTACAGGAGCAGCTTTCATACTCTACACAGTAAGATGCTGCGTATTTCTTACTATAAAGAAATTCTTTGAAGCTATCTCCATATTGTTCAGCCATCACTGTTATCAGCCCCAGCAAAAGAAGAACAGAGGTAGCACTAATTACTTGCTATGTCACCCTGAAAATGAAGATTTTCTCTGCTTTTGGCTCTGGTATCTCCTGGAGTATCTTCACACGGTACAACCGCGAGAGCCCCAGCTCCCTGCGGGCTTGTGCTGGTGCCTACTGCAGCTACCAAAGCAACTCTGACCCCTCTGTGCGCTCGAATCCCACCTTGAAACTTCCTTCCCACCCACAAGAGGTGAACAGTAAATGAATTGTGCTACTCCAAAATATCGATTACAGTGGCTGTACCCTTCATTCTTCACTTAGAGCCACCAGGCACCTTGCAAGTTACTTGTTTGGAAACTGTCCGGATCCCCAGATCTCCTGTGAAGGAGCAATTTGCTCCCTGTGCCCCAAGTGTGGGGCTGCCTGAGGTTGGTTTGGTCCCGGCATCGGGGCGCCAGGGTGTCCATGCCTTCTACCGGCTGCTGTCAATGGCACAAGGACACACCCTTCTCCATACGGTACCTGGGAACGAGAAGATGAAAGTGGACATGGAGATAGCGGAGATGTAACTGCCGGGTGTGGAAGAGCTGCTGAGGTGGGGACAGGCCAGGGACAGCGTGCGCAGGGTGACTGGAGCAGCGCTGCCAGGGTGACCAGACATCCTTTGACTCAATTTTGACTGCAGACTTCGGGCACTGCAGGCAGAAACTCAGTGTACTATGGTCCACATTGGTCCTTCCACGAGCAAGGAAACATGCTGGCTTCACTCTTTTAATAAAAATAACTGTTTTAACATTGCACAATAAGCACAATCCTGCTGCAGAGAACAGTTGCTAAACAGCTTCAGATCTTTACAAGCCTGCAATCTTCAAAAGAAAAAGAGAGGGAGTAAAATGTGCAGTTAGGGATCTATGAATACCCAGTTTCATTTCTGCTGGGGAGACCTGCAGCACACAGTCCCGGGGGGAAAAGCTCCAGGAGTGCAGTGAGGAGGTACTGCTGGATCAGGGCGGAGGTGGTTCACGCTGGCTGTAGTTCAAAGCAAAATGTGTCAGAATGAAACCAGAAAGAACTGGACTTTTTTTTCACCTGTTAACTCTTCAGTGCTGATCTCCTTCTCCAGTTTGTGCTTCCAAAGTTACACGTATCCAGTGTTAACGTAAGATTTAATTCATCATCACTGACACCCCAAAACATCGGCACTATTGCAACATTCATCTGCGGGCCTGGAATTCATACACAAATGTTATTTCACCTGCACTAACACACTTTAGCTATTTGATCTCAACGAGATAGAATAGTACCATCCATTTTGAAGAGCAAACTGGTGTATCAGTAGGCAAGCCACTAACAAGGCTCATTAGCACGAATTAATTAAATCCAGGAGTCCTGGCTCATGCTCCTTCCTCTCCCAACTGGAATCTCTGCCTAATCAGGCTCTTTCCCCCATCCTGACATTGGAGGATCAGAGATCTTCCCAACCTCGTAAGTAACCATAACTGCATGAAAACTGGATTTCCTAGTTTATTCTTTCCATCCTATTTGCTTTGTTTGCGTGTGGGGTGTATTCAGACCATTGCAGCTGAAATCCTCCAAAAGCTCCCTTTCCTGCCCCGCTACACGCAGCGGGGGCCTCTCTCTGACCCATCCCTGATGCCCAAGCTCAGGCAAAGTGCCAGCGTCTCACAGTTAGCCCCTCTGACACCCAAAGGTTTAAACTGTCCTAGAAAGGACAATCTGGATTTCTAGTCCTGTGGCTTATGAGAAAAATCTCCTCCCCCAAAAGATGACCCAGGAGGGCTTGACCTCGGGAGCCTGCCTGAGGACAGAGGCCATGTGTGTGATGAGCACAGGCACGTGGGGACAAGCTCCGTGACAAGCTTCTGTCCATTTGGCTAGCTATTGGTAATTTGGGCCTGGTATACGTATAAAGTGTTTCAATCCAAGTTTGGGATTCATGCTGGAAAACTGAAATCCTGTATGCACAGCCCTGCTTTTGTCTAATCCACCCAGACTGCACTGATGAGAGCCTGGGTCTGTACAAAGACACCCATTTTGCTCAAACTCTTCCTTCAGGACAGAGCTAGAGCTGGACTTGATCCTGCGCCAGAGCTTGCGTGAAAGCAAGCTGCTCGTGGGCAAGTCTGGACTTGGAAATGGACCTGAACATATGGTCTATTAACATCATAAGCACATCCCGAAAGCTGGGTTATCTGGCTCTTCGGAGCTTGATGGCTGTTGACCCTGAAACCTAAAGATTGACCATGATTTCAATGGCAATAACTTCAGCAGAGCCTTCCAGCGACTTTGGACCGGGATTTTCAGCCTTTCTCCTGTTGCCAGAAAGGACGTTAGCGCATGTGCTAAACCCAAAGTCTTTCAGTTCCTTTGCTGTGGAGCTCTGTCCTGCACTGGGACAGCCTGAGCCAGAGACCACTTGCCAGCTCCTCTAGCATGGCTGGGGCCGCCACCCAGAGAGATTTAGGTCCTTTTCTGCAACATCTGCCAGTTCTTACCTGTTTTCTTTTAAGACTCCAAGTATCTATCAAGATCTATGGCTCCACCATTTATCTCCCTTGTGTCAAAGTGTGCATCCAGATGGAAGGACCTGCAATATTCCTCATACCAAGGTCACTGTGAGACAACATGTGTGGGAATTTGGATCAGATGAGTGCTGTTTCACCATTATCAGTGGTAACCACCTGGGTTACATCCCTACCTTCGAGAGAGGGATGCAATGTGTACGCTGCTCCCTTCATCATCCTCTAAGGGAATTCATGACATCTGCAATACATTACAGTCTTTTCAAAGAAATGTTGTCTACATTAAGTAGAAGTATTTAATTAGCACTTCATTTAGAGCATGTGGTGCAGCTCACAGTTCCATTTTGGGCCAGAGATGATTTTCAAGAGTGGGTGGAAAACGGCCGAAAATGCCAGCAGGCCAGTGTAGTTTGCAACAGCCACTCACTGCTCATTTCTGTTTTCACATTATTGCAGGCTTTGCAGGGAAGCTGCCGTAGTTTGTAGTCCCGATGAACTGAAAACAGACCCTGAAAGCAAGTACACCAAAAAAAAGTCATAGGAACAACTTTTACAAATGCCATGTGTCACCTTGATCCTGTTTCTCACCTGTGGCCGCTCTACAGGTGTAAGGTCCTTCAGGAGGGAGATTGCTCCTGGGGCTGCAGGTCTATGGAGCTAGAAGCTCCTTCCCCATCCATCCCCCCTGCCCAGGCATGCGTCGGGGCGCCGTGCCTGAGTCCTGCCTCGCCCAGGGGAAGCCCCGATGATTCAGACACCCCTCTGAGTCATCATCCCTCCCCAGGGAGAGGCTAATGTGTTGCTGGCCAAAGCTAGCAACAGGCTGTAAACCCTGGGCTGTGGACAGTGCGTGTAGGGGTGGCGTCCCCCCATCTCCAATCCAGCAGGTAGCTCACTCACCCAGGCACACAGGTTCCTTACTCCCCCCCGGGATACCCAGCCTGAGTCCCACGTGCACGACCTAGTTCTAAGCAATTTTAAAAACAAAACTCTCCAGTATCATTTAATGGAACTTACCCATAATTTTATCAGTTCCTATGAGGGCCGGGAGATTCAAGCGTTCGTATTGGCCTAAATATTCCTCCTTGGAAGGAGAGCCAAAGCCTCAATGTGAGCTTCTTGCCAAGATCAAGAGCAAGTCGAAAGACATCTTACAGACAGACAAGAGCAAAATCATTGCACTAGAACTGCTGGAGTGATTCAGCTATATATTTTGCACTTCTCAAGCTGAAATCTTGATCGGGCCAGCCTCAGACTTTTGCATCTGCTTGAACCCCCGAAACCAGCTACCTATTACCTTCCTGGTGCCTACAAAAAACTCCAAACAAACGAAAGAAAACTTGGTACATGTAGCAAATATACTGTAATATTATCAGGAAAAAAAATCTCTATCAGACTTTTTAAACATTATAGCAAAAGGACAAGACCAAGCAGCTGTGGTTTTGTGTGGTTTTATACATATATGTGCACACATCTATCTATTATATATATATAGATAGAGATATATAATTATATCTATTTATATATATTTATGATAAAACCTCTTCCTTGGCTGTGTACATACAACTGCTATTAAAGTCAGTGTGACTCTGTGGTGAATACACAGACACAATCATTGATCATTACTTACCTATTTTATTTGCAGTGTTTCAACAATTTTCTATACTGTAGCAATATACTATGCCATCTCTTTGCAAAAGTTTTCATTGTTGCAAGTGACACTGGTAATCTATTTCTCACAATTAATTCTGTTAGCATGTTTCCTTCAAGTATCAAACTCTATAAGAATATGGCCGTTGTCATCCAGTTATCACTGGGGATAGTAAATGACACAATTCGTGGACAAGCAGGACTGCTGTCATTTTGATGATGAGAGATTCACACACAAAATTTAAATGTTAATGCTAGATGGAAGGCAACACACATCTCTGGAACAGGTTTCCGATTTCCAAAATACAGCTAACAGAATACTAAGGCTGCTGCAAAATCTACAGTTCAGGCTATGAAGCAACCTTCTGAGACTCATATTTTATACTCTGGCCCTCACTGCCAAACAGCTTGTAACCGTCTCCATCCTGCATGTGTATTGCATGCACTTCTGAAACCCTAGAGTTGCATTTGTAAAGCAGACACTCTGCAGCCTTCCTTTTTGCATGCGCTGATGCTTGTCTATATGTAGCTAGACAGACTATTTCTTTGGCAGGAAGATTTGAACAGGCTATTATTATGGGTACAAACTTGGATTTCCTTTGAAAATGGAGTCTATAATGTTTCATGAGGTAAGAACTACTAGTATCGTATCTAACACTGGGAAGCTTTGTTCTCTGTAGTGGTATTTGAGCTCATGCCTCTTCGAAGGCTGTTGTATTAAGGAGCTGTTCTGTGTCTCGGGGGGTTATATATCTCATAGCGGCGTGTAATTTAGTGACTCTGCTCCAGCAAATTATAAAGCCCACGTCAGACTCTGGTCAGACACGATGCAGTGAACAATGTATGCCACCAGGACAGCTCTCCTGGGGTCTCTCAGCAAATTAAAAGGTTGGTCCCAGTCTGACAAAATGTAAATGCAAAAGGTGCTTGTCCCAATATTTGCAGTTACCGTGACTATGTGTCTGCCACAGTAAAAGCACTTTGAAAAGGCTAAATTTGCTTTTTAGAATTACATAATTCAAATTATACACGCACGCTCCTGGGAAAAGCATGGCTGTTCGGCTCCAGCCCGCTCTTGCAGAAGTCAATAACCGAGTATGAATGTCAGCAGATGCAGGATCAGCACTTCAGCGCTGAGCATCTCTGTAGCTGCTTCCTTGCAACTGCAGGACAGGGAGGAGTTGACTGTTGGGGAGAAGCAGCACATGGAGCCCTCTTCTTGGGGAAGCAAGGATGAGGAAAGTGAATAGAAGGGGAAGGGGTCTCATGAGGAAGAAACTTTGATTTACACTCTCTGAAGAAGTAGAGGTAGGACATAATGAGGAGAGAGGAAAGACCTCTTAAGCTGTGATTCTGCTGGCTTTCCTTCTCCTCTCCACATATTCCCTGGAAGATTTCCTGGTGGCACAAACTGCTTCATGTGTATCTTGTTTATTTTTGGCCTGGATAACTTCCTTTGGAGCCAGCCCAGCCCCTGTTGGGAACATAAGATAAATCTGGATTCATTTGAAACTCCCTCTTGGAATAGGCAGGAGTGTCCTTGTCAACATGTCAGATTAGGAATGCTCCATTTGGTTTAATGGAGCTGGCCTTTGCTTTAATCCATAAGGCTCCATAAACTTCCATTGTCATTTATGCTCCAAAACTTGCAGTCTTCAGAATTACAGATTTTTTTTTCCCCCCATTTTCTTTGAAGGTAGTGGCTTCCTTGTTAAATTGCATTCCTTTGCTGTTTGATTTGCTAGTAAATCAGTTCAATCGTATTCACCAGAGATGCTCCATTTATTCCGGCACAAGGAAGTGTTTTTATCAATCTGAAAATTATACAATTTTAATGAGATGCAAAGTTAAAAAATGCATCAAAGAACAGAGGAAAACTGAGGAACGAAATATTAATGAAGGATACCTGAAAATCACTGCAGTACAGAGTGGAATCAGAATTATTTCTTCTAACATAGACTTCTCAGGTGTTATTGGCAAGTCACTTCAGACGTGCTGTAACATCCACTTCTGAAAAGTTGCTCTAATTGTTATTCTCTTACCTTGTAGAAGGCTAAACTCATTCATTCCTAAAGCAGATGAACGGGGTAGTAAAAACCGTCTTTTACACTAGTAAATTTTAGGGTTCTCTGAAGTATCACACTATGGCAGCCAAAATTTTCTAAATACAGAATCAACCAGAATGCCTTCTTGGATTTTTGAAAGGATGGATAACTATGAACTTAGTGCCGCAGCCTGGCACTCAGGACATCTGGGTTTAAATCCCATCTCTGGCATCTACAGCATCTGGCACCCACGCATCTATTGTGTGACTTTCAATGAGTAACTGTCTTCCATTTCCCAGTCCATGGAACAGGGATAGTGACCCTACCCTCACGCTCCTATTTTGTCTGTCCGATCCAGTTAGGTGAAAAATGAATCAAATCAGAGCCTGTCCTTTCACAGACGCTAACCAGCCAGTGTCAACCAGCCACGTGGGACCTGGTCAGCTCAGGACTCGGTGCCAACGTGATTTGTCCAGCATAACATGTTTTTCAGACATTGCTCAACCCTTTTGGAGGAGGCATCTTGCTCCAGTTTGAGACCTATAAACCAAGCTTTGTCATGCAAAGGGCTCGTTACCAGTTGTGTCACACTGGATAGGCAGTTTCTAATGGGAACGCTGCTGCGTCTCTACCAGAGTGTCGAAGTCAAGCTGCCAGTGTGAGGAAATTGCTGTTGTGAGAGAAAGTGGTTCGTATGATAGACAAAGCCAGTAAAATATAAAATTTTCTTCAATTTATCCAGAACCTCAGCCCTGGGTACAATAAACATAGAAAACAACAGGGTAAAAAAATTTTTTTTTCTGTTTTCAGGTTGCAGATTGGTAGTTTCCATGGCTGTCAATTTTTTAGTCCAAGGTATTTGAAATTTATAAATCTCAGTTCTAGGTTGTCTGACCTAATTTTCATTCATAAATAGTAGGCTCAGAGTTCCTGGGGTGCTGATTCTGTGCTGCCCAGCCGATAAGCTGCAAGGCAGAAATGTTTTTTTTCCTTTTGTATGTCCATAAGTAATTTCTGGAAACCAAATCCAATCCAGAGAAACCTGCATCATGACATAGAGACTTTTATAGCCTGGTTGACCACAGACACACTACTTGGTAATTCAGTGTGATAGATAATGTGACCTCAGTGTGAGCTGTGCACCAAACTCAATACCAATGTAAAAAAAGGAGTAATCCCTGCAGAACAACAGACTGCAGAAGATGTTTCTATCTCTGTTTCTCAGTTCCTTGAGCCTGATACTTATATTGATATCAACAAAAAAAAGCACACAAAAGAAAACCACAAAAAAACCCAAAACAATACAAACATGCATTTCAAATTAAATTCTCATATGATGGGCTCTCCAACAGACCAGTGTTCAGCTGATGGTATTAATTTAGCCTTGACTGGTCATTTAGATGGTAAAATTATATTTTGGTCTTATGTAAAGATCGCTGCAACACAGGCAAATCAAATACTGTACCTTTGTGCTAGCAAAGCAAAATATAGAAAGTAATTAGGAGATCAAAAAAATAATTGACATACTTTCCCTACAATGTGAAGCTCTGTAGGCAACTTAGAATTTGTTAATTAAACACCTTATTAAGGGCAGCAAGACTGCTGATCATCTGTTTTCATTATTGCAGAGGGATCCAGAGCAAAAGGTATAAAATTAAAGGTGAAATGAAAAAGGAGTTCTCAAATCCTTCCAGCTCAAATACACAAATTCCAAAGTTACTGGTAAGATAAGAAATAGGGGGAGGTTATTAGGAAAACACAATCCCTAACTTTACCTTTAAGAAATCCAGTTCCTAAAACTACATGTACTAGAAAATGACTTGGATATTAGCTATGGCAATGACACAAGTTGTCACAGAGACTTTAAAACCCACAGTGACGCAATATTGTCGCTGCTATTTTTGGAAGGGGCACGTGGACTGGATTTGCAGGGCACTGTACACAGGTCTGCCTGGCAGGTGCGTCAGGCTGAATGCCCTTTTTTCCTAGTTCAGCACTTGAATGATGCTGAGAAAGCTCAGCACATTCAGGAAAATGTTCACCCATAATCCTCAGAGCTAGAACAAATAAAGCTGTCACATTTTTAATATTTCTCAGCTATTTAGAATGTGAATACACATCATTCTTGCAAACCAGAGCCTAATTAGATTCATAAATTATTATTGCTTAAATGTAGAGCAGAAAAGCAGCATGCATTTCTGAAGCTCATTTCGCCCTAGTTATCTTACGCACAATAATGAGATAGCAAGCACGCGTAGTTTTCACTCTTTACAAAGCATTAAGAGGCAAATACAAAGCAGAACTCCACAAACCACGCCAGCCTCAGGCCTCCCTGCGGTCCCAGGCAGCGGTTTCATTGAAGTCACAGGCGTCTCGGTGTCTTTTCACCCAACTCCTGCTCAGGTTTTGGCTAACACATGGCTCATGCTAAGGCCTGATGTGTGCCGGGAGCAGCACCACTGGGTCAAAGCGAGAGCAACACATAGGACACGATGGAGAGAGAGAAAGGTTATCATGCAGCTGCCATCACCTCCCGCATCCTTGCATATTAATTGGCTGGAAGTTTCCTCAGAATCCACTAACTTATGGCAATGGTATAGACCAAACTTCCAAACTGGAAGGTTTAAACACATCAGCTTACCCCAAAAAAAGCTTTTGAAGCGGATGCTGGGCAGCAGGGATGGGTGGGGAGGGATCTGCTCTGCAACGGTGGTCTGTGTATCAGCTCTTCCCTGCACAGAGCGAGGAAAGAGCAGGGCCCTCATTTTAACCTCTCACATCACCAGAGGCTCCTGTTTTCTATTTTCAGTGGTGATTAGAGAACTCTGCAAGTTGCTTCTTAAAAAAAATAAAATTTGCAAAGGATCTGAAAAGCTTTTAATCTGGATGGCAGGGGATTAACACGGGAACTTTGCAGCTCTCCGTGGTGAGCTGCAAACCACGCAGACAGAGCCCTCAAGTGTCCTTCACTCCTCGTGGAGTGTTTGCACAGATCAGGCTGAGAGTCCACAGGCAGCAGGCTGAAATTGCCTCCTCTGGAATATATTTGTTTATCAGAGGGAAGAACAAATAGTTGGCTACGCTGTGGTTATAGCTGCATCTCCTGAAAAGCCCTCAGTGTAGCTAAGGACGTGCACAATGCCTGCGGGCTAAACACATCGTATAAATTAGGGGATATTTCCAGCTCCAAAAGCTGCAGATTTTTTCTGTTTTGTAAATGAACAGGAATGCTCGGTTCCCTGGTGGCACTGCCCTGCGAAGGTACCTCAGCTCCAGAAAGACACCAATGAAAGTCCGAATGATATCGATGGTACAAACGGTACCGCACAGAACGTTGCCAAAGGCAGGACACAAAAATAGAGCAACCCATCTTCTCATCAGGTATGAGAACTGATACTCACAGAAGTGCTGTGACTTCTTCTGTTCTTGCCCTGACTCATAGATCAATTCCATTTCCATCCCATTTTCAGGTCTTTTTGAACAGATCTACTCAACACAGGGAAAATGACAGGGTTTCGTTCCACAGACTAATAATTAAAAGTGAGCAGTTCTACTATATGTGCCAAAGTATTAGGCCAAATGCATCTCATTTTAAAGATAATTCAACACTATAATAATAATAATAATAATGATAATAATAATAATAATAGAGAAGCAGCAAATTTGAAAATCATAAGTCTTCCCCAATAGAAAAATCTACTTTAGAAATCAAAAAGGAATTGTTTATATTTGGACTTTCATTACATAAATGAAATTCCCATTTTAGCTTGTTTATAGTATAAAAATAGCACCAGGGTTAAAACTAAAATCTAAATCTGTTCTATTATATTTGTATTAACAACAGTTCTAATTTAGGGCTGCCTTTTTCCTGAGCTACATTTTTCTAGATTTCCTTTTGAGAGTTGTCCAAGATCATAGCCTTGAATCAAAAACTTTTACTGTTTTCTTGTAGGTCCAGTTCAAATCCCAGGATCAAATTATTTCCTGGAATTTAAGTGTCTCTACAATAGATGAAATACAGATTTAAGAAAAAAAGAAGATAATTTAATGTGTGTGTTTCTTTTAAAAATAAACAAATCTAAAAAGTAAATCTGAAATAACAACAACTTATGTTGAGGCATAAATTTAATATCAGCTATTTTAGATTTTATATAAATTATTTATATACTTTTCAAATAGCACATCTTTGCTGCTGATATTGTAAAGAAAGTCAAGCAAGTGGCCTGAAGGAAGTTATTCTCCCAGAAGCTGGACAGTTAAATGAGTAAATGAGCCCTACTTCGGGTAGTAGCTGTTTCTTCTGTAGGAACACAGAGAAAAGAAAATTCAGTGTATTTGAGTTTCAGTGTATCTGTGTTCAATGAGTAGGTCATTCAACATTGAGAAATCAGCTAGGAGTTGAAAAAGCAAGAAAATTTGTTTTCTTCTTCCAATTTTTACATACAAAGGAGGTGTGAGAGGCTGAGTCCTGTTAGCTCCAAAACTTTGGCAGATACATCGACAAGAAACAAGTGCTTCAGCTTACTTCCCTTCATTCATAAATGCATTCAGTTTAATTGTCAAACATGCTTGGGTAAACTTGCTGCTTTTCTTTCTGATGCATCTACAGTATTTAAGGACAGCTTTTAATTAATAATTTTAAGCTGCTGCTTTTTTGATTTTTGAATTAAATTTCAGGGTTTTTTTCAAAAGCAGTTTCGTAGAAACTGGAAATGAAATCGGCCATCCTGTAAATAATATATGCTTGTCACCATTCCTAACATAATAAAAATAGGAAACTTGATAATCTGAATGAACGCCTGCTGAGTTGCAGAATGGCTTAAACATTTATCTATAAAGTCTTCTCCCCGAGAGCAGACAGAACAGGCAAAATAAATCCAACAGATAAAAATCAACATTTACTAAGAAAGTATTTTAAAAATACGAATGCAAAACAGCTTTTCTTTAAGTCTAATGTTTCCAACTGTTGATATAGAGCATGACTTTTAGTTATAATTTAAATAACGTAAATCAATTCCCCCCAAATATTTCCCACGGCAAAAATAGCAAACACGGCAGCTAAGCTTTCAGCAGAAGAGACAGCTGAAATACTGCTGCAGCACACCAGAAGTGGCAAAGCTCTGTGCTGTGGTATGAGGGGAAGGTGCCTGCAATTTTATATAACTCATTTATATTTCTCTATAACTAAGGAAGTGGAGAATACAGTGTGGAAAATGTCATTTTCCTTCGCAGCCACACGAGGGGAGCCTTTTCCTTCTGTAGCTCGGGGAAAGCCTGTCAAACTCCTCGCCACATGGAAATCATTGCAAGAGGGAAAGTCAGCTCCTTTGATTTAGCAGAAAAGTTTGGCGTCATTTTCAAAGTCACTAAATACATACATACAGTCAATTAAAAAGAAACCAGCCAACTTATAACTGCACTAATTATTTATATATGCATGTTGAAGACTCATTGTTCTGGGGCTTTTACATGAAAAATTAATGTATGTAGAAGCCTGCAGTGCTTTTCCTCCCTCGTGTGAGAGCGTGTCTAAAACCCGCGCTGTTATTCAGTGCATTATGGTCACTGGGGGGATCCATGGGCTTCTGCTGAAAGGCCAAATAATTTGAAGTCAAATTTCCAGTGACAAAGGACGGGCTTGCTGTACACTGGGAGTTCATTAATTGGAGGCTCAAATATCTTGCCTGCTATTAAACCTCAGCAGTTTATTGTGCATGTTCTCCTTCTTTTACGTGGACAGGTTAATTATTTGGTGAGTGAGACTTGCATTTACCTGCGGGAATGAGCAGGTGTTTTTATCTTGTTGAGTGTTAACGAGGCAGGGCTGGATCTGTAGCCACCAGGGTCACCTAAATATTTCCGTTGACCGCAGAGAGCTTGGACCAGCCCTCAACTGACCACCGCTGCAGAGGGGCTCCCAGGCACTAAGCCCCAGCATCACCGGAGGAGGCACTGTGGCCTTTGCTGGCAGCGTTAGTCGACAAATTCTGTGCCTGTCCTGGACCCCACGAAGGTGCTGGGGTGGCCCTTTGGAGAGAAGATGGGTGGCAAAGGAAGACTGATGTCCAGGTAAAACCAACACAGGCTCTAAAGCCAAAACGCATGGTTCAGGTCAGAGGGAGCCTTGCAAGCCTGGGAACCAGAAACACGAGTGTTACTCTGCTATCATCTGCAAATTCACCTTTTTTAAAAAAAAACATCTGCTTATTGTAGGAAGCCTCAGGTAACTCCTGCCTAACTTCATCTAGCGGTCAGCGCAGGCTGTCTGTGCAAGCCATCCCAGCTGCAGGGCCAATACCCTCATCTAGAGGGAGGTGAATGAGGATTAAATGGTGACTACCAGCTGCCCAGGAGAATGAGAAACTAAGGCCTGAGATGAGAGATGAAAGATGCTCCAACGGTGTGAATGTAAAACATTAAACATTAAAGAAGGAAGGAAAGTGTGAGCTATATTGTTTTTCTAATCCAACAAATAGACTGGAACTCAGATACGTCTTTATTTTCTGAATAGAAGGCGGCCCAACTTGACATTCATATTCCCAAAATCACGCCTGTATCTCCAAACAAGCCTAAGCTCAGTCCCTCAGAATGAAGAGCAGCAAGAGTCTGATCGTGTGCTGGGTACTAGTCACACTGCAAACATGTTTCTTTCCAGCTACAAAAAGAGCAGTCTATTTTCCTTGAAAATGGAAATGCTCAAATCAAATCAAGCGCTACTTGAGCAGGCTCCCAGGAGGCAGAGGCAGCAGTAGGGGCTGGCAGGTACTGCCCTGCTGCTCGGCTGAGAGCTGTCGCCGGTCCTTGGGAAGCACTTGAAGCTCTACACCATCCCCAAGAGCTGGGTCAAGGGTGGGACAATCTGCCTCCCGCTGTTTGTGCACCCATGCGTCCTCTGTGGAGCCAGGCAGAGGTTAACGTGGCAGAGCGAGGGACCGTTATCCTCTCAAAAGGTCTAGGTAGGCTCCAGGCTTCAGGCACGAATTTGCTGCCTCTGATTGTGTTGGGGCTGAATTTGGCCTGTAGTGTTTTCACTCCAGCTGCGTCCCTGTAATGGGATTATCTGCTGGCTGTTCAAGAGCTCTAGTGTGAGTATCTGGATATTATATCCCTTTATTCTACTTACAATTCAATCTCTTGATTTTAAGGACAGCTTTTCTCTCTCCTCCCACTTCCCCCCTCCCTCCCAAAGCTGCAGAGTCAGAGAGCAGTTATGTTACCATAACATTTGAGAAGCTCAGTAAAAAAATCAGAGTGCATGTAGTACCAGAAGGGATACAATGGGATTTTCATCTATCGCTCTGCCTTTGTACGAAGCTATTATCTATAGAGCACCGAGCACTGATCTAGCACTACTAGAGGTCTCCACAATAGTCTGAATCAAGCTGTGTCAGGTTTCAGGCGATACTGCCTCCACCATGACTATCTAATCCAAAGCCCATTACCTTTTAATATACACTGCTGGTTGCTAGAAAGACCAAGGTAAGGCACAGCTGGCTGTCAGTGGTAAAATATCTGAGACATCTAGTTCTCACTGTCTGAAATTTCAAGAGCATAAATTATCTGAAGTAGTTTAAGCAGTCTTTAGAAAGCCAGCCCCTAGGCAAAAGCCAACTCAGCAGCCGTTTTGATGGCTTTCCAACCTCTCGTTGGGAACCCCGTTGTCTTCTTACTGCAACATCATTTTTATATAGCAAACGGGCATGGGACATTGTTCTGGCTGTGCACTGCACATGTACAACCCTTTGTGCAGTATAAACCATAAGCCTGTGGATGAAGAAACTCGCCTTGATTGCTGGGTTGTCAGAATTCATGGATTAAAGCTTACTCAAAGGAAGGACTATTTTTTATTATCTATGTACTTCGTTTTCAGAGAAGAAACTGCATATAACAAAACCCCTTCATTTGAAACAGGTCCACAGAAGAGAAAAATAATTGAGATCATGTTCTTTATTTATCACCAGAAAGGGATGAGGTTTTAAAGTGGTTTTGTTCTTCTTTACAGCTGCTATCAATTCTGACCTTCCCATATAACTCATCAGCAGTCTCTGATTCAGACTTACTTCTCCTTCTTTAAATAAAGGGAAAGAAGTAATGAATTTTAACAAAGACATCTTTATGCCTCAGAGTTTCTCAGAAGTCTGAGTTAAAGTAGCACTAAGAAAAACCAAAGAGCTTCAAATAGTTTGAAAAAAGTTCTCATCTTCACCGTGGATCAGCCTTTATTTGCACAGTATTTCTTGCTTCATCATCCTACCAGTTCTCTAGTAATGCAGGTAGAAAGAACCTGATATAAAAATCCACAAAGAGAAGGAATTTAACAAGTTAAAATGTTTGAGGCTTCTTTAAACAAGTATCATAAAGTAGTAATGAAATAAATAAAAAAAAGTTCACACACTTTTCACCCATGTGGAGTCCACTCCACCAAGAGAAATATGTATGCTGGGAATGACTGAACCTCTTTGTTCCTGGTTTTATAAATGGCATTTTTTCTTTACCATGGTACCCACTATTTCCTATGATCTTACATATGAGACAACTGAGGAGTGACCCAGCTCCAGACAAACTCAAATGGAAAGAACAGTTTTGAATACAAATGCACTGGTCACACACTGATTTACTTCTGAGAACCAGGTCCCCTTTCAGCACACGAGAGCGCTTTGTTTAGAAGCGTAACTTCATTTAACTTCAATTATGGAATCTTTGGCCCTAAGACTTTGCCCACCTCGCGATGCCGCACATTGATGATGACCAGATTTCAGTTGCTCTCCTGCAGCAGCTCTCTCCCCCCATGGCAATGCTTCTGAGCATCTGCCTTAATGAGTTACTTGGGTGAAAACAAGTTCAAGCCGTTGCCTAGTGAGAGGAGGTTAATCTGCTGTTAGATATCAATCCTTCTGCATAATTAGTGACTGTCTCTTGATGGTATAAATAGTATTATTAATTACACTGATATTAATACTGCCACTAACATTATAAGGTTTCATTATGGATACAAATTGAGTTTGCTGCAGGATCACAAGTCATTAACAGAAGGAATTTGCAAATCAACCTTCTCTGCTTCCCTAAGCAGGATGCAGACATGAACACAGAAATGTACGCTACCATGGGTTTTTTAATTTTCAGTCTATCACTTTTTTTCCCTGGACAAAGGCTCTGGGCAGACCAACACTGAGATGTTATGCCCCACCATCACTCTAAGAGGCTGTGACTTGTCTCTGTTTTGAACAAGTGAGGGAAGGGTGCACTCAACACAAACTATGAGACATTAGGAAAAATCAGAGTGCCAAATACCCAGTAACTGTTTCCACGCATTGCTAACATGAGATTCTATTTAATTTGCCCTCAAGACACTTGTTGGTCCTATTTATTTGAGCAGACAAACAGGCCAGCAGAATCTCCCTAATCCACCTCCATCCCTTTGTCCATTTCCATATATTTCAATTCCCCTAATAAGTTGGACAGATGCTGGAAAACTGTATGCCTGTCTTTCCTACCCCAGCAAAGCAATCCCAGAGCTTCAGTTTGCATATATGCCCAAAAGCAAAGTTGCCTCTCCCTCCTCTTTGGTCACCTCAAGAAAAAAAATCCCATTAAGATTACTGGTTTGTCACATTTACTGTCGGGTCAGAAATTCCTGCTTCTAACAATATTTCACTGTATTTACCAGTTTCTGCCTGCGGCTCTAACTGGAACCAGGCACAAAGTAAACAAACCCTTTGGCACTTGCAGAGATTGGTGGGGTGGGAGAAACTGCCCACCCTCAGAGAGAAACAAAGGAAATCTCATTAATATCCGTGTCTGCAGGGAGGCTGGGGTTCTGTTTCTTTGGATTTAGTCATTAATCTGTTTTTATTACTTTCATTAATATTGTCAGCCATGCTTCTGCTACTTTATACTTTACCAAATTAATTAATGCTAAAGATTAAAATGCAGCTGCCTAAAACATCTTACTAAGATTCAAGGTGAAAAAAAGATTCTAGAAATAAAGTTTTATGAAAGAACCAGTTCTGAAAGAACTGGTCGAGCAACATTCTTAGATGTCAGAAGTGAGCTGATCTTCAAAAAGGACCGTGATCTCCAGAATTTCTCATTCCTGAGGCAGATTAGAGAAAACAAAGAAAAAACAGCAGATCTCTTTTTCTGCTTAAAAACTGTTTAAATAATATCCATACTTGGACAGTGTTTTATCTGGGAACATAAAAACACAAAGGACCCCAGACCAGTATGCAATCAATGGACTGCTTTGCCTTCTGCCTAGGAATAACAGACCCCCAAAGCGAAATCCCTGGGGCCCTGCGCAGCTGAGCAGGCTGGAAATTGCAGATGGAGCTTCCAGCCCCAGGTTGCTGCTGGCTGGCGGCCCAGCTGGGCTTAATCAGAGGCTATCGCCAACCCTTCGCTGCTCGGTGACTCAGGGGTTGGTGTAAGCACAGACATTTGAATTCATGTAGCTCATAAAATAAAATTGTGCCTCTAATTACCGTTTGCAAGCATGCATTTTGTCATAGGCTGTTAGGAAGTTGTAGATCTCAGTGCAATGAACATTAAGGCAACAAATATTTGGGGGCTTTCGAAACCTCATAAAAACAAGGGTTTATAATCATACTTAATATCAAAATCTCAACCTTCAGAGATCAAAAATTGTGTGATGGGTGGTTAAATAAGGATAAACCCATATACTGCACTTAAAAACCAGTTGTGCCAAGAACCAAATGAGAACTTAGGAGGCCATTCTACTGGCAGAATTCACCATGCATTTGAACTATTAATGAAACGTTACAACCGTGAGTTGCTCGAGAGGGTGGGGGAAAGAAGAAGAATAAAACCAAAAATGCTGGGGGGAGTGCTAAATGCATAAATTGGCATATTTGTACCTATTTCCAGTCTTTTTATATTTCTGAATTAATTTGGTCTTTATAAAAAAAATAATACTAGCCTCAGAGAGAGATCTGCAGACATACAGAGGATTTCAGGCCACGGCACAGAGTAGGTGGGTATTGCCTGGGTGGTGTCAGTCTGTGTGAGCATCAGAGGAAGGGAGCGGGGGGGACTGTCCTCCCGAGGGCTCTACGGGAACGCCTGCGTCCTGCCCTGCCCTGCCCTCCCCTCCCCACGCTCCCCTCGGACAGTGAAACTGCTGCATGGAAAAAACATTATCATCACCTTTTTCACCCGCAGGACTGCGCTGCACAGCCTGCCATCTGAAACACTCTGACTAATTGGAAAACCACCGTCCACAGAAATTAGCTGTTGCCTTTTCTTGCTGCCTTTTCAAGAGTTCACATGAAGGCAAGCATTCCTCTGGTGAAAGGGAGGCGGGTTTATTTTATTTTTTAAGAAAGCAGGGATGCAGCAAAGATGTGCACAGCAGGCTGCAGGTGCCCCCATCCTACATACCTAATGCACAGCAGCAATACAGGGCAGTGACAACATTAAAGATATTTTCCATCCTAACAACCTGGTGCAATCTGGTAGGAAAAATGGGAAAAAACTGAAAACAGAGTAGGGAAACAAAATAGGTGATCGAAAGAACTGTCAAGAAACACCTGAATTTGATCAGTTACCTACTGATAGTACTGTAAAAATGATCCTTTGCTTACAGTACGCTAATTCCATGCTGTGGATCTCATCCAGAGGCTCACAAGCCATGCTCTTGAAGTTAACAGGAGATGTGATATTTATCTTTAACGATGGAATTTAGTCATATCATATTAATGCTTTGGTAGAAGTAATTGCATAGTCTATGTCTGTGTATCAAAACGAGCAACATTTTTTACTAATCACACATGAGTGAGTACAAATATATGTGTAGGGGCATTTCGAACTGCAAAACAGCTGAGCTGGATGCCAATGATGCAGAGTCACAACCTCAGGAGTTAAAAAAAAAAAAGAAAACAAATATCAGAATTATGATCTTTCCAGCTTTAATTTAACACCTTATACCCTGAAACTACAATATTCCCATCTGGAGTCAAATGAGAGGTCTGTGGCATAGCCAGGCACGAAGTCCAACTAGACTTGTTTTCTTTTCCCAACTTTTTTCTTCTAAACACAAGAGAAGGCCCTTTGAGCTCCCTTGAGTTGCATACCCACCTTCAGGCACACAAGTCACCACGCAAGGTGGGAATCTGGCACCCACAGATCTGCTGTCACTTCTAGCGCAGCAGCTTCCCTGGACACAATCCAGAGCATGTGGTGCCCTGGCCAGGCTGAACGCAGGAGTTCCTCCTTAGCCATCCCAAAAACTACACCAAAAAACCCTCAAGACAGTTTGTATTCCAAACAGAAGACAGCTGGCAGTCTTTGACTTCAAAACGTCAAACAGCCTTGTGTTTGCTAGGATTTTACCTCAAGCTAATCAGTTAATTGGAGTTAAGTACCCTGAGACGTTACAAATCCCTCTTCTCCTAATGAAGAGGCCACCGCTGCCAGCCAGGCTCCGCACACAGTCCACTCACGGTTCTCTGCCCCTCCGACGTGCTCAGAATTATAAGCTAAGGAAATCAAGAGGACTTCAATTGAATCCAGAGGGTTTTCAAACCCAAACACTCAGGCACTGCGAAGCCTTTGGAGGCGTGGGGCTAGGGAATTGCAAAACTTTATTACTGAACCAAATCTTGGAGGTTTTATCCTGTTTGGTGCCTCTTGCCTATGAGCTGGAGTTTGGCAAGAGTGTGCAGCAAGTCGCCAAGATTTGCTTCATTACAGCAGAACCTTGCAGAGCAGGCATTCGCATGGAAAAGGACTTTGGGTCCAAGTGGCTGTTAGTAATAACTGATGGCAAGTGATCACTCTGACATGTAATTATTAATAATAAAAAATAACACCATCTCACTGCTCATATATGAGGCTTTTCATCCACAGTTTAAACAACTCCACGCACTAGTCACAATTACTACTACCATTTTCAAGGAGTAGGAAAATTTCACTGCTAGGTGAAATAATTTGCCCATCTAGTTATCAGCAGCAGAGCTAAAGGCAAAGCCCCAGACTGGCATTACTAAACCTTGTGTCCTCCTTTTTAGGTGATACATCTAACCATGATTATCCCTCTGTGTAGACACACCTGAGCTGCCTGTTGCTGTCGCCTAGGAGAGTTTTTCCTCTTCTCCCTCCCTTTTTATCTCTTCCTTCCTGCTGATCCGCAGTTGAAGCGATCTGTGTGCTTTGGATGGGGGCAGGAGGTGAGCCCAGACCTGCACATCGGATGCACAAGCTTGACCGGCTGATGCTCCCCAGGAGCCCTTCGCCCAGGGCTCGGCGGGGAGCGATGGGGACAGGACTGGCAGCGAGAGGCAGTGACAAGCACCAGGGACTGTCACCTCTTCCACTGGCGAGACAGGATCCAAAAGAGGATGTGTCTCTGTGCCACGGTAACCTCTGTTCTCAGACCTTCAGTATCACATTTTATAAATATTTTAAGCAGTGAGACTGTTACCATACAGTGCACTTAAAGGCATTCAGAAGCTATCAAGAGATTTCCTTCCCCTCACTGCCTCCTCTCAGACTTGACTGTGATCTATATCTTGCAGGAGGATTTTCAGTTGCTTTGATTAAATACTTACACTATCCATCTCTGCACCAGAACTGAGTCCTTGGCTAATATTTTGACTGTCAATTTTGCCTCCTATTTTTTTCTATAAAATTTACTGTATTTTTCATTGATTTACCTCATACTGTATTTTCAGTTTTCTTTCCCACTGTTATTTTAACAGCATTATTGATTCAAATGGATGCAATAAATCCTTTTGAAAGGAATATTGTTCCTGTTTAAGATCAAATCAGAATACTCAGCCAAGTTAATTGTCTTAAAAGTTGTGGTTAGGATCACTGAACAAATGTCTTTTTATTGGGTCAGATTCTGATCACAGATTTAATGAGACTTGCATGGTATGAGACAGGACAAACTTGGCCTTTAACATTTACAGTTCTGCAATAAATCTTAGCAATTAGTATTTAAATAGCAGTAGCAATATGTACACTATTATTTACTGTGAAACCTTCGGATACCCTCAAACCTTTAACATAGGATAGTTTTCCTATAAAAATATTTCTGTAACCTTGAAGGACTGGATAAAAACATAAATAAAATACTAAAAATACCTTTCTGTGGAGAACACCAATGTTATTTATTCCAAGCCATCCCAAGTCCGAAACCCTGAAAGCTGATGTCCGTGTAGTTTAGAGTTATAGCATTTCCATATATATTTGAATTTTATATACAGGCTACATTACATTGCCAATATTGAGCCCTGTGATGATAGGGATACAAGATGAACCTGTTATAGCAAAAGGCCAGAAGAGAGTCTATCCTGCCTCTATAACTAACTCGTTTAGAACAAGCAATATCCACTGCAATGATGCAGCAAGCATTGCTGGTGGGGAAAGAGAGAATAATCTGAGGAAGATAAACAATTTCCAAAACATCCTGCTTTGCTGGGAAGCAAACCCATTCAGAGCTCAGAAACTAATGTTCTGGGCAACTTCTGGGCAACCTGTAATGCAAGGGGAATTGCAAACGACCCCACTCACAGAAGGGCCGGAGTGTTTCATTAACGAATGCCGGGACAGCTCCTCATTTTCCCTCTGACGGTACCCGGAGGGAAAGTCTTCTAGAGCAGCAAAGTCAGGGTTCAGAAAAAATGTTTTTGAGAACATACCCATTAGAGAAACTCATTAAACCTGCAAAAACTGCTAGCACAGTCTCTGTCAAATGGTTAAAGTAGCACTTCCTTCACTGAATACCTCCTCAAGCATGAAATAACTTAAATCTACACCTCTCATCCCACATCAGTCCTACACTGCATTAATTCATTGATATTACTCCCAAACTTAGAATTAGGACCTTTGATCTCCTGTGCAGTTTAAACACTAACCTACATATGAAGTTTTACCTGGACTTGCCCCAAACTAGAAAAACAATACTTTTTTTTTTGGCAGCATACTTAACAACATGCTTTTTTCCTGTCTGATTTTCTTCATTTATCTATGTAAGTGTGAGGTCTTATTATGTTGTTTATAAAGATTAATGACAGTAAAGATACTCCAAAGATATTTTCACTTCTTGTCTCACTGTGCCCAGATACATCCAAGTTAGGCATGTGCTTAAAATATTAAACACAGGGATCCACTGAAGCCAAGAAACTTACCCGCGTGTGTAATGAGATGCATACAATAAATGCTTTGCTGAAATAGAACTCTTTGTTGAGGTTTCTTTTTTTTTACAATGAAAAAGTTATAGCTTGCCATTCACCCTCTTCTAGATTGCCATAACTCACCCTGTGGCTCAATTTTGATTCTGGTTCCCTGTGTCCTTGTCAGGAGCTCCTGTTGTGCAGCCCCAGAAAACAGGGCAAGCAAAGCAATAGGCAACAGCGTAGAGCAATACATGCTATAAGGAGGAAGCTGGTATTGTTAATGCATCAGCAAGACACAAAGGGCCAACAATTTGTGGTTCAGTGAAAGTGTTCATTCTTTTCACTTTTATTCCCTATGAGCATCTTCCTTTCCCCTCCTCCATTTCCTCCCGCTACCCACTGTTAAGGCTTTCAGAGCCATAAATTCAGTGGTATGTGTTTGAACCCATCATTTATACCGGGTGATAAATTGGGACATCATCATTTGCAGATGCAAAAGTTCACCCACAGAAATGTAGGCTGGGGTTTGGTATTTGATCCTGCTGTGAAGAACTTTTCTAATTTCTACTTTATGTTGTATATTACTTGAAGTTACTTAGAGGGTGAATCAGCTCCCCTCAGCCTTTAGACTTGAGAATTTTATGGGTCAATGAGTGACTGTCTTCAGAGAGCCTAAGACAATTCGTTTCTTTACTGCAATGTGCCTTAGCATGGATAGGGATGTTCAACTCTGAAAAGTAGACGGGAGCTGGAAATCAGAACCACACAGCTCTATTTCTATGAGAAGCTGAAATATTTTCTTTCAAATGTAGGTATTTAGTTATTTTGTACTTTGCTACAAAGCAATAAACACACCCTTTTCGCAGCCTGAGGTTGGGTAACTGCCAAACAGCAAAGACCAGGATTTGATACAAAGCTAGATTGATGTTAAAGATTTCTAGGGGTCAGAAAAAACAGTGCAAGCTGAATCCTATAAAACCTGTTAGCATCTCTTTTTAGTTTCCCTCTTAAGATAAAACATACAATTTACTAACAAAGCTAAGGTTTTACTCTATTTGGAAAGACAAGTGATATACTAGTAGGAGAGCAAGCATTTCTCTTCACTCTCATGCCGCACTACCCCCGAGCCAGGCACGGTCCCGGCTCAGGTTCACTGCTGGCAAAAGTGTTACACGAAAAAGAGCAAACACAGCTTGAGTTACAAGAAACAGGCTGAGCAGGAAGTCCTAGAGGTGGAAAAAAATCTGGGTCTGACTTGTAAACTGAATAAATTTTAGCTGGGGAATAAGAGATGGAAGCCTAGTGTTGGTGCTTTTACACTCCGTCTTTTGACCATAATAAACTTTTTAAAAATAGGTTTTAGATGTTTTACGATTATCTGAAACTTTGAGAAAGAGATCTGAAGGAAAATCACTCAGAATTGCAATCAAAACTCTCAGGTCCGGACTTGTACTATGCGGTTCAAATGCCAAGACAAATATGAGATGTTATTATAAAACCAAGATTTTCAAACTTTCCTTGTGGTTTCGTGGGGTCATCTGAAGATACCTGGGAAGGCAGGTTTGTAAGACTACATTTTACTCCATGCTAATGCTCCTGTACCCAGAGAGACACCCCTCAGCTCTGCCGTGGAGAGGAACGCGGAGCTGTTTGTCTGCCACTCGCTTATAAAATAACCAGTATTTTTAGAAATCTCACTCACAAAAAATGCTGCTCCTCAACTTGTGAGAAACCAAAAGATATCAGCAGCTGGAAGCTGCCCAGGAGGAAAGGAGGAATTGGCTTTCCTAATTCAAAGAAAAAGCTTCTTAACAATTGCATTCCAGTACAGACCAAAAGCCACTGATAAACCAGATCAGATTAAATCACTGACTTTAGGGTTTTGCCTGCAGGGAGTACAACACACTGACTTTGGGCTGAAAATATCAAGATGACTTTTTTTTTTAATCTGAAGGGGACAGAAGGTAAAAGGTGTTTTGAGAAAATACTTTCCTATGCACTGGCAATTTACTTCCCTGACATGCAGATGTAGGGAGGGATGGGAAGGGTTAGGTGCAGGGAGATCTTTATCACTTCCCGGTCCTGGTTCCACACCCACCCCAGGGCGGCTGAATTACAAACTCTCCCATTTGTTATAAATTTCAACCTCCTGTTTTTTCTGTCGCTCTCTGTAGCACATAGGAGCATTTTAATGTGTGCAATCCTTAAATGTCAGTATAATGGAAAGCAGATGAGTCTTTTATGACAGCAATTTTTCACTCGCTTTTCTTGTTAAAACTATGCAGCGGGAATAAAAAAAGATTTAGACGGTGAAAATTGTGGTTTAAATCAGACACCACACTAATTCTCCTTGCTTTAGCCATGTGAGGCACACACGCATATTAAGGCATCAGCCTCCTTTCAGACTGCTCTCATGCAAACAAAACTTATGGCGCTGAATGAGAATTCCTCATTAGAGTTGCCCAACCTTTCTGCTAGTCAAGCTTTGCTATGAACTTAATTATGGGGTGCCATTACATGCTACAGCACTCCCTGGGCACTGCACAGGACACTTCAGATGAGCGACAGTGCATGACCAGACAGTAATGCATTGCAAGGTATAACAGTGTAAAGGAAAAGCAATTTTTATCCAGTTCCTCCTCCTACCCCGCTTCCAGAATTTTGTACGTGGCACTTGCACAGCCTGCAGAAGGAGCCAAAGATTTAATGAGCATTTGAAAGTTAAATAATTTGTAGATGTGACTGTTCTGAAGCCTCTGTTTGCAGAGAGCCAAAAAAAGATACGTCTCTGTACGCAGATGAAGCTGAACCACTCTACACTTATCCAAAAATCTCTTCAGAAAGTACGGGAGATGCCAATTGAGCCAGATACGCACCACGTTTAGGAAGGTCACTGTCTAAGGATATGTTCTTGTTAGATGTGCAAATAGATGAAGATATCTGAAGTTATGAGGAGAGTAAAAAACAGCATTTAAAAGGTGGACTAAAGTTAGTGCAAGTATACAACCAAAATAAATGAGATGATCCCTTGTCCAAATGTAACATTTAAGAAGGTAAGCTAATGATCTTTCTTTGAAAATAAATCAAAGTAACTTCATTTTAGAGTACTGTAATTCTTTAGTTTGTGTTAAGTTTTGTTATTTAATGTTTTTCATTGAGAAAAAAGCTGTAATCCACCACAGAGAAATTTAAACAGGCCCCTTCTTCAAGGACATGCAAAACTTATTTTGTGTGAAAAAGTGAAAAAACCCACAAACAACTCACACAAAAACCCCACCTTCTTATGCGCATGCAGCAGAAATCTCAGTATGCATACATGTCTGCTTGAAACTTTGTAGTATGCAAAAGCTTATCTTAAACTGTGAAATGGCACCTGGACATCCAACGTGAAGGCTACCAATATCTGAATCTCTGTATATCATCTACCTACTGCATAAGTAAATGAAACATATTTTCTTTCCAACCTTTTGAAAACTTCTTTTCAAACATTTAGCTACTGTATCACACTGCTATCCAACTGTGTCACAGTAAAGCCTTAAGGTATTTCTCATGTCAGGCTGGAGGCAGCACAGAGGTCTAACTTTAAAGCAAGCATGTGAGAAATACAATTAAAAGCAAAAAAACCACTCAACAAAAAAACCCACGACCCTCCAACGTATGAAGCCTGGTATTGTCAGGTTAGCTCTGATCACAGCAAAACGCAGGGTAACCTTCTCCATAGGCCAGATGCTGACTTGTGAGCATCATCTAAGATGCTTTTCTTCTGGCTGGACTAAGGAAGGATCCACTCTTCTGGTGGATGTGAGAACGACTGCCTGCGGTGAGTGCTCATGGGGAGAGAGTGTCAGCTGTACCTTGCTCATATCCAAAGACGTCTCTAGCTCATCGCAAGAGGTGAGATGCAGAAGGAAGGTAGAGCTGTCACTATTTTAGGATCTAAACTTAACATCCCTTTTTTGAAAGTTCGTGAAATATGCCTCGCGTAGTTACATTCATTATCAGTAAAAATGGGAACTGGCTCCTAAATCATTACGAGTAACCTTTAAAAATTCAACTCTGAGACTAAGACCGTTTTGCTGACTCAAAACAAGTGTCCCACAAGTATCTGCACTGATGGGCCTTAAGTGTTTCACTAGCTGATAAAAACCTGCTCCAATTTTTCTGACTGTTCCAGAGCAAGGCTGCTTTGGCCAAGGAACACACCTCAGACTAAACCTGCGTTTGTGGATGTTTAACATCTGTTAGAACTAGACCCAACCAGGTAATAAACTGTTCCAGCCTTGTCCTTCTGGAGCTCATCTGGCTTTGATCAAAGGATACAAGACTACTGTCTAGGAGATGTCTAGTTTGTATAACACAAAGTCAGAGGCAACTAATCCTGATTAAAGTGTGCCTCCTAAATCTGCCACTGGGGAGAATCATCTCTCCATGATTCAGAGGGATCCTCAAGCACCACTAATGCATCAAGTCTCTGTTTTGTTCTCTTCTTATGACCAGGCCACTTACACTTACTGCTGCTTGGGCAGCAAACTACCCATAAAGGACTTCAGCTACAGATTTCATCACTGCCACGCAAATACTGCATCCAAACAGATGCGTAAACACTGTAGGCCTAGAAAATATGATCTTCAGATTTCAAATATATTCTGAAACAAAAGCAACAGGATCAGGATTTGATCCTGGGTTTCCAACCTGTCTTTTCACCCACACTCACCTAAGATTTTGCTATGCAGAAGAACAGTCGTGTTTCCAAGACGTGCTACCTTTTCAGCAACGTAAGGTGAAATGATACAAAAATCATCTTAGTTTTTCTACATGCCTAGAAAGAGATTTGTCATGAAGTTACGATCTTTGAGAAGAACCAGACAGGAGCTGCTTTGTTCATGCACTGCATGAGGGAAACCTGCTCAAACACCTCTGCCTCGCAATACTCACACGCTGTCACACAGGGGCAAATAGCGTTTAGAGGCCAGTTTGCAGGGCTTTCCCTGCCTCTGGACTCATGTACAAAGAAATTACATTCTAATTACAGCAGTCCTCCCTTCGAATGAACTGGACTAAACCTAGATGGGAGACACTAAGGTAGCACAGCCATGATACACAGCCTGGGATTCACGAGCTGCGTGCAGCTCTCACGGGGGGCTACAGCCTGAAACCAGCAGCAAGGTGATGCTGACACAGGGACCACTCAGTAATCCCAATCCTCAGCCATGCAAGGAAACACGTTCACAGTGGACATAGCTGCCAAGGTAAAACTACCTGTTTTGCCCATGACCTGAGGCAAAGAAAGCCAACAGAATGCTGGGTTGCATCAACAAGGGCATCACCAGCAGAGATAAAGAAGTCATTATCCCTCTCTACTCAGCACTTGTCAGGCCACACCTGGAATACTGTGTTCAGTTTTGGTCCCCGCTATACAAGAAAGATGTGGACAGGCTGGAGAGGGTCCAGAGAAGGGCCACAAAGATGATCAAGGACTGGGAAGCCGGCCATATGAGGGAAGGCTGAGAGAACTGGCTTTGTTCAGCCTTGAGAAAAGAAGGCTTAGGGGAGACCTTATCACCATGTTCCAGTATTTAAAGCGTGGCTACAAAGAAGATGGAGACTCCCTTTTTACAAGGAGTCACATCGAAAAGAGGAGGGGTAACGGGTACAAGTTACTCCTGGGGAGATTCTGATTGGACACAAGAGGAAAATTTTTCACAATGAGAACAATCAGCTGTTGGAATAATCTCCCCAGGGAAGTGGTGGATTCCCCAACATTGGACACTTTTAAGATTCAGCTGGACAGGGTGCTGGGCCATCTTGTCTAGACAGTGCTTTTGCCAAGAAAGGTTGGACCAGATGATCCTTGAGGTCCCTTCCAACCTGGTATTCTATGATTCTATGACCTCGTTAACAATCCAATGTGGGACCCCAGAGAGATGCTGTGGTCTCCCAGCTCTCGGATATACCTAAGCACGCATCTTGTGGCTCTCCAACACATAAAAGCTTTGCTCTTAGATTCATAGGCTCAGTGAGGTGATGGGGACATGGCGTGATTCTCAGTCAAACAGACTTATAACAAGGTCACTGGATATGGACGGACTCTCTTCTTCCCTCTGGACTAACTAAATATAGGCCTGGCTGCCTGCTGTCGCTACACAAAGGTCTTCAAAAACTCTTGCTGAGGTGGCAGAAGCAATCAGGCAGTCCTGAAAGGGGTTGCTACAAACCCTATGCTTGTTTCCTCTAAGGCCTGCCACTTTACTTGTTGTTAATCAGTTACTAAATAAACCCCACGCTTTCCTATGTTCTGTTTACTCGAAAGAGCTAATGAAACCACTTTAGGAGGTGGTTTAACCCTTCAGGTAATCATCTAAAGTAGTTGTAATTAAAAATCTGCCTGTAACTGAACAAATCAGCATCAATACTTCAGACTTCGAGGGAGAACAGGACTCCCCTGTTGCTTGATAATTTGAAGATGGCTGACAAATGAATGTCAGAAAGTTGAATAGATGATCTGTCCAACATAGCACATTTTTAATTTACCCTGCCTCGTTTATGAATAAGATCTTTACGGCACTGAGCCACCTAAAGCAGCAGCATTATTCAGCTGCACAATTGGAACACAACAACAAACAGTTCAAATTAATTCTGCATAAAGGCAGAACAAATTGTGTCATTTGCAATGCAAATGTGATTTCAAGCTTCATTAGCATCTTCTTTAAGGTCTGGTGCCTCAGTAGTAGGATAAAGTGATGCTTCCCAACCTCCTAGACATGTGCCAAACACCCTGCGACTCCTTAGTTCCTTTCGTCAGGGAATAAAACGGAGGAATACAACATGCATCAAAAGCCAACAGTGGTAAGATAACTTGCTTTGCTCCAATTTGGAATTAAACCCCAAAGGCTAGCTTTCATTTTAGTGAAGTAAATTCCTGATGAATCCAAACATTGCCATTTATTCTGCCTTCGCTTAAATAGCTTCCACAGCAATGAATGTGGATGAAATTGTGTATTAATTTCCTCAAAAACAACCCAGACCCCTATGAGCTTTCTTCTACTCTCAGGAGTGCAAATGAAATCAGATACTGAGAAAAAACTTTGCAAAAATGGAAATATGAGATAAGAGCTCCAGGATTTGACTGCTCCCACCCTGTTCTGCTTTACTGCTGAGCACCCCTCGTGTTTACAGCACGAAGACCAAATTCGGTTCCACTGCACGGGAACGCAGCAATGAACGGTGGGGTTGTGGCCCTGGGACCTGAGCAGGGATGGGAACACCAAAAGTGTATGGCAAAAAAAAAGCGATGTGCATGTGGCAGGGTTCATCAGTACAGGTACAGCACTGCATTGGTCCAGACCTCTCAACATACATGGATGACTCCATGGGAGGACACTTGATGGCTATATAATATATAATCTGTTTAATATTGAGTAACTACATTTAATGGAAGATATGGGAACAAACTACCGATAGATACTTTGGAAACACAGTATTAGAGGTATTTAAAGGCTACTTACAGGGGAAACTATATTGGTTAAGTTGGTTTGTGAATTCAAGCCTATACGATTACACCAGAGTAGCCTCCCACGAGGGTACCTGACATATAAACCTCCATGTAATAGAGATATTTTCATGGACTTGTTTAACTATATCTGCATAACTGGAGAAGTCTTCCCTTGTGGGCAAGCCCTCCAAGGATGGTTGAAGGGTATAGAAATACCGGTGTTTTGACATAGCAGTCCACTAGAGGTCCTGCTCAACTCAAAAGGACCTAAAGCTCCCTCAGTTAAATGTGATAAAATGCAAATGAAAACATGCCCAAATTGTGTACACAGACTGGATACAGAGATGCATATGCTAAATTAGGAAATGCAAATACGCATCTGATTCATATGCCCAGTGACTGCCGGCGCAGGAATAAATCAGTTAATTAGCTAAGGCCAAAGCAGCTACAAGGTAGCCAAAGCACCGACTGTTGACCAGTCCATGTACATAATCACACCAGCTGTGTGCACAATGGAATAAACACCTTTTATCAAATCAGGCTCTGCACTATTGAAAAAGAAAGCTGAATATGCCTGGTGCTGTCTTCTGTCTTAAATCAAAATGTAACCTTGGGTTCACAGAACAGTTTGCCAAGGGTCAGCACGGGGCTGGTGAGAACCCATCTGGCATTCAGGAGTCTTGCATGAAACTGGGTGCAAATAGTGCGTCTATCAGGAGTCAGACACTGGCAGGACGCGAGATGTGAAAATCAAGCTCTGCTGGCAATCCCAGAATAGCTGGGTGTGAGTAGAAAGACAGCTGATGCCACCAGCTAAGGCAGAAGGTACCTTCAGTGAGGCTGAAGGACACAAATAAAAAGTTGGTTTCACAGCACACCGGGAGCATTTCTGAGAGAACAAAAAACTCTGAATGGGGAAGTAAAATACAGATTATATGCGCAGACAAATACATGCCCTTAGATGGCATGTTAGACTTGGATCACCAGGGCTGGAGTTCAGCCTCTTTAAGAGCTGATGCGTCCCCTTTCGACCATCCACTTTTTGGAAAAGTGACCCGTGGTTGTTTTTTGCATGGGGAGAAGTGGAAAACCAAGCGGGCAGGTGGGGTGAGTGGCAGTGGACTGGGGTGCGAGGATGCTGCGAAGGCACAGCAGTCACTCGCTGCTCTTTCACAGCCCACTTTAAATCTTGCTCTGACAGTGGCAGAGCAGAACAGCCTTACTCAGCTCCTGTTTTGCTCTTTGAGTCATATCTTTTTATTTTATTGACAAAAGCAAGTTTTCCACCTTCTCAGCACTGCAGAACCAACACAGGGAGCAGATTCCCCTGCATGCATCATGAAGACGCAGCGCAGCTCTCGCTGCCAGTAGCTTTTTCCGAGGAATGGCAGATGCAGACAAACAAATACCAGCTGGTAGAAAAATCAAGTCCTGATGTCTCATCTGAGGCTTGATTTTTACCTTCTCATTTGAGAGGTCTCCTTTAAATCAACACAAGAGGCCTTCCAAAGCTGCACACATGCCATTGCTCTAAAAACTTCCATAATCATATGTTGTGAACAGACATGAGTCACGAGCAAAACTCTGAAAGCCAAAAAGGCTTTAAAATTAATCTAAGTAGTCATCACATTACCATGAGTGCTGCCTAAATCCTTCCTATAACTCACTTTGGCATTTTACAGATAAATATAAGGGACATAAAAAGCCCCATTGGCCAAGCTACCTGAGCCTATAGGTGGGGATATGGGAGGAGAAAAGCAAAACAATACTGAGGGTCAGCTGAAAATGATCCAGTGACCTGGGGGAGAGGTGGGGAAAGTAGGGGAAACAACTGAATACTTTTTTTTTTCCCCAGAAAATGCTTGTCTACCTTGAAACCTAAGCATCCAAACAAGGAGGGGAAGGGGGAAAAATTAGCAAACGGTAAAAATTCAAGGTTGCATTTTTTTGGCCAGAAAATGTCCTCCTCCCCTCTTCTATTTTTCATAGCATTGATTTGGCCTGCTAAGTGAGCTACGCCCAGAGCCCCTGGGAGTCTGTAAAGCTACGGTTACAAATCCAGCTGCAGCCCAGGACATGATTTTATGCAGGGTTTTGGCATGGCCTTGCTCTTCTGCAGGAGCCTCTATATCAGAAACGTCCACTGCTTTCCGTCTCTTGGTAATAGCATATCATATCCTCCTGCTTACGGTTGAGACAACTTTGCATCCCAAGCAGAGGAATATCATACGGCAGAGTCAAAACAAAAGAAATAGCAGGAACCGAGAAGGACAAAGGCCAGAAATTTATCAGTTTTGGAGCTTTGTCTGCAATAACTCAGGAAGAAGGTCACAGAGGGAAGAACCCCATTAAGCCGAGCTGACCTGAGCAAAGCCCAGTGTCTACAGGCAGAAGACGAAAAAAGGACGGGGGAATTGTTAATACTATAACCCTCAGAACTGGAGGTGAGGGGGTACAAGGCCTGCAGCAAATATGGGAGAAATTTGAGATTCAGTAGGTGCTGCTCTACCACACAAAGTCCTTGCTGTGTTTTTTCTGACAGAAAATAAAGTCTCTCATATATAATTTCTAACTTCCATAAAGCATCAATATGAACGCACACCATTGCTCCATAAAGTCCTATGGAAACAGGTCACAATCTTCTTGTCAGATCTTACCTAAAAGGCACTATATATATATTTCCATCTATTCATACAGCCTCCATCACCATAGTAACTTATCCTTCTGTTAATACTACATGATATCTTCCTTTATTCAAGAGAGGTAAAATACAGTTTTTCAATTATCAGCACTCAAGGTTACTGCACCATTTTCACAAGTGATTTCAAGAGCACATCATGGCTTGCCAAACTCTGCGCTACCGGTGATGCCTGCTGATTACTTTGGCCTGGGGTAGGAGCGGGGAAAGGAAGCTCTCCTCCACCAGGACGTCAGAAATAAGACTGCACTGGAGCACAGAAAAGAGCAATATTAATTCTTGCATTCTGTTTCATCTCATGCCAAATCAACTGCTCTAAATATTGGGGTTTTTTTCTAATGCTTAAACTAAAAAAAAAAAAGTGAGAGAGAGAATCTGAGTCCAAAGAGAGGCTGCAGGCACCAGTTGCTGCACGTAATCACTGAAAGCTGTAGTGCTGTAAATATATTTCTGATTATGTTTCAGTTATTCATTATTAAAAATGGGCTGCAGTTGATTCATAGTTTTGCTGCAATCAGCTGAAACCCAATTACCATCACAGCACAAACTACTTCTGATGTGGACTCTCAAACTGCCAGGAAAGAATACCGCCGTATTTCTAACGCGCTGATTTTCCCCAGTGGCAAATACAACTCATTTGTTTACACAGTTTGGGAATTTTCTACAAAACTTTGTACAACTAAAAACTACATGGACAGTTATATAGGGTCTGGACTACTCAATGGAGCTGGATTTTTCCTCTTCAGAGAACTTTAATTTGATATGGACCACGGCACTATGTTACAGCATCATCAAAACATAAACCGTTCCACCACAGGAGGGAGTTTGCCCCGGCCTCCTGCAGTAGAACCACCCGTACCCTGCAGATCCAAATCCTCCTCTCTCCCGGCTTTCTCTCATCTTTCAAGGCAAACCTGTTCTCCCACCAATTTTCTTTAGAAACACCGTGCGGTAGCAGCAGGGTGGGGAACAACGTTTATAATTTTGCCAGACATTCAGCATAAGCAGCGTGAGCAATAATGGCTTGTCACTCTGCCCATCTCTTTTTCCTTCCCTCCCTCCAACCTGTCACTTTTCTTTGGGATTGCCCACGCAAAGAACTAGGAAATTACTTTCATTTTCCCTGAATATTAGACAATTTCTCCATGCATGTACTTTCGGTGGGTTCTTCCTACAGAATTATAGCCCAAAGGGTGTTGGTAGGCAGAGACGGCAGCGCAGCTGAGATTGGGAGTGTTGCAAGAATCAACAAATCATTACACCGGTACTGTGTCCTACCTCTAATTATAGGCAACTTACATCCACTACATGTACATATTTACGCCAAAATATAGCCCGGGTTAAGAAAGAAGAGAGATTTGTGCATCATTTGGAGTTTGGGATGCAGCATACAGAAGCACGGGGAAGAGGCAATGCCAGAACAGGGTTATTAGGAAATGGGCAGCAGGAGAGAAATAAAGCCACGCTGTGCCTTCATGTTTCTGTCCTTCTTCAGAGGTTGTCAGGGAAGTCATATCTCCATTGGCAACATCACAATCGTCTCCACAGCAACAAATGTGATGCTGCAGAATGCTGAAATATCTATTTTTAAAAAGGTAGGAGGAAAACACAAACGTGGAGCATGTAGGGGTTGAACAGCCACACGAGTCTAATGACTATAATGGGAGGTGCATAAAAATACTCACTGAAAAAGAAGCCGAGCAAAATCAGCTTCTGAAAATTTCTCCAAGCATAACCCTTCACATTACGTCACGCGGGAAGTTACAGAGGCAGCAATATTCTCCTACAGCCGGTATCACTGCCTCTCCTCCGAGACGCTCCCCAGTCCCACAAAGCCAAGTGAGGCAGGTGCCAGGAGAGGTGCAGCACAACCACGAGTGAAATACCTGTGCGTGTGACTCGCAGAGTAAGAGGGACCGGCTTACGAAAGGACAAGCGTAAGCCAGTGTTTCACACTGCGTTGCTTAACACAGTGTGGTTACTTCCGAGAGGAAGAACCACTTACCCTTAAAAGGGCCTAAAAAGGGTTTGCAGCCACAAATTGTAAGGGGATTAAAGTGAAAAGTTTATTTTCCAAGTCTGATCTAAACGTAGCCAAAATGCTGTAAGGAGCATTGCCGTTAGGTTTGTTTAGCTGTTGCTAAAAACCCTAGGAAATTTCTGTTACGATTTGTATCATCCAAGGTTATGAAAACCTCTTCAGGTTAGCTGTTCTTGGCAACACTTCCGACATATTGGACTGAAATCTTAAAAGAAGAACTCTTAAAATGCAAGGGTGCATGAATCCAAAAATCTCATTGACTGGCTTTGTCTTAAACCTTTCTGCTCACGTCAGGACTCTCAAATAGCTGAGAATACCTTCTCTTTAGCAGTCAGAGAGGGGGACGCTTGAGAGAAAAGACCCCCCTCTATTAATCCTTGAGAAAATAGCCTTGGTTTAAAACATGAGCTGCAAGTACCACGAATGTGGTGGTCTTCTCTAAGGCTGCAGTACCTTTATCTGTAATGCACTTAATTCCACCGTTTCTGAGACAGCTCTGTTTAAAAGCCATTTTGTCACAAGGCCCAGTAGGGCTTCCCACAAAAGGGAGAGATGGACGCACCCTGTTCTCCTTCATTCGCTCCTCTGCCATTCCTGAACTCTAACTAATGTTCTTTCTCATGCATGAAGAAAGCAAGTGGGACCCTGGTAATCAGCAAGTGCATTGCTCGGTGGGACAGGTCCTTCCCACCACATCTGACAGCATTTACTTACAAAAAGAGCCCAAATGCTTGAAAAATAATAGCGTGGGGTAAGAACAAATTTGGGCAAATGAGTAGTGGTGACCTGTGATGCCTCTAAATCCCTTATATCATATTCTAGACGACACTGCTATTCCCCATGTTTATGAACTGCAAATTGTAATCAAATTTATGCAAAACAGAATTCTAAAAAGATGAAAAAGCTATGTTTAAAATTTGTATAGGAAATATAGTACTGTAAATATTTTTAATTGGTGCTGTGAATTATGTTTTATGCTGCTTGTGCTGTGCACTGCATATGCTTTGAAATCAGTAGTTTATCACTGAAACTGGCTGATGGTTTCCACTGAATGCACACTAACAAGAACTGGGATATGAGAATACAATAAATACTGTAGAATAAATGGGAATACCTTTCACTGCAGAAGTAATATATCTTTCTTCAAAATGAGTCTCTCTCCTCTGTGGCTTAACAACAGAATTTGATTGTCTTCAGCCTATCTGGAAGATAAAAAACCCTCAGAAAATGCCGATTTCTCAAAAAACAGAGTAATGTATCAATTTTTAAAAACGTTTCATCTGGAAGCATTTTAGACCCTGGGAGGACTTTCAGAGAAACCTGGGAGTGGGAAATGTTCGCTCTGCTGGCCAGGGGTGTCTGGAACACAGATTCCTTTCCTCTCTGGATCAACCTAAATGAGTGCCCTACGCTCTGGGAAGCTGCCTTTTGCCAAGCAGGTAGGTCTCCATCAAAGTTTTGAAAGGCTTTCAGCCTCACCCTACAGCACAGCTCAAACGTTTTTTTTATGCCACAGTGAAAATATTTTTTCAGGACAGGAAATCGATTTCCTTCCCAACTCCATTTTTAAAACAGCAAGTCAGAACAAAACCACCTACTAAATGCTTCCTTCATGCTTTTAGAGGTTTCTCTTACTCTGCACCTTGCAATAACTGCAATTCAGATATGCATAAAAAACGAGAAATAACAAGGTAATGGCACAAAACTGTTCTCCTTTCTACAACAGTCCAGCCAGCTGCCTACAAGAAGAGAGCAAGGCAGTAAGCCACTCGTCACTCCCTTGCACGGATGGACCCAGAAAGCCGTCAATCCCACCCAAGCCAGGCCCACAGGCACATACAGCGGGTGCCCAGCAGTGGCCTGTGTACACTCAAGGATGATTTCTTCGTTCAGAATAGTATATTAAATTTTGAAAAAATCTGACCCCAAATTGTCAGATCTCCATAAACTGGAAAAAACCCATTTCTTTAAGAAAGCAGGGTTTGTGGAACAAAGCTAACGCATGCCCTTCGCGCAACTTCAGTGGAAGCTCAGTGAATTGTTAAATGCATTTCAATTCCCTTGTATCAGGGAAGGATGAATCCTCTCTGCAAAAGATTTTTAATAACCCTTAAATGCCAGAACAGTGAAATTACTCTGCTAAAATCCAAGGCACTCTGAACATTTCTCACATTTCTGTGTTTATGGCATTAAACTTTCAGGTGGGACTGGCACAGCAGCGCACAGAGAACAGCACAAGGTCACGCTCTGCATTTGGTATCGCATGTGTCCTCCAAGAAATTGTGAGTTCGTGCACGTCAAAACAGGTCCAGGGACTTTCAACAGCAAGAACGCTTAGAAAGAAACCCTTAAACACTGATCCTGCATGGTGAACTCTGCTGGGCTGTCCAGTCCACCCCAGGAAAACAATAGCTGTGCCAATGATAGGTGATTCACGTTACTGAAACTACATGCATCTGCAGGGGTTCAAAGATATCTCCAGTGCACTTGGAAAACAACTGTACAGTCGTTCTTGTCAGCTGAACTAGTACTTGGTGACAGCCTCCTGTCCTCTTCTCTTACTGGGAGCAATGAAACTACTTCAGAATACAAAAACCTGCAATGCACTAGCAAGGCTTTAGTTTGAGAGGTATGTTTTTAACCCTCCAGTGTCCCAGCCTTCTGCTGGTGCAGTTTTACCCTCTCTGTGCACATTTGTGCCTCAGTCCTGAGAAGCCTGTATGTGTGATTGCCATCTACAAGCAGGAAAGTGTGGTTAGTCCTGCTCATTCAGCTCTGGCTGCAAAATGATTCTCCCTTCCTGACAATAGATATTTAGAGATCTACATCCCTCCCAGTGACATTATTTTATCTCTTATTTTTATATTGATAACAGAACATTAACATGCACAAACGCTATTCATATTTTATTATTTTCCTATCTCATAAAATATAGAAATTTAAATCACCAAGGAATTAAAGGAATGAAAGCAGCATTATGTTTAAGCAGCTACAAAATGTGGTTTACATCATGTAATGGGACATGTTTAATGTGGTTTTACACAGCAGCCTTTCATCATGTACATTTGCCTCTGGCTTAATAAACTGTGTCATTCTGTTTATGTTTGTTACGGCTGGATATAAATGCTTCCCAGGCAGCATCCCCATGAATCTCACCTGGAATATGGAAATTGATAACCAACATTTTCATACATCACTTATGTGCTTCTGCCTCTCAGCCTTAAGCTTTAATATTTTATTTAGGAGTGTGCCAAGTGCTTTCAATTAAACTTGATGGCCAGCCATGAGCACCGATATCAGACAGTGTAAAATGATGTAAGGTTTCAGCCTGCCATCCTCACTCTGAGTAACATCTTGTTCCAGGAGTCATCGCGCTGGTGGGGATACGTACACCCTCTTAGATACTGAAGGAGATGAAACAGGGCCTCTGGCATGTGTTTTGTCATTACTACAACAGCTAAGTGTCCTTCTCCACAAAAGATGATGGAGTCGATGACAGAACTCCCACTGACTCCAACAGACATGGGAACTCACCTCCAGCCTTCTGGGGCTTTGGGTATGGACAGCAGGAGTAGGCAGAGACATGTCACTGGAGAGGGTTCATCTGGGAGGTCACGTTTCCCGATGAAACCTTGCCTCTGTGCAGTAGCCTTCATGTGGTGAGGAAGCCCTCCACAAGTAGCCAAGTTTGAATGCTCATACAAAGCAGTACCTCATGGAGACATCGCAGGACCTCAGCCTACACTAAGATCAGTTGACTCAATATGTATTTTTAAGCCTACAACCACAGTAAGATTTCACAAAGGACAGAAATTTGTTGTACATGTTGGGAAACTGTCAAGAAACAGCCACCTTCACATTGCAGCTGACTTTGGGACGTTGGAGCTGTCGGAAGTAACAGAACTGGAAATAGGAGGCTGGAAATGCTTGCGTGTGGCCCATTTCTAACCCCGGGCTGCCACAGGAGCAGTGTCTCCGGTGCTTTTTAGTGCACGTGTCCAGATTTGCTGTATACCAGCTAAAGCAAAGCCTTGCTGCAAGTAGCTGCAATGTGCGTAAGAGCACATGGACTCAGTGCACAGGGGTAGCCGGGGCTGCTGTGCAGCCCACAGCAAGGGGAGGTGGCCCTGGAGTTTCACAGCCTCAAGGATAGGAAAGGAGTGAGGTATTTGAGGACTCTGTGGAGCCCAGAGTGCAGCAGGGAAGTTTCAGTAGGAACAGGCAGGACTGCATGGGCAGGCAGTGCATGGGGCCAGGGCTCTTCCCAGGGACATCGCTAAGCACCACTGATGGGGCAGTAAGGACCAAATAAACACTACTTTTCCCAATCTACAAGTGGAGAAAATATGTTTATACACATTTACCACTGACTATGCCACAGTCTGACTTCCCTGTCCTCTTCAAACCAACAAGTACTTGCAAAAAAGACGCTAGTAGCTTTGTACCACGGACCCATTTGAAATCTGTGGAGCTCAAAGTGCTTCACAGACCTGAGCACCCCTGGCTGCAGCGCGCTGTGCAATAGCTGAATAGTATCTCAGTGCTATCGAGACTCAAACTACACGGCACAGAGAAGTAATACCGTTCTCGTAGCAGGGGGGACGTGACAGTGACTTGCCCACAGCAAGTCAATGGAAGTCATAAAACGAAGACAGATGCCTTGACAATCTCTGTTTTTCAGTGTAAACATGAATCCAAGAACATCCAGAAGGTATTAGATTTAGCAGCTTCACATCCAATAAAACAAGAATAAACATTATGGGGATTTCTTTAAAAATTGCCTTTCATAGGCATTTTTCTGCAGGAGCAGTTTCTGATGTGTAGAAAACTATTCACTTTATGAAAGACATTACAAGTGCATCGATCTCTAATCACTTTCATCAGTTTTCATTAAAAATCAGGAGTTGTGCAGGGTTGAAAGTTCTCCAAGATTTTATTAAATTGGGCAAAGCCAGAGGAGGAATAACAAATGTGTTCACAGGGATAAAGTTTTGCTCCCATTATAAACTTCACACTTTCCCCTCAATGCTGGGTTTCCATTCTTTCCCTCCGGCACTTTGTGGCTCCTGTTCATTTTGATGTTCATAGTCTTAGTTTAAATCTAGAGGCAGTGTATATGATACAGCACAACAAAGATTACAAATCTTGTTTGGAAGTTGCATTTTTTTTATAGGCATGTCAAGGAATACCTTTCATAAAATTCTACCCAAAATGCTCTTCACGCTTAAATAATAGAGTTACAAAGTCAGCATAATAGTAGCAAAAGTGGGTGAGAGGGAGAAAGACAAAAAAGGAAATGAAACAGGTAATAAAAGATTTTCAAATGAGATTTGGAATCAAAAGCAGTGCCAGGAAGGCACTTCAATGGGAAGGAACTACCCCGCATGTTAGAAATTGCAGAAGAGAAGGTTCTTGTATAAATCTGACAGTAGAGTAGAGGAGTGCAGGCAAAAAAATCACAAGCTGTACAGAAAAGCACTATGGCCAGGGTAATTCGGGGATGAAAGGAGAGCCTAGAGAAGGATGTTGCTGCATCCCTACAGCATGCCCATAATAGAAGGGGCAACATGAAGCGTGTGGAGAAAGGCATGAGTTTTCAATTAGGCACTAATACTCATTGGCAATGTCCTTAGACACAACTGAACCTCTATCCAGGACATAGTGGAGGCAGGAATTTAGGACAGCGAGATGTTCAGACTCTGAGCATTACTGGCAAAGGAAAGGAAAGAAGTCAAGAACAGCAGCAAGAAATGGGCAGACAGTAAAACTGTGCCTTTAGTCTAATCATCCTCTGAAGGAGATTACGCTGTACTCAGTAATTGCATGGATGGCTTCCATTCACAGCAAACTTCATTTAATTCCAAATAATTACAGAAGACAGATCACACCTGCAGTATTAACACATGCATACCCTACCAAAGCATAAGAGGGAGGAGGCCAGAAAAGCAGATAGTGTTTCTGTAATACTTCCACACTTGCAATCACTGAAGTTAATCCCCAAGTTCCTTAATCAAAACTCATTAAGAAAACAGAGTGGATGAAATCAGAAGAAATATTTCTTGAATAACTCTTGAGGTGGGATTGGAAATTTTTGCAGCACTACGTTATTAAAAACGATGGGAAAATCCTGATCAGCTTCTAATAATATCAAGTATAATAATCCACGTGATTTTAGTAGTTAACTTTATCCATTTTAACTACAAAATCACTGATAACCATAAGCTGTCAATCTCAAGCAGGTTTGGAAACCCCATTGAAACAGAAATCAATTAATTAAGTCTGCAAAATATCAACAGAAAACAGTAAGGAAATATTTTTGACTGGCCCTCATCAACGTTTTACAAGACAGAAAGAACCCCAAAGTGGAGGACAATTTGAAAAGCTAATTTGACCAGCAAAGTGAAAGCATAATCAATAAGACCTTCACTAGACTTCCAGGCAAATAGAATAGCACCTAGGTTAAACAAGCTGTAGTTAAAGTTTAAAAATTTCTTTTCTTTATTGAAGATTTGATACAAAATCCACTGATACTGATACTTAAGATTCGATACAAAATCAGCAGCCTCCTGCTGTCTGAATCTTTCTATGGTACGTCAGGAGCTAAGTCACATACTTTCCAACACAACACTGCAAGAAATATTATGATAAATCCATTCTACGTTGGCATTGATGCATTATATTCATGATTTGAAATGATAAAATATCCCTAATGCAACATTTTATTGCTTTCATAAATCAAATTCAAAATGACATTACATTTCTGGTAACCTACTGCGAAAGATCTCACTCTTTCATGAGACAGACCTATTTCTGTGCAAAATACTGTGTACTCCTACCACAGATCACAAGAAACACTTCCAAAAATTTCCTCAATGCCTGGAGTTTTCATCCCGCCTTTCTGAAGGCTGGCTTATTGCGCCTGTTCCTTTTTCAAAGCAACGATAATTTGCAGTGGTCTGGAATAGCATTTTTTTCACATTGAACTCAACCCAGTGACAGACTCATTGTACCATGGAGATTTCAAACCCATTGAAATCCAGGCACGTATGAAAAGCTTAGACTTCAAATACTCATCTTTTTCAGGCAGGCCTCAGAATTATCTTAGGCTCATTACAAGATGAAGTTATTCAGCACGGCTATGATGTGAGCTCTTTGTTCTGAAGCATGCACAATTAACCATGCCGTCCTGTGTATGCACTGCGTGAGGTCTCTCCATCTGCATTTCCACTGTCACGCCATGCATATTGTATTTAAATAAATACATTTGCTTTATTTGTTAAGAGCAGGGACACTAACTGACCCAGTCCTTTTAAAAATCAACTTTTCGGCACTTCTGGAATTAAACACTTATGACAACGGAGTTACATATGGAAGAGGAAAATGGACACTGGCGCCAACATAAATGGAGCAGAATTCTCCCGAGAACAGACTTTATAAGAAAGTTTTATGAATTTTCTGCTTCCAGCTGGATGGGGAGCACCATTTTTGCTGTGTTAAGAGAATCTCCACTTCCAGCCTGGGTAGGAGTCAGGGTTTACAGAGAAATGTGGAAATAATTAAACTAGGGGAAAAAGCTACTCGTGTTTTAATTTCATGCTTAGGTTCATTCAGAGTTTGAGATGAAGGGCTGAGTCATCAGTTCTTACTTTATTCAAACCCAACCCCTGGAGAGTGTTAGATTACATGAAGTTACAGCCTGTACTCTGGCAATCAACCAGGTTTGTATATTGGCTGCCATTTTTCTGATCCTTCATATCTGAGAATTAGCCTAAAATCCACCAGCCAAAAAGCAGAGCCTGCATTACTCACACACGGCAGCCCCTGAGCACAACCGCCTCGCTGCCACCAAGGTGCCGTGGCTTCATCGCCTCAGCCATTAACACCATGCCAAAAGACTCAGCCCTGAGAGGCTCCGAACACTTTCTGGGACATGAAGGACCATGCACGACTGTGCTCTTGTGAAGCTGGGAGAGCTGAGGCTTTAGGGTTCTTGGTTGTGACAACTTAAGGAAGCACATCCAGGAACGCTTCATGTAAAAAGAAAGAGCTGCTTGTCTGTCTCACCAGTCCCCCTTCCCCTTCCTTAGTGATGCTGGTACCTCAAGGTAAGGAGAAAACTGTTGGATGTCACTTATAACTAAGGATTAACCACAGCTTCTGAAGTTCAGACAGTGACCTTTCCTAAAATACATGATTTTCTGACAAAAGCACTTGTAAATTAGAAGGGGCTTGTCTGTGTTTAAAGGTTTTGGCAAGGGGGAGACACTGGCTTTTTTCTTTGCTATACATCATTAGCTGTATCAGAGACATTTCCTCATTGTAATTCTGAATGGGAATGAGCACTGTTCCTTGCAGAATTCTCTGCACAGTCTCATCTCTTTTCCTTTCATATGCTCCTTCAAAAGATTATTTTTAAAATGTAGTGCAATCTGGTATCAGAAAAAAGGAAAACAAGAAAGAAAGTCCATTTCAACATAAAGCCAAAAGTCCCCCTCCCCCAAAAAAACCACAGACAGTATGGCTTTAGCTAGAGAAGAGGGAATGATATTTTCATAAATTCCTGAAATGCATCATGACACTTCACAGTATAACTGTACAGTAAGACCACAAAAGTGACAGAGTACATGTCACACAGTACATGATCATACCCCCAACTCCAGACAAATGAGATATTAAGAGCGTGACTCTGTTCTGGGTGTCCAGTGGCACCCATAAAACAGAAACACCAAAGCAAACAGACTTAGCTCAGCCCAATAGTTGTCTGAGATGATCTAAGGAGCCAGGGTGCACTTTTCTGTATACAAGCTACGTTCCCTTGCTGTTTGATGAATACCGATCAGCTGCACAGCCACAGGAGCATATTTCATTTGAAAGATGGAGCTGTTTGCTGTACCTGCAGAGATGAGATTTCAATAAATGCAACATACGAGACACGGGTTTGATATATTTATCTTCTTTGCCTACATCTCAGGTTTTTTACATGTGTATGAGTAATAACAAAGAGGATTCATTTGTTAATGATCAGACTTCTGTTTCCATGATCAACTCCAGTGTCCTTCAATTAGTTGTTTTAACAGGAATAGGAACCCAACAAAGTTAAAGCTTTGCTGATAATTCAGACTTATTTTTCATAGTTCATACCAAATCACTTCACTTATACCTTCCATATGCTATTCCCTATAAGCTTTCATTACCTTTTATACTCCAGCTGGGCTCATCACTCCATTCTTTAAGAATGTGACTGCGGTTTTAAACCATTGCCCTCAACAGAAATACATTCCTAGTGGTGGGTTGTACATACCTTGTATCTCTCTGAGGTTATCAGAGGCTTTCATAGACTTTGTTCCTTATGTTTTAATAATTTTATAAAAATAATACATTGCATAGACTCTATACTTGATTTGTATCTAACTTTGGTTAAAAAGAGGAAGGATCTGAGCCCTCCCATCTATGACATTTTTTGTAATCATCCACAAAATACAAGATAGCCCTAGACAAGCAAATAATAATTGTCTTGCCAATGCCTTGATACATTGTGAGCTTGATTATTTATTACTGTGTCTTGGTTCATTACTATAGCACCAGCACACATTAGTTTTGTTCTTTCCAGCCTTCTCTCAGGCTGTTTTGACAGGAGAAAGACTAATAGGTAGTGACTGCTGATGAGCTGCTGCCTCTGCGCGGCCTTAGGACATTCAGCAGGTACCTGGAAGCAAGGGGGCACACTCCACTGAGGACTAGGATGGTCTGGTCACTGTTTCATTTGCAACCCCTTCTAGCCAAATATGCTCAGTTCCAGTTGTAACTGCTGCTCCAGAGAAAACAGAAGGGATTACGCCAAGATAAATTCTCAGCTATTGGAAGTCTCTCAAAAGCAGAAAGACTGAGGTGCCTTTTTCATTCAGATCTACAGGCTTCAAAAACCCCCTCTAAAGTATACCTTGTATGTGCCAGCTCAGAGCAAATCATCAGAGTTAGTAGTGAAAAACAGGATTTCTAAAATGGGAAACATTTTAATTCATCATTAGAAACTTTTTCATCAGTTTGCCCAGACCACTTCATAGAATTTATGAGCACTTCATATCCATCAACATTCGTTTAACTGCCAGCCTCAGACAGGATTTTCATCTTCCAGACCATTAGACCTCTGCAGTGAAGCACAAGCCTGATTTGACCCATGCACATATTCTTCTTTCCGCAGCCCTCTTCCCTCTTTTCACTCTCTTCCTCCAGCAGAGTTGAGAGAGAAGTGCTTTGGGCAGTTTTTACAAGGGCCTCAGCTTCAGAGAGTCAAGGCCTGGCTACATCTTCCTGCTCTTTAGCCATCAACAAGTTAGACATCTCATCTAGGGTTGGCAGTGAGCCTAAGCTCGCTCTGCATTCAAAAGAGAAAAATAGGTACATTGGAAGGGTAATTCATCTTGTCCTAAGACAGGTAGATGGATCACCCCATGGAGACTTAACTTCTCTGTGTAGCCTATAGAGGGAACGCAAACCCAGCTTAGCTGGAACAACTTGCGTCTAGGTGGGTGAGTTGGAGTGAGTAGTCAACTGTTTCTATGAAGATATGTGCACTGGTTTGCACACACAGCTCCAGCCACTGCGCACAAATCAAGCTGTACATTCACCGAATCCCATGTTCCCAAAAAATGCAATCATCTGAATGTACATGCACATTTCAGGAAATAATTGCAAATCTTTCTTCACGATGTGGCACCTGAGGCACAGTCTAAAAAGTGATTTTGAAAATCAAACTCCCTCTGGCAAGAGATAAGAGAGAGGATTACCTAGTGTGCTACCTGCTAGTCAAGGAACTAACTAGTCATTCGTGTTGGCAACTGAATGGGACAAAATAGATCAGCATATACATAATTATTGGATAAATAATTCTGCACCTAAAATCCCAAAAGAAAGTTTTTAAAAAACAAGACAGAAGCAAGTGAAGGCACTCAGAGCACCAAGGAAATGTATGAGAAGCCCCTGAGGTTTTGGGTCTCATGAGAAGTTTGGTTGTTTTATTTAAAAGATTGGAATTTTTTTTAAATCGGCTGTCCATAACCACATTTCTTAGTTTTAAAATACCATGTAATCTCAAGCCAAGCAGCACCAATAACTAGCATTACAAGAGTAAAATGGATTACATCCAGATGACAGTCAATATAATGAAATGACAGGACTCTGAACCACCCTCCAGGTGAGGTCACTCACTTGGTAGCCCAGATTCATGAACAGCAATTTTCACTTGAACAAGAAGCAGACGAGAAAGCAGCCACGTATTTCAGAGTTGGAAGTTGGATTTACAATTAGAAGATTTAAACTAAACAAAACCAAAGGAGATTGAATGTTGAGGGCTGCTGAATGAGTCATATGTCAAAAAGACTCCAATCTAGGGAGGGTGTAGGAGGAAATTCAAGCATGCTGATTTCAGCATGTTTAGTATCATAAACAATTTCCACTGCTGCTAGATATTCAAAGATGGTCTATAAACCTAAAAAACCCCAAAGGTTGCTGATATGTTTCTTGTTCATTCAGAGTGGTCTGTTTAAGTTCATCTCTCCTAGAACTATACCATTCCATCTGCCCAATAGAATTGGATAAATCAGTATAGATCTGATGATGCTTCATCTGCATAATCATCCCTGTATAGATTGTTAACTCCTAGGATAGGAAGTGAATTCATTATACATCTCCTAAAAAGCTCAGCAAGTAAAATATTAAATACTATAGTCATCACAGTCATTATCTGACAGCACTAGACCCATTACATGGTATACCACAGGGCCAGTGGGCAGGATATTTCAAATTTGTCAATGCTATGGCTTTTTGTAACTATGATTAATGACATCTGCATGCTGCAGAAGGATCCAGTTCAGCTCCCACTGTGTCACATTCATTTCTCCAATAAAAATCATACACGTTGCCAAACCCTGTCCTGTGGTCCTCTCTTAGTCTTTTCTCGGGCAAAATTCCAGTAAATGCCAACGGAGACTTTTCCTGACTAAGCACTTCATTATCTGACCCTTTAACGTTATGCATCAGAATTATGTGAGTAATGCAACTTACTGTTGACACTTTTCAACATACAATCCTACGTAAAGTTCTGCTACGTATCTTAGTAAAAATTCAGCAAATGGCAGTATGAACTAGTGGGTTTGATTCCTGGTGGGGAGCTCTGATCACTAACATTTTAGCTGCACTGACTTATTCTTTGGCTTTTGACCAGTCACTTGAACAGCCTTTGCCTCAGTTTCTCTACCCGTGCCACATGGCATGGGAGGTGATGAAGGAATTAGCTTGTCTGTACAGCAGTTTAAAAAGCAAAAAATAAATAAACGGCATAGCATCTAGTCAGGAATTAGCAGTAAATATACATTGAGCATTTCAGATTCCCAGCTGGTTCTCATCCCCAACTAATGCAAGTCTAGCTACAGCTTGGCTCCAACGTATCAAGGAGTGGACCCTGAAGAAAATGGAGAAGCAACTTAAAACCTTGTGTCTGCAGCACAGGCTGCATTCACTCAAATTCATCCCACCCAGCATTCAGACACTGCACTTACAGAGATGTGATGGGTTTTATCTTGCTCAGAGCGAGGGCTGATCTCATGATCTTTCAAGCAAGAAGTAAGAGGAACTTTATCTGGAGCTGAACAATACAGCTCTGGGAAGTGCCATTATGGCTTACTCATACCCACCGAGGGAGGTTCAGCTGGGACGCGCAGTGAAGAACAGGCTGTATAGACACACTTGCTGAAAGAGGACAAGTACTAGCAGAAGGGATTTCATCGAGAAGCAAGGAAAAGTGTAAGAGGCAAAAAGGATGCCTTCTAAGAGAAACCATGAAATGCTCTTTGAATGGAGTGCACGTATGAAAGGAAGGCAAGTTTCCAGTGCAATAAACCCCCAGCTTTTAGCTGCTTCACCAGTTCTCACAACGATTGCCCTTAAAAGCAAATTTTGGGTTTCATCTTCCAAGTGAATGAGGGAAGAAAACCAAATATGTCAATGACATAAAAAGACAGGATTCATTAGAATTTCAGTCTAAAGCACAGGTATGTCCCAGATAGGGCTCACAAACAAAAAAGAGAAGAAACAGAGTTTTAGAAAGCAATCCTGCAACGACAGCCACCTCACTAATGTATTAATAGGATCATCACAGGCTACAGTGGAGTATGGCAACATCTCATTTTGGGTCATGTTGCTTTTTCCAAGTCAGGAGTTCACACAGTCCCTCTCATCTCATCTGCTCTTCCTTGCCCGCCTTTGTACAACCATCCTCTAAACCAGGGAGGTTTTAGTGAGTAAACCACTCAAGGCAAATACCATTTCAGACAAAGTGTTTTCCAAAGCCTAAGGTACCAAAGAATTAACTTGTTTTACCCAAAGCACTAGCTGTCAGTGCTTTCTAGTGTACTTAGCTCTGATTACTGCAACTGACTGACCCAGCTACATACAAATACACACACAGTCACAAGCTGAGGAGGCAAAAGCAGCTGCTGTTTTGGCAGAAAAGATGGCAAATCATGGAGGAGGATGAGACAGACTTAACATCAGAGTAATATTACCTCTGTTTCCTAACAGCCTTATGAATTCAGAAGTGTTCAGGCATGAACAAAGACAGCTAGAAATTCCATAGTCCGAGTCTTAATCTGGCCCTTTACTGAGAAGAAAAAGGTATTAATTAAAATATATCTACAGAAAGCCCCAAAGCTGCATTTTAGAAGCAGAGACCTTTAATTATGCTGTTGAGAAGAGCCAGGCAGGCAGAGCCCATGAAAAGAGGGGTTAAAACTACAGGCTGAGAAACAAGATTGCAGTGGTCCTTTGCCTGGCTGACTCAGTGACTTGGCTAAGTCGCTCATCTCGGTAAAATGAGGATCATGTTTAGCTGTCTTAGAGGAATACTGTCAATATTTTCAAAGCACATCACAGAGGCTAACATAGAAGGAGCTCCACAAGAACAAAAGCAGCAGTATTCAATTCTCTATCATCATTAACACCATAATTCCTGTTCCTAACAGGCCAGTACATTATTTTTTTCTGTACCAAAAGTTCCAAATTCCATAATGCAAGAGAATCCTCAGAATAAAAGGAAGGCTTTAAAAATGATGGCCTGTTTAATCCAATCATTTAATCAACTTAGAGGAAGCAGAAGAGCAGCAAAAAAGGGGAACAAGAGGCTGAAAAAGGATGAAGACACGGGGCGGGGTGGTGGGTGAAGTCTCACACCTTGATCGTGGCTCTTACTTCTCAGCTTAGAAAGCAGCTGGCTTCCATGTGTCCTAATCCCTGGCCTTTTTAGAAGCATCACCACTGATGCCTGACTGCAGATGACGGCTGTGCTCCAAGAGGAGGAGTGAATTCCAGCAGTACCTCATCATTCATCCCTTCTAACTCAGCGGCACAGACAGCCCAGAGCATCAATCCACAGTGACATTTGGGCTCCAATTATATATCATTGCATTAAAAGCCCAAGAGTTGATCTTGCAGCATTGTTCTTTCGTATGGAACCCATTTATGAGATTCCTAAATGCTTTTTAAAACAATGATATGAGGACAGCTCTAATAATTACAAGAAACTAACCACTTTGAAGGGTAATTTGCGGTGGCTTTTCATGGGGACTTGCTGCTCTCACAGTTGTGTTTCTGGGCCTTTTGAAGCTTCCCGTTGAATAAGAATTTTAAATGCTACATAGTAGAGGTACAGCCCTCTCCAGCCTACATGAAAGCTGGCAATTACACAGCTGCAGACAACATAAAAAGCCTTTAAAAAAAAATTACGCATATGCTTTAATAACACCTCTGCCTTCTTTCTGCTTTGCACACCAGGTGCTGTTTGAAAGGCTCAGTTCCTGCAGGGCCAGAGCTCGGGAATGACGAGGGGCTGGCGAGGGCTGCTAGAAGGGACAGCTCCAACGCCTCGCTCTGCATAGTGATTATGCTCAGGATATTACAGGGCAAGACAAGCGTGTCAGGGCTGTTCCCCATCCCCAGCACACACTGCCTCCTGAAATTCCTTCTCCTCTTTAAGAAATCTAATTATCAAAAGACAGAGCTGCAGGGGACCTACATGTTCTTGCAGCACTTAAAAACTGCTGTGCAGTTCCTGTTAATTAATGCTCATGATTTGCATTTACATTGGGCTTAACTTGATTACACACTTTGTTCCATCATAAGGGGACTGTGTAATCCCCAGTTCAATTGCAGAGAGGGGTGTATTAGAGTCCATTGATCATGATGAGATAATTCAGGTGCAGCACGGCACTTCATGTCAGGCCAGTGACAGATGACTCTGCTTACCCTGTGCTATGCCCCTTTTCAGCAGTACATAATGCACCTAAGAACTTAGGGTTTCTAATTTTTTTTTCTTTCTTCCTTACCCTCTTTTCCACACTCTCCCCTCTAAACACACACATTCCCTCTTCCTTCCAAGTGTTTACAGCAATATAGTACACATGAAATAGCAATAAAAACCCCTGGAAGTGCTAGGGAAGGGTCTTTCTCTTAACGGGCTTCCAAGACCTCTGTGCATAAACCTACCAAAGTAAGGAGCATTTCTTTATGCTTTCTTGCAGCTCTAACCCAAAGAGTTCATAACAAGAGAAGCATCCACGTGCCCGTTCTGCAGCTTGAGAAAACAAATTAGAAAGCCAAGGAGACTGGGCCAACACACACCAACATCATCGCCTTTGGTCAGTACAAGCCGTGAATGCAGAGTCTCTGGCAAGTTTAGAAGAAGAGAGTCTGATTCTTCCCACTCCTGCCCTGGAGTCCCTCAGGACTGAAAGACCCATATTGACATATTGCCCCAGCATGAACTTCTTCAGCTTTGCAGTCAGTTGGAGGCAACGCATTTTCCTAGGCCAAGCCTAATCTCGCCTCCACTTTCTTCTATATGTCATCACTCAATCAGCATGACATCACCAGTCACACTTCAGACAATAAATATAATTTCATTTTTAATTCTATTTGCTGTTGCTCTTTTTTTTGCTGAATTTCCAAAATTTCTTAGCAGTAACACTATCACTGTCAGGATATTCTTCATGACACATAAGCTTTTCTTAAAATGAAAATTCAGACGTTAGGAGAGATGGACCACAGTCAAACCTCAGTACTGAATTTTCTTTCAACCAAAAATTACATTAATTACATTTTGAAGAACACAGATATGCTTTAATGTTTTTTTATGAAGTAGAGGATGGGAATAGTTCCTACCCATGCATATATACCAACCCTTAAAGATATCCCCATGCTATTGCGTGTATTCATGTAGCTCTATGGAGAAATGTTCATTCTCCTTCCCAAGGTAAGTTAACTTTATGCCACCACAGTCCATAAATTCTGGCATCAGTGCTAGAATATTTACAATTTTACAGCTGTTATCTCTGCATTGAGATGCATTGCGTGGTGCAGATTTATCCTTAGAGAACTAAATCTTCACTGATTGTCAAATGGGGGGTACCAAGCAGCTATTTTCCTTAGGGTCCTTTGACATTCCCATCCTTATCTATCTACAAGCTGACCTTGCCCATAAAGCATATAAGCATGTTTCCAAATATCTTTCTCTACTTGTCAGACTTCTCAGCAAGACATCCAGTTATCAAACACTGAAGTTTTCTCTGTATTTCAGGCAGAGTTCATTAAAAAATAACAAATACCCACTAAATAAGCAAGTTATTTCCCATAGTGAAGTTCTGCTTCAGAGCAATTTCCGTGATGTGTTCCATAACCCCAGCTTGCCATTCACTGTATCATTTGGCCGAAACAGTCTTGCCTGCGACTGTTCAGTTTGAAATCAGAAGCACAATAAAAGAGGAATTAATTTTAATGTTTTATAGAGGTCCACACCATTAGACAGTCACTGTTGTTGAGGTCAAATAGCTTCTTTCCCTTTATCCTTCCACTTGACTGAGAATCTTTAAGTTGCTTTATTCTTCAGTGCTGGACCTAGCTATACCCTGTAACAGTAGTGTATTTTCTTCTGCTCAGCTTGAAAGGATAGTTTTAACTGATTAACTCAGACATGCTCCAGAAAGACTTTCTTTTAATTTAATTTTTAAATGAAGAACATCATGTTCACATTAGGAGCAGCAATAAGGAAAAAAAAAAGGAATAATTTCTCAATAATTATTAAAAAGACCAGAATTTCAATTAAATTCATGACCAGTAACAGGAAGGGTAAGAGGATCCAATTACAGCAACTCTTACTGCCATCAGATGCTCCATGGGAATAAAGATGATCACATGTGTGAGTAAAAATTGCAATATGAGATCCTGCATTAAGATGTTGGCTCTGAACTTCTGCAGCAAGCAGCTTTGATTTTCTGCCACTTTCACTGACAAGCAATGTGCTTCTCTCCTCTAACTTACACAAAATCAGTATTTATCAACAAGGTTTTCTTTGGATTAATAGATATAAAGAACCCACTACAAGTACCTTGTTCTATATCCTCCCAGCATGCATTAAAGATTTGTGAATTTGCTACCAGCTCAGCTAGACTGTGATAAGTGGAAGCAGAATTGTGCCAGCCACTCTTCAAATGGAATTTTCAAGACAGTAAATAAATAAATAAATAAGCTGTTCAACAGTGTGCTGGTTTTGGCTGGAATAGGGTTAATTTTCTTCATAAAAGCTAGTATGGGGCTATGTTTTAGATTTGTGCTGGAAACAGTGCTGATAACACAGGGATGTTTTTCTTATTGCTGAGCAGTGCTGACACACAGTCAAGGCCTTCTCTGCTCCTCACCCCACCCCACCAGCGAGCAGGCTGGGGGGGGCACAAGAAGCTGGGAGGGGACACAGCTGGGACAGCTGACCCCAACTGACCAAAGGGATATTCCACACCATATGGCGTCATGCTCAGCATATAGAGCTGGGGGAAGAAGGAGGAAGGGGAGGGGATGTTCAGAGTGATGGCGTTTGTCTTCCCAAGTAGGATGATAGAGGGAGAAAATTCTTAGCTGTCAGAACAGCTGCTGTTGTGAGGAGAAAAAGGATGTGTGTCCAGTGTCCTTTGCTTCCAAAAAAGAACAAAATAAATCTTGCCTTTCCATATTTGTCTCATTGCAGGGTTATCATCTCACTGCCACAGAATTGCTGCCACAATTTATGAATGACATCTGAATTGAAAGCCTCTGCCCACTGCAAAAGGGGAATGCATGCAGCACCATGTAATCATGGCTGTGCAGCGATATTTACTTTAATATCCTACTCAGACAAGCAGAAAAGGCCAAACTAAAAGGGCTCCTACAAAATGAAAGGGGGGAAGTTTAAGAGGTTACAGCTCAAAAACCAGCTGCAGTATAAATTTATAAGGCCAGTTTTCTGCAACTTGCACCTTCGTATTGTCACATATACTCTTATGAATTGGTAAAGAAATACTCCACACTTGCAAATCACCACATCACTTGGAAAACACTGAAAAAACTCTTTCTAGGGTTCAAATTTACCATTCCAAGAAATGGGAAAATAGAAGGTTTTAAGCTACCTTTGCAAAAGCTCACTGTTGCACTGCTGGGCACCTCAGCATATATTCCAGTTTACCCAGCTAACATGTCACAAATGGGCTAAGAAATAACTTAGAAGGCTGTAGAATCAATCTCCAACTCTATTTTCTCCCCATTTAATGTACTTCATCTAGATTTACCAGCTTTCTAGTGGAAACATTGGATCCACAGAAAAAGCCAGATTTAACTGTAAAAATAACACCTGGGTAACATAAGCCCAGTTCCAGGGTCTTTGCCCTAAGTGGGGACAAGCTGGGACTGCATTTTTACCCAACTGGTCTAGTCTACTTTCTTTGCTGGTGTTTCACCACCACCACCACCAAAGAGACCCTGGAGGAGAAGGGTCAACTGACCTGAACATGTTGTCACAAGCATCCCTGAGAGCACAGTTTGTAACGGCAGCCCACAGCACTCCCACACAGGCTGCCTATTCGTTCACGGAGTTTAATTGATAAGCAAATGTCAGGTTTGTTTGGTTTTTAATTATTTCTCTGTTCAAGCCGTCAAAAAGTTCTGGAACAGAGGAGACAGCAGCTTTTTGGAAAGGAAAAGGGCAGCTTCATTTCTGTGTGATAAATTTACTGCAAATAATGCATGTGTTTGAAATAAGTGATCTCTCTAGAGGGTCTAAGAGTGTCTTCCCTGAAAAAAAGTAGGAAAACACATTTTATGAGTTGTTAAATTCCTTTCAGTTCAGAGCAATGGAAGAGCTGAGGACATCCGTGCAAATATTTCTATGTCCATGTCTGAATCCAAACACGATTTGAGTGATGAATCGTTTCAGCCAACAGGAAAGATAATACTCTTCAAATCTTAAAGAATTAAAAGTATCTAAATCTGTGCTGCACAGGAAAACAAAGTGTACACAATTTACTGAAAGTACAGCAAAATGCTAGGAAACAGACGGCTCCGTCGGCTGCTCTCCTTGTGTTCTGTGATTACAGATTGCTAATCTTGAGCCCCAGAGTGGTGCTTATTTGTATGAAGTGCTTTCCATCCAGAGAATCTCAGAATATCAGGGAAACTTCACCGAGTTACTGCGAGCATATATATAGCTGAAGGGTCACTGCTGCTGGGCCAGGCTATTCCCTGCTCGCAGATGCTTTATCTCTGTCTCTCATATAAAACATATATTACAAAAAGGAGGAAACTCCATGAACATATCACGGTTCCAGACAACTAGGCTTTCTGTTACAGGCTTTGTACACTGACGCTCGCAGGTGTAAATACCCGTCATCCCAAGTGGAAGAGAGCTATAAAGACAATCTCCTCTCAAACCCCTGGCAGAGACAAGGCTTCCCTGAGTTTCAAACAATCTGTGTGTGGGAGCCCTATGGAACATCATTCTGGGATGTGCAGAGAAATGTGACACAGCTCATGTAAATACACAAAAAGAGAAGAAAGCCGTAAGGCTGCCTGGGTAGAATTACAGGGCACAGTTTGAGCCTGGGACTTCATGTTACAGGAAAACCAGATAAGGGTTAGGTACTGTCTAAAGTCCATCCCTATTTTCTCTTAATTTCTTGCAGAAAGCAAATTCCTTCAGGGGGATAAACCAGCAAAAAAATCTAGTACAAAATCAGAAGTATAAAATCCCTTACTTTGGCTAACTATTTCTGCCCAAAAAGGCAATATTTTTAATAAGAGAGCCTCTTTAAACCTGGTTGCTTACTTTTGCTGCTGCTACACTCAATCTGGGAGTTTCTACAGAAGACGACAGGCAAGCCTGATAAAATTTTCTGAAGCATTTAAAGGAACACTATTCAACTCCCAGGTGCTAAAATAGCATCACTATTAAAGTCTGAATGCTAGAACACTGAGAATAACTTTTTTCTGCAGGAAAACATAGAAGAATATTAACTAGACAGAATTGGTTCACACTGGAATTTTGCCACATTGAGATTGATGCTCTGTGCAAAAACAACCAACCGACCATCCCCACACAGGTATTTCATATGCAAGGGTCACACCAGATTTTCTACACAGATATAATGGATGTATTTATTTTTGAAATGGTACATTTTGAGTGTTACATTTCCAATATGATGGAAACATTTATTCAACCTTTATCCAGAAACAAGCCCAGCAACTTTCTGAGAATCTGGCTATGCTGAAATAATGGTGCAATTATACTCATATTTAATTTATGATGAAAGCCAAAAAACCCACTTTCACTCCTTGAATTTCCAGTACTTTTGTTACTTGCTGTAAGCCAGTCCACAGAGCGACAGGACTTATTTTCTCTTTGTTTGTTTTCAGAAAGTAACATAACCAACAAACTAAACTCTAGTATTAAATCTCATCCAATCTGTGACAACAATGATACATGTCATCACTGCCTGAAAGAGAAAAGTCATTGACCACAAAAACAAAAGACATTTTTTTCCAAAAGGAAATATTTTTTCTTCATAAGGACAAGTCACTTATATAAAAAATAAGAGAAAATTATTAATATCATTTGACCCAAAATGAACGCATGCAGCTGCAACAAGACTTCAACGAAATTTAAAGCACCAGTCCAGCCTGCTGATAGCTGAGCATAAGCAACACGAATAAAGCTGCTCAGCATTGTTCCTGTCTTCACTTTAACTTGGGCACAGACTATTAGAGGTATACATGCCTTCAGAAACGTTGTGGGGTTTTTTTCTCAGTGTACAAACACACTTCACAGTAAAATACCTAGTTCCATTTCTTTAATGTTTTAAAATGGATTTTAGACAAATAATGGCAATGCACAATTATTGTCCTTATTTTCTCCCAGAGGTTCTCCCACTGATGTTAGGACTCAGAAAATAAAGTAAATATGCTGGATAAATGAGAGTCAGAAATCAACAGTGGAAAGAAAGGGAGATAGCGAAAAGCCATTACCTGACAGAAGATAGCTACAGAGCTCAGCATTTTTATCAGCGTTTGACTAACGAAACTTCAAAATTGGGCGAAGTAGGAAGGGAAACAGGTCAAGGCCAAACACCAACACTGAAAAGGATGCTTGTGAAAAAACACTGAGCTGTCAGACACCACTCTTAGCTCCCAGCCGCTTAGAAGTGGCTGAACTGATGCACTCTTTGCTGCTCTTAGAGCCGCACTTCACCCAGTACCTATTCAAAATTAATATAAACCCTCCTATTCTGCTTTGATATACAAAACGTACATCCAGGTTTTAGTCTCATCTCCAAGAACAGACAGCGCTTATGGTTATTGAGTGACTGGATGTTTTTTTATGTAGCATATCAACACTGACCATCAGGGAAGCAATAGCATGGGATAACACCTATGAGGCGTCTCCTCGGGAGCCTGGGTACCACTGACAGAGGCAGAGCAAGGCAGCGCAAAAGACGGTTGAGGTTAGGAGGATAAGTTTTGCAAGTGAGAAACAAGATTCTGTGTTCTTAAAGCTGTTTCTTAATTCAGCAATTCTAAAATCAGTCAATTTAGTACTTCATACTTCCATGGGACTAACTTGGCCCATCCCGTACTGCTCCTCTTCTCGTCTAACCCCTCTCCCATGGTTTCAGCAGTTGTGGTGGCATCGACCTGCCCTCTGCAGCTGCCACTGCAGAGGGAAATCGCTTCCCACTCCCCGTCTCATTTCTAATACTTAAACAAAAATACCTTTCTCCTTTCAACACCTGTTTGTTTCCCCTTTCATTATTCATTATTATTATTATTCATTTATTCCTTTCATTAATATTAAAATAAACATTTAAGAAACTGTCTTAAATACAGTCTTATTTTAACTATAACAGTATCAGAATTGAAAAATAGCCAGGTCACTCATTAGTATTTCTAGTTTTTAAAAACCAGACAGAAACACACCACACACACACACACCCCTGCCTGATAAACCTTGCACTTAGCAGGCACAGGCCCCCTTTAGGAACACAAATCTTTTGCTGAATGGGAAAAGGACCAATGTCAGCAGAGGCAGTCTGCAGAGGGTTGTCACCTGCGACCCGGGCCAGCCCTGAGACCTTCTGCACCCACAGTCTCAGGGGACCACCCTGGGGGCCTGTGCCTGTTCTACAGTCTTTGAGATCTGGTCCTTCACCAGAAGAGCCAGTGATGACTCACAGGCCTAATGAGAAGCACAGCAGCAAACATAGCACTGAATTTTAAACCACATAAATCTGAGTGCTGTGATAACATTGCTAAATCACCTCTTAAACACTACTATTCCTCTTCTGGGCTCTCCGTCCCTAAATTGGTATGACTGGGGAGCCTAGGATGCTTCCAGAATGCTTTGATTGTCTTTAGTTTTCCCTTTTCTTCCCTCACACAGCTCTTACCTCTTACTGAGTCAACAGAATAATGAGGAGACTGTTCTTGGGTTTTGAACTGAGTAAATGACATTCCTATTCATTATTTATCTGCTTTGAAATTCTCATGAATACCACCAGTGATAATCACCTAATTTCTATCAATTTATTTCTAGATCATCACCACAAAAAAAGTGTACTGTAGGTAGTAGCTCAATCCAATATTTATGAAGTGAATTTTTTTTTAATGAATATATAGAGACTCAGTGCAATTACAGCTAGAGCTATTCTTTGACATTCCAAAGTGGTGACACATTGAATAGAAATGCATCTCAGTTTGTTGGAGCTTACACAATTGCTTGAAAACGTCATAATCTTTCCAAAAAAGCATATAGCAGATATAGTCACATTATGCTATACAAAATTAGATCTACATAAAAGGTTACTCCATCTAGTAAGTTCTGCTATTTCTGCTCAGCAATGTAGTAGTGTACCAACCATTACTGTCAGCATCCATCTGGGATGAGATAATGGCAACCTCTCCAACAGCCGTATACTGCAGGCAGAGACTTTAGAGGTGACTGCAAAGAGTTTAAGTCCACGCAAAACTGAGCAGTTAGGTCAGGGACGGAGGCTCCTATCAGCTTAGCGCAGCAGAAGGTTGGGCAACTGTCGCCTTCACTAAGAGATCTTCAAGGCAAGCCTGAGGCAGAGCTCGCTGGAGCAGCCCGTGCCGGTGGTGCCAAGTGCGCGAATAGTGTCAGACCTCTAATTGGATTAAACTTTGCTGGGAAGCTTTTCTGTGTTGAACCATGTGACACTTCACCTGCTGCTCTCAAAACATTACAGTTAGAGGGTGCCCAGTCACAGCAGTGTCAAAAATAGCCTGGGGAATTAATGCACTTCACGTTTTTTAAAACTCCCAGTAGAACATAAGGAAGACAGTGCCTTCCATGCTGGGTTTTATTAGACATCCTGGATAATGCCATCACATTCAGCAGGTTTTAGACTATAGAACTTCATTGCTTTCATGTCCCTATTTTACAGGACTTAGTTACAGGTTGTTGAACAAATATGTACAATTTGGGATGCCTTGGTAAAATAAAGGGCAGTAACTAAAACTGACACATTTTAGACTGCAGTTACTGATAAAGGATGGTAATGAGCTCTATTGCTATTGTACAGCTAACATTTGGAAAAATGAAAACAGGTGGAAATCCAAATGAATGGCAGTGTTTAATGATTGCCATGACGACAAGCTATACATTTTGCTCAAATCGACTAGAAATTGTATATGACTGCAGATTAAAAAACAAACTATACTTCTTACTACAGCCTCTGCCAATGCCATTGGCCTGTATAATCCATAATTTTTTCAGATTTTAAGAATCGTCACAGATCCTCAGGTCTTTTGTAGAAGGTCAGAGGTCACAGTGCACTTTAATTGAAATGTTGAACAAGAAGGGCTCAACTGCTCCTCCAGTGGACACATTAGAACTGTCTGTTTGCATTGAATGAATTTTTCGTGACTCCCATGCAGGACATTTGCAGCTCTGTTCCAGCCCCCTCCATTTGCCAGTTGCAGGTGTAGTCCCTAACAGCCTCTAGATCTCCTCTGGGATCCCCCGGCATCTCTATTCACTGGCTCATATTAGAGAGAAGCCTAAAAGCCTACTTTTAGTTCTGGGTAAGGGCCAAAGCCAGGACTTTCAAAACCTGAATATCTCAGGAAGTTTTGACTTGCAGCCTTTGATACAAACCACCATTCAGTGATCTAATGCCACCATCAATCCAAAAACCACGTTATTTACCTTCTGAATCTGTACAGCCAAAGGAATCTTATTAAGACAGGTGACTAAAAGATTTCAGGCCAGCTTATACTGAAATTGTGCAAGATGATTTATGAGATTTTAACGCTATCGAATTTGAACTCTGATTCAACCTCAGACGTGAAGCAAAAGCTGATGTATATCCGAATGCCGACAGCTCTCTTCTACAATATATCTACTCCCTACACTGTCCCAGCTATTCCCTAACCCAATTTAGCCAGCAATGATCAACAGCAGACCCGGGCAGTTGCGAGTTATTTTCCTCCGAATCTGACAAGCTTTACTCTGACTCAGGCTGATCTTCATTCCAAAATAGGGAAGAGGAAAGCAGCCAAGCCGAGGAGAGGAGGAGGAGGAGGAAAGGGAGGAGCAGGCAATTGCTCTGCTTTTGGAAAGAAGAGCAGAAGGAAGCTCAGATGTCACCAAGTCCCAGGCAGAACTAGTAGCCTGTTTTTTATCTTTTCTTCCCCGTTGAATTCAATAGTCACACGGGCCTTGCGATAACAGTGGAGCAGAAAGAATGGGCACAGCCTTCATTTGGCATGAACGCATAAGGAGTGAATAATTACACTAGAATTTTTTTTGGCATGCACAGCTGCCACCCATGAAGAGGATGATCAAGAATCCTGGTGATGAGCATAGAAAAAGATCTAAAGGGGAAATTTCCACCCTAAGAAAGCCCCAGTCTGTGTCAGGATCAAACGGAAGGGGCATTGCAGTCCTTATTTAATGATTTGCTTTTTTCTCTCCCGCTCTGAGCACATTACAAGAGTAAATCCTCCCTCTCCCGGAGTCATTTGTGTAAGAAAATAGCCGTGCCCAGCTCTGCAGTCACTCAGTGTTAAAACCTAGGACTGCTGTGAGCTGGCTCTCTGACTGGATGTAATCTGGTAGCTATTAGCAAGAGAAATGAACTAGAAAACATCCATAAGCACATGACCAAAAATAAAGTATAAAAAGGAGAATCCATCCCAATGGGAAAGCAGCCATGAAACACTGCATATGCTCCTTAAAAACCCTGCAGCAGGCACAGTGCTTGCTTTCTGGAGTTTTCTTGCATTAAGGATAATGTTAGGAAAACAATGCGAAGATTTGTAGTTTGGCTTTCTTTTCTTTCATACCTGCCGCTCACTCTCCTCCTCGTGCCTACATGGATGTCAGCCAGGCCCCCTACAAAACCCTTTAAAGATTTGCAACACACTTTTCTTGTCTAAATGCCAAAGTTACTGCGTATGTTCAGCATTTACTTCCTCTGCAGACCAGTTCTTCCAGGGGCTGAGTGCCCTCCGTCTTTACAGAGCTGTTTTATTGCATATTAAGCAGTATGGAAGGAAGAGTCACTCTTGTTCCCTTTCTACCTGCGGAACCACACGAAGGGTTTGTGAGGCAGCTAAGGCCTTCCTTTCAAGGGCCATGTTGTTCTCACCAAAGTTACAGAAATCTGTGCTTGTAGGTCTGGTGGTCCCAGGGTCAGCACCCAAGGGGGTGTGATTGCAGCTGCATTTGGGCCAGTGTCTTCCAGAAGGATGGGTGGTAGAAAGCAACTATACAAAGGAAGAGAAAATGAAGAAAGGGCTACCAGAAAGAAAATACCTGAGCAGAGCACAGTGTCAAGAAGGCTAGTATCGAGTTCAAGGAGCACAGAAAAATGTCATCTCAGATCTTTGAATTGGTGGCAGAAGGAGAGGCCATGATAAGAAGCTGGAGATGAATCTCAGGAGAGCACATAAAATTAAATTTCCTATTTCTCAAGTGTGAATATAAGCAAATCCCACTCAAACACAGCTCATGCCAGATATTCAGCAGGAGCCCTGCCCAAAGGCACAAAACTGCATTGAACGCCAGGTTGAAGTGTTTGACCCTAACATTCCCTATGGCCACAGGGGATGTGGGGAAGCAGGAGGTGCAGCATGGGGAGGACAGCGCCTTCCCTATGCTGCCCCACAAAATGGACCACTCACTGCAGTCTTGTTGCCATAACAACCATAAGAAATGTCCATAAATAGAATATCTTCTGCCAGCAGGATATCATATCGGCAGAGAAGATTTAGCTCTAGCTTCTTACAATGCACCTGCTCCTTAAATATATATACACATATATATACACACTCAGAATATGTATAAATGAATACATATGTATTCATAAAAGAACTATAGTCAGAGGCACTTACAACTGCATGACGAACGAAGCTATGAGGATGGCCACTCGGAGTTTTGTGGCAACCATGGAAAGAGAGCTCAGGTCCTCTGCTTCTCCTCTGTGCGAAGGAAGACTTTTTTTTTTTTTTAAGGTATGTGGCCTAGGAGACCTGCATAAGTCCTGCCAACTCTGTCTAAAGAGAATATGCCAAAACTTCCCGCTTCCTCTCTTGTTCGAGTATCAAAAAAGATAGAGAGGAAGGGCTAATGATAAAGTAATTTCTCTAGCAAGAAAGCAGCAGGGGATTCTTCACGGTACACACAGCTCTCAGACAGAGACAGAATTGTTCTTTCTCAAATTGCTGTACGATGCAAAGGATCTTTACCACATCCTTTCAGTGAATATCAGCATCTTAAACCTTCTGTGACAACTCAGGGTTTTAGACAAAGGCATGTATTACAGAAATCTCATTACTATTATTGAGTTGGTTTTTTTGGTTTGGTTTTTGTTTTTTTACTTTTACACTTCAGTTGTCACAGCAGCAAGGCACTTTTAAACTACACTCCCCCGATAACCATAATAGCTACATCCAGTCATTGCCATCAGGGTTCCCTGAAAGGAAGTGAATACTGTAATTCAAACCCCTTCCAACATAAATGTCAGTCATTGTTTTCAAATATTATATATTGCCAGCAACAATAATACCTCTGCCTTCCACCGCCCAGAATAAGTCACACCACCAGAGCTCCCTGCAGCCCCTTCGCTTGCATATCCGACATGCACACTCTAGAGGCAGCAAAATAACCTACACCGTCACCAAATCCCTTTATGTGTAATAAACCCTATCCATCTGTCCTCTTGTGCTCACAATCCAAGAACAAAGCATCACTTCAGAAACCTCTGTGTAACATCCAGGTATTCCACAATCTAGTCAGCCTAACACCCCCCTTAGTAAGGGGGGATAATAATGTGCCCATTTTAGAGACAGGGATAGCAGTCGCAGAGCACAACTCATCCGAGGCACGTAGGAAGCCTGTGGCAGGATGGGGCTCTGCGAGGATCAAGTCCCAGGACTAGTGCCCTGATAAGGAAACCATACATGCAGTAGTTTGCAAATCTGGGACCATGATGGCTTGTTAAAGGATGGTGTCAGCTTTCATAATCAAGAAACTAGCAATGAAAATAGATTTATATGAAAAATTCAGGGGAAAATGGATAAGCAAATGAAAAATTTGTGCTGCAGTCCAGGCTCAGCTCAAAGTTTCATAGGGCTTTCATATCAGGTTACTCTCCTATCCCAAATCTGGGGGTTGTCTGATGACTCTATCAAAATCCAGTAAAAACTCAATGATCACTTTATCTTCTTGTCTGTTTAAAATTACCCCATTAGGTGACAGAAAACAGTGCCATCGGACCCCTCTCCCCCCAGCTTTCTCTCACAAATGTAAAACCACCTCTTGGACAGCAAGGTCCTCTATTACTGTGGTTTGTTGTGGAGACAAGTGTCACAACCCACACGATACAGAGGAGGAAACTAAGGCACGGAGACGTGGCATGTCTGAAGTAAGGTCACCCAGTGACAAAGTAATGAATAATACCCAGGCCTATTGACCACAACGCTATGTTTTACCCACTAGATTATATTGCTTACCAGCAAAACCCATATACTAACTGGGATTATAATGAACTCCACTACGATTAATAACTCTCTCCTCCAGAGTCCGCAAGTCTCACCTGCACCAGATAATACACTGAGATAAATGAAGATAAAGAAAAAGCTTCCCAAGAACCTGATTCATCCCTATTGTTTACTCCTGGACTCCTGCAGCTGTTTTAATCCTACTGATGTTGGGCTAAACTTCAAAATAAACAACGCGGTTCATTTTCCACCACCATTAAATGTAGTTAATGGATAAAATTAGTCAGCCAAAGATAAAATCCCCTGGCAGAAAGTCCATAGCAATGTGAATTTTTGCTCTGTTTTTTCAAAGTATTTTATTTACTTGGCATCTTTGGCTTTGTTTTTCATTCATCATAATCTTTTTAATCCTCTGAAATCTATACTGATTTTATTTCAAACTCTGCTCTTAATCTTATCTAATGAATGTAGATGTTAGACCATTTCATATTCCAGTTGCCTGGGAAGTGGACAAGAACAGCTTTTTAAAATCTCATTTTTCATTTAAATACTTTTCAAATTATATTTTCAACACATTCAGTCATCTTGCTTACTTTATTCTGAGTCTGAATAAATGTGTATCACAACAAACATCTGTGATTATAGGGCAGTAGATATTCAGTTCAACCTGCAAAGAGCTGATTCCCAGACTTTGATTTGGAACCTGTAAGGCATCCAAACGAGGGTACAATATTGGCACATGATAAGGTACCTCATTTGTGTGTCCGGTTCCTCTGGATGCATACAAATAGCTTTTTATTTTTTACCCACAGCAACACATTTGTGCATGCGGTCCCATTAACTCTGCTTGCCGATTAAGCAAGAAATTATGCATACATTTTACTGACAAATTGCATGAAAAAAATCAGAGTACGTGTATGTAAGGAATGAAGACTAATGCACATGAAAAAATCTGAACCCTCATTTTTCAAGCAGGTGCAAGTTGCTTAGATGTTTATCAGTAACCTCCGCATCACCTATAAAGCCAACTGAAGTCAAGGGAGTTGAAAGCATGTAAAGCAACAGCAAAATCTTCTTTCTATATACTCAGAGATTTTCATCCCCAAAGGTTTCAGAAGAGCTTTTCCAAGATATATAATGTGAGATAAATCAATGCATCTCTAAAATGAGACCACCTCTGGGCTGAAGTTTGATAAATTTTTGTAAGAGAAACTTAGAAAGTATGGGCAGAATATGTTGTGCATTAAAATTGCAATGAAATATATTGCTAGGACATATGGTTAATATCATAGGTCTTCCAAAAGGCGCTTGCATTGCCACGAGATCCTCATAAGGTCCAGATACGTTTAAAACCTCAGCTTTAAATCAGAGCTAAACAGCAGGGCCACATGGTTCAGCTTTACTGGTGGGCAACCTACCCTTGTCTGTGTGGAAGGGCTGCAGGATTCTGCCTTGATTCTCCTGCACATCTAATCAACACAACGTCTCAATTAGGGGATAGATAAAGGAAAAAATTTAGCTGGCAACGGACTCTTGGGTGAAAGATTGGTAAAATAATGGAAAATTATTATCCTACTTCATACAATAACATTTTTGTTAACAGATAATTCTCTGATTCTTCAAAATAAAAGTTTGCATTTGGGGGCTGAAGCAAATCCACAGCATTTCAGGGACACAAGCAGCTAAATTATGAGCTACTTGGTAGTGACCATTTTAGCTAAACAAATTTTCTGCTGGTCCTCTAATAAGAAACAAGAAGTTTCATCAAGAGGCCTCCTCAAAATAGTATGGTACAAACTTGCCCTCTGCAGTTAACGTGCTGCAACAAACTCCTTCTTTCTAACTGCCCTCAGGAGTGCCTTTCCCATGTGAGAAACGAATTCTTGCTATCGCTGCAGTGATCAATCTCTTTACCAATGATTCTTCCTTCATAGACTTTCAGGCTCACTTGAAAAGCTTACACCTCATTTTGTATCAACCAATGGAGATGAAAGGCAAAGTTCAAAACAGCTACTTAAGGAATATATATTATATACAGCAAGTAAGTGGGTTAAATAATACATTTATAAACAAAAATTCTTGTAGAGAAAGGAAAAAAAATCATGGTCAAAGTTTGTTATAACAGTGGGATAAGTTTTCCCTGAGTAATAATAGATATGTGAACTGAAAATGGTGACAAAAAACACAGTGTGGGTGACCGCTATCAGACCCACAAACTACAGGTCACAGCTTAGAAAAAACCAAAAGCTTCCACAGATCAATATTAGTAACAAGTAAAAGCAATGTCAGGTTTTTATTTTGCAAAACCACTAATAATCAGACCAAGAGTTCTTTTCAACTCAGACCCCAAAGCTCAAAAAAATATTCTAATATTGATTTTTCTCTAAACATCTCATTTGGAACAGAAACCCTAACAGAAAAAAGCTGAGTTCATTAAACCATAAAGGAAGTTTTCTGTAAAGAAAAAGTTTTAACTCTTACCAAAATGAAGACAACGTAAAACCCCAGAGGAACACAACCATGGGACAATTGTTCTTTTACACCTAAATTAACGTGAAAAATTGAAAGTCTTGTTGCACCAACTGGTTATAAAACATGTGGTTTTAGCTGCCTCTTACTTTGATCCTAGACTTTAAACCAGCCCACATAATATCTACCTGTGGTCTTCACTCTGGCATTCCACGCTTTGATCAGAAATGGCCCTGGAATCTCAGCAGGGCTGAGAAAACACCAACTTGGACAAAAGCTACATCATCCCATACATGTTTTGTACATATAAAAATGCACAGTGGAACTACCACTTGCCCAGCCTAGTATTTGAGGGACATTTTGAATATATAGATATATATATAGATACAATCACCCTTGGTTAACAGCCAGGAACAATTGGGGTTCATAGGGATGGACTGGAGACCAGAGCTGCAGTCTTGAAGTCTGTACACGTGGAGAAATGCACCATGCTGTTACCCACGGCACATACAAGAATAACCAGAGTTCAGCCTTCACAGCCATCACCAAAATACATTTCACAAACCTGAACGCAACACTTGCTATGCAGTAAGTGGCCGTTCTCTTTGTACGTGACCTGCTGTAGGTGACTCTGTTGTCATATCCCTTTCCACATCATTTCTACAGCTTTACTTTGGAGATATTTTTCCCCTAAAAGAAATAATTTTTAATGTAAAATTATTCCATAGCATTTTGCAGTTGAAATGTTCTTCTGCAGGAACAAATCCGTACTTTGTTTTGAAGAGAGAGAATAAAATCAAAGAAACACTTATTTCTGTAACACAAATCTATGACAGCAAAAGTCAGCTGTAATTTAATTAGCAGCTATGGCAGATTAGAAGATTTGTGATTCCTTCAATAAAAAGAGGATTTTTTAGGAGCAATTAACACAAGACCTGATGTGAAGCTTTGAAATTCAGAGAGAACAAAGGTGGGAGGTGGAGATGAAAATAAAGATGCAGGAGTTGGAAACAAATAAGTTTTTTTCTAATTTTTGTCACAGTTCTCCTTGCCTGGGGCAAAACAGGTTACCGCTATAAGCGGATCAGATGCCTAAAACTGGTCCAAAGCTTCCTCATGTGCAGAATGTAATTCCTGTTACCAGTGTCCCTCCATTTAAAGCAAAGTTGTTTCTTCGTTAAAAAAAAATTACTGGTAGCAGAATTATCTTTGAGGGTTCACAAACTTTTATTATTTGTTGCATTTAATAAGCACAGAGAAAGAAAAAGGTCATGTCTTGACTGGAATAGCTTGTAAGCTAATATATCAGCAAAACACAGAAGCTGAAGATAAAGACAATCCACTTTTTGTTGCTGTATTTGATTGTTTTCTTTATGGCTTAATAGTGTAAATTGAAGAGAGCTTAAACGTTAGCATATCTGACAAAATGGTAAATTCAAAACAATAAGGAAGCAAATAAAATGATTCATGTGGAATTTTGAAATATCTCAAAATATGTCAGCCACCAGATGTCACAAAACCTGCAAGCGATGATATACTGGAAAGAGAGAAGGGCAAGGCTCTGGCAATAGCGCCCAACCACACAGCACGTCAGGAAATTTTCCTATTAATCTCCATAAATCTTAGAGTCTTGGAATGAAAGGAATAAAACACACCTAAGACAAAACAGACTGACATTTTCTGTGCCATCATCTACCTCAAAGTGGAAGTAACGTGTTCAAAACCAGCATCTTGAGCATGACAGAAAATGCAGGCCACCTGTGCACTAAAAAAAAGAACATTTAAAAAAATATATGGCCAATCTGATCTTACATAAGCACAGACAAGGTCAATATGTTTACCATCACTCACAAATTCTACAGACCCAGGCAGTTGCTTAAACTGCCAACAGCACAAATTCCCAAACATTTATTTTTATTCTTATATATATATATAAAATGCTCACTGAATCCTCCATGCAACAAATCCTATGTGAAAGACACCATCCAGAATAACTAGAAAGCACTAGCTCTGTTGGCTTTGCCGAACCCATTATGACATCCGTATGGAAACACAGAAAATATGTATGAATTAATTTATATCACATCCTGATGCTGATAGCAAAATCCTTAGTCTAAGAAGCAATACTCAGTAAAGAACTTGACAAAGCCTGACTCTTAACATTAGTTCCACAAAAAACATTTGAAATGTTAACTGAAATAAAGGTTAAATTTCATTCTATACAATAATAGAGCTGTTTCACACGCTGTAAAAAAAAGCGCATTTCCCCAACCAAAATAGCAATGTAAATCAAGAACATCTATTGAGGGAGAGATTGCAATAGGTATGAGAGAGAGAGAAAAAGTGATTCCTAACATTCTGCACCCAAAGAAAAATTCATTCAGAGCAATAAATAAGTTTGCTTTGTTAATATAAACCCCTGTTGCTGTTGTGTGATGCAGTAATCTCCAAGAGCTGCAACGATGCGAAAGAAAACACATACTGAATTTGCCCAAGGAATAGCAGTTTATAACCTCCGATAACACTGTCCTACACTTGATTGCTTTTATTTACTTCCTTTCTTTTTTAAAAATTAAATGCTGGACAATAGAACTCCCTACTGCCTGTACCAAAACCTTGTATATTGTATGTCAGATGTGAAAGGTCAGGATTTATACTATTATCTTGCACAACCCGTTAATCATCATTTTTCATCTTCACCTAATCCCAATGCAGACTGTTATTTTTGTACAAAGTGCTTAGAAATTAATAAAGGAGAGATGGTCAGAGTAACCCTGTTTTATCTGCCTGAAAACTATATTGAGATTTAATATTATCATTTGTGTTTTCCGCTGTGAGGAGACAGACAGGGACACCTATGTTTGCTACTAATCTAAAACGTAACATTAGAGAATAAACGACTCTAAGCAAAACAGAGTATGTGGATTACTCTTGCCTCTTTAATGTAGAAGGAAATAGGCCATTGCTGGAGGGGAACAGTACCTGTAACTCCAGTAACTAACATCTTCAGTACATTGCCTTTAAATGTGTTCACGGGTACAACCTGAGTCAGAGCCAAGGGCTGTGACACGCTCAGATCAGGGACATACACATGCAAAGTCCCAGGATACATTTATGGCTCAGGTTGTTCACAAGAGCAATAAAGTCACTTCACAAGATGCAATTGGAGAGCAGAGCCAGGAGGGAGGAACTGGAATTGCTTATTCCAGCAGCACCAAATCCTTAGATTGACTTAAGCCAATGTTTTCCCCACCATATAAAGATCCAAATGCACGGTTGCTAACACACAGTGGTCCTACAGGATTAGTGTGTTTTGAAACCTGGAGGCAAAAGGGCCACAGTCCAGGGCTGGGACTTCAAATGCACAACAATTAGGCTACAGCCTTAAATACTGACCTGCACACAACACGTAAATGGCCCTTTAATTAGTAGTACTTGGGTAGCACAAGTGACTACCAGGCTATACTTTCTTTAGTCTTATTAGCCTGGAGATCAGAAAGTTGTGGGAGATGCAAGGCCCAGAAGGTGCTTGTGACTGAAGCTAATTTAGTCAAAAGTAAGGCAGCAAAGGGTGTAAGCAAGCATTTAACCTATGCAGGAAAGAGTCCCAGTGAATAAACTCTGTATTTAAGACTTCTGAACGCTTATAAAGGCCCTGGAAAAGCACTATTTCGTCTGACTCTGGATTTATATGGTTGGTTTGCAGTGACCGAGGAGCTCTGAGGAAGCATTACAACCAAAACAGGGCATCCGGGCAGCGATGCAGCAGAATGCTTGCTGACAGCAGACCCTTTGGCATGGGTGTGCAGCAGAGTGACTTCAAAATGTTAGGGTAAGAGTAGTTGTGTTCAAATTAATTAAGCTAATTAAAGATCAACAGTGAGAAAGGTTAATTAACAAAAAAAAGGAGCAAGACTCATTTTCAACTGCTTTGACCTTGAGCTGTTAACGAAGTGCAAATCCTCTCACTAGGAAACGTGGTTGCTTGGTGGAAGCATGATAGTCTGCAACTGAACCTGCAAAACAGCCATATACATCCTATTTATTTTCTTCTCGTTGAGGATGCAATAAGAGAAATATGGGGCTTCTAATCTGAAGCAGCTTGTGACATATAGAAAGGAAACAGAAGTAGTTTTTCAGTCAGATCACCCACTACGTCCAAAATAACAATCCACCCTAACCACTCTGACAAAATAACACATAATAGAACTAAAACTGTGCTGAGAAAAACAGTCTGTTAAGCTTCCCATTCCTCTGAGGCCCGAAGTCTATTTTTAATGTTGAGAACTGAAGTTACATACGCCCCACTGAAGCCTGCCTCGCCTCAGCCAATTGAGAGCAGCAGCCTGCAAAGCATTAATAATTCATCTGATTTAGTTTAGCTGGCATATTTCAGCAACCAAACTGCACCAAACTCTCCTGCAAGGAAAGGGAGAGGGGTTATTTCAGAAGGAGCTTTCCTCCTTCACAGCATGTTCTTTTCCTTTTTACTTTCTTTCTTTTCCATGTATTTATTGGCGATGAAAAGCTTTCACAGGCAGTCTAGGAGAGAAAAGGTCTCCGTATAGCATCAGAGTAGGAAAAGCAGAGACAGCAGTAAGAAAATTTCCATGTCAACCACGATCCACCAATCCAATTTATTTCTGGTAAAAAGCAGGTAATTCTGTGTTCCTTGATAGTCATTTTGAGAAGTTATCCCTCGCATAGGAAGAGTAGCAAAGACCTTTGGCTGCCATCTCTCCTCTTTCCATGCAGTCTTAAAGGTGAACAAAACTTAGATGCGACTCTCATGCAAAACATCCCACTGTTTTTTTGTATTGATATGAGCCGTGTACAGCTTCAAAAGGAAAGTCTCTGTTGCCTTGCCACACCAGAACTTCATTAACTAAGTCCTACATCTATGTCCATTCATTTTACTTTCAAAAATATTTTCTAGAAAATGGGAATGAATTAAACCACTGGCTGCCTCTAGGTTTATTCACTGTATCGATTGCTCTGGAGATGAGTGGGAGTAATTATTCTGAAAAGGTTCATTCTCAAGAGTGAACATGGAGGGTGCTAAGTGTATTCAAACTGGTGAATAACATACGGCTGAAAGTGAGAAAAGATGCAACTATGAATGAATGAATGAAAGAAAAGGAAAGTACACAAAGGACTGAGGTCTGCAACAGTAATTTTTGATGACCATGACCACATAAAGGGGAAGGTGAGAAGGTCCCGAATCAGAGATTTCTCTCTTCTGACTAAGCAGATGAGATTGAAAAGGACCAGGTTTATTTCTAGACAGACCTGTGCCCTTCCATGCGATGACTTTGGCAGGGGAAGAGTTGCAGTTAATTATTTTTACAAACAGTGCCCTGGACACCAAAGACTTGCCTCTCCCACAGCTGTGGCTCCCTGGTGTCCCCTTCTCATCTTTCCTGACCATGTGGCTTCAAAGGGCATTTGCTACCGAGGATAACCTGTGCCTCTGTTACCGGTGCCCTTGGAGGACTCCTAGCAAGGAGGACGTTGCTGCAAGTTTCTGACCAGGCTGTAGAACTTGGTGCAGCTTGTAGCATTCTGTGCACAGCCGTCTCCAACACTCGTTCAAATGCTGAACAAAACTGGGACTAAGGCAACCAACATGCCTAGCAAAGTCCCATCCCCACCACAGCCTCCTACAGGAGAAGAGGCCAGCATCGTCAAGACTCATGTGGCTAGGCAGGAAACACGATCTACTGCCTAAAAGAATTTCTCCCAATTTAGTAGCAATATGAGGTTTCACAACATTTTGCAACTAACAAAAGTCCTGTGAGACCCACAATTACCTTTTATGTCATTGTTAAAAGTGTATATGTCAAAACCTGAGAAAGGTAGATTATAGTCCATGGATATTAATCATCCAAGCATCTGGGGACTCAAAGCTCTGCAAAAGAACGGACACAATGTCTGACAATACAAGAGAAAATGCATGGTCTGAGACAGGCTGGGATTTCATCAAGAGCAGCTGCACCTCACAAATAAAAGGGTTAGGACTTTGTGCTTTCTGTTCTGTGCTAATATGTATAAGCTTATCTATATAAAGTTATAGCTTGCTTAACAGATGGAAAAAATCCATAAATTAGGCCTCATTGGCATTAATTTGGTGGTGATTTTTCATTTGCATGAAACAAACCTTAAGTAATTTGTGTTCATTAAAAAACCCAAGACCTTTCACTGTGTTGAACTTCACCCTCTCATGGAGCAGGTAATTTATTGAATAATTTTTGAATTATCTTTCAGTAATTAAGTCTCTTGTATATACAAGTTATTCATTTGAGTAGGTCTTAAAATATTACAGAAAGAGAGCATTAGAGATCACTTTTAGAAAAGCCATTTGGTCTAAAAAAATGGAATATCATTTGTCCTTCCCAATTTGTTATTCTGGCCCACAATAACACGCAGTCCTCAGGTACTACTGGATCAAACATGGAATGGCTTGCAAGTATTTGCTCACCCCCACAGAGGAGGAGACTTTTTTCAGAAAATTCAACATTTAACCAGAGCGCTCATCTTCCTAGTTTTTGCAACTATTTGTGCCATGTTAATAGAAAGCAAGTAGCCAGATCTGTCAAACCCATGTAGGTTATCACTTGAATATCTTGCAAACGAATAAACCACAGAAGGGATTTTTTTCCAAATATAATTAACAAATTGCCTAGGTTAGCTCATTGTGAGGCATTTAAGTGCTTTGGAGCAAAACCAAGAAGGAAATTATACATAAGAAAAGCAGGACCAATCTAACATAATGGAGAGGTCCCGTAAGCTTTCTGGGAAGAGATTTCCCCTTGGAAGTGTGGCATAGATCAGTCCCCCCCATGACACCCACCGACCTGAGCACTGCACTGGGGATGGAGTCAGTCTTGCAATAAAAGTGGAATATGCTAGAGCGTGAAGTAGAGAACCGTGGTTTTCACTTAGAATTTAAATAGATTTTCCTTCTCACAGAATTTCCTCCTGCACACGATACAGTGTGTATGAGCATTACAGAGACACCGCAGTGAAAAGCAGAGAAAGCCACAGCAGCAGCAGCACCTTATTCCCAGGAGGCCTTAGTCTTCGGGAAGAACATCGCAAAGTGAAGGTCATCCTATGACTGCAGCTACCAACCACACTGGTCTCAGGGGAAGCAGTGAAAAGGGCTGTGGATCTGCTAAGGGCTTAGAGCACAAACCTGTAATTACAGGTTCTGGATGCAGCCTCCCCAGAGGACGCACGTTCGCGTGCCTGGATCGGTATTACTCGTTCCCCATCACTGGCAGCCCACAACTCAGCATATTTCCCCTCTCATGGGGAACACTGTCTTTCAAATGTTATCATTCTGCTTGGCTGCTGTGATTACTAAATTAATGCAAAGTAATTATAAAGATAGAACTTCCAGCTCTTGCTCACTGTTGTTCAGCGAATAATCCTTCATCTTCTAGTAAACAAGGAAAGAGAAGCAGCAAAACAGAGTAACAAAATGGTATGACCATGTAAAAAAAAAAAACAACAAACTTTTTTAAAAATCAAGATAGCTTTCCTATGGATAGCTGAAAATGTTGTTAATTTCCTACCTAGAACACTGATGATTTGGTTCAACAGAAAACACACTTTTCCTTTACCAAAAGTTTGCATGCACAGAGACTACCGAGCTCCTTTAGGAAGAACCTCAGTAAGGCAAAGTAAAGGAAGGTAAGATCATCTTTTTGTTTTCTGCCACTCGTAGAGCAATGATTTATCCCATTTACCTGCCTCTGCAGGAGGAATTCCTGGCTAGACAGTCAGTTTTCAAAAAAATTCTTTAGTAAGAATCCCCAAGAATAGGGATTTTGTCAAAGTACACCTAATTGTTAATTCCTGCATCCTTATTCCAGATATGCTTTTCCCTTTAAGACAGGTGCTTAATTCAGTGCATACAACAGCAGCTCCAAAACAGGATGGCGGTGGTTGTTTTGAAAAACCTGACAAAAAAATCTCTGTCTAAAATACCAAAAGGACCATGTACTTTCTGTGACCTTTCAGTGCTAGACGATGATGAGAAACAAGAATACACTTCAGAGCCCTCTCAAAAATGGTATAAGTGGGAGATGGGTGGCCTTCTTCAGCATTGCTCTCCGGAGAGAAAGCGTAACTCAGGTGAACAGCCGTTAAGGTCTGTGTGCTTAGCAGCTCTCCAGACATGCCTTTTAGAAGGAGTTTGTCTCTTTTTTTGTCACAATGAATTTCCAACAGGACAGGAAGTCCTTGAAATGGTAGCAAGTGCTACATCAGGAGAAGGTCATTTTCATCTGAGGGCTTTGACATATCGGGTCTGATACTTCCTATTTTTACATCCTGCATCAGCCTTTACAACTGCATAATGCCACCGCTGCTGCACGGGAGCTTTCCACCATATAGAAGGAAATGACTTCATCAGGTGGAAGGCAGCACAGAATTACATCCACATACGCATTCAAAAAACTATTGCTTCCCATAGGAAGATTCAACTTCCAAGACGAAAAGGTTAAAATACTAAAATATTTGGGCTAAGAAACATATGCTTTGATTCAGGAATTCTGTGGTCCCATTTACTCTGACAGACTGTACTTCTTGGGTGGACCATTTACTCTTTATGGGTCTTCCTCCTTCTTAAAAGGACAGTGGATGCTGGAATGCAGCACTTCAGAGGCCCATGAATATCACCCCAGCAAAATGCCCTTTCCACAAAGGACAACACGTAAAGAAGGGAGCTGAAATACCAAATGGGCAATGCAGTAGCATATACAAAACAAACTGGTCTAACTCAGAGCCAAAATATTTTTAATTTTCTATCAAAAATATCAACACGATCTGGAGAAAGCTTACCTGTGAAAAAATTTAACTGGGAAGTCTAGTAATTTTTTAAAAACAGTTAGTATTGCATTTTAACAGATATATTAAAATAAGTCCTCGTGTAACTTATTTAAATGACTTGCTGAACTGAAGGTCCCCGTGCTTACCCTAGCATGTCACACTTGCACCTTCACTTCTAAAACCAGGGTCCATGAACAGCTTATTGGGCAAGCGGAGAAACAGTCATAGTCGAAATAATTGGAGGAAAAAAAAATAATCCTGCCAACTGTCCAGCTGCACGTGGAACCACGACAGAGCATTTTCACATCCTCTGTCAGCAAGCTTGGTGGCATGAGAATAAGCTTGGGTCGTTCAGAAATGAATGTGTGAACCAAACCATTTTTCTAAAAAAGGCGTCCAATACATTTTGACTGATTTAGCCTCTTTTTCAACAGAAAAATTTGTCCATGCAGAAAGAGAGGAATCTGATCGTTTGTCTGGGGATTTCCAGGCCTTCAGCGGTGCAAAGCCCAGGGCTGCAAACGTCAAGAAGTCCTAGACAAATTGCCACTGAATGGGCTCAGTTTACCCGGTAGCATAGAACACATTTTGTAAGATAAAGATGCCCTTGCAGTAAACCCAAGAGCAGAGCCACGTCATCACTCATATAACCCAGTGCTATTCCAGTGGCCACATCCAGCCTCTCTGCTCATGGGAACACCAGCCCACATAACCGTCAGTGTTGGGGTGCACAGGCTGCACCCTGTGTTGACTCTCACGGGTTTTAGTGCCTTAAGAAAGTTATGCACTCACAGGATGTCAATGGCTTGTTTTAAAAAAAGCAGATGTTTAAACGGCTTTTTTGTATACGTAGCCAAGGATTCCAGCTCTTAAGACAAAATTATGTAGCCAGAGCAGAAATTTCACGCATGGAAAGAAGAATATTAGAAAAGTCCAGGAGCAGTTGCAGTTTTTTGCAGGAAAGCTCCCTGCAGGTCAGACTGTCCTCTGGTATGCTTGAACAAGAGATTCACAACAAGACAGACGTGGTTTTCCTGCAGAGATACAGCCAGTTCTCATCAGATTTCATCTGATTAGGACAGGGAAGTCAAATAAAGAAGTATAAATTGCCAACTGACCCAAATTGAGTCTTTGAGATATGTCACATACCTCATTTGCTCCCTGTGCTTATCTGTTTGTTCCCTGCCCTCATTGCTCTTACAGCTAACAGACACAGATATATCTCACACTAGTGCCAAAAAACAGTCTTATTCCTGTGCAGAAGTCATTTATTAGGAAAAGAAATTCACGGTTAACGCTAAGGGACTTATTTTGCTTTTATGCTCATAATTCAGGCTTCCTGATTTTGCTTGTTTCTGCAATTTCAGATATATAGAGGCCTGTATTAAAAAGTTGCCTGGCACAAAGCCGGCATCATTTGCCTACTCTCTGATGCCAAATGCTCTTGCTTTTTGCATCTTCTTCCAGGATCTCAGACACGCAGCCCAGCAGCCATCTGCAGAGCTTTCCCTTCCTCCCCCCAGTTTTCAATTATTTTGCCATCTATGCAGCAGTTACTCTAACACTGAGCTGCAATTCCCATGAGACTCTGCAGCCCTCCTTCAATCTGACTGTATTTCTAGCTAAGCTTCTTTCCTGTTTTGTGATATTATTCTAATCAGCCGATCAGCACCAGTGTCATGTAACGTCACAATTCCCGGACAAAGCTGTTTGGAGTCCTGCAGCTTATTTCCTTCAAGTCTTATGAATAAATTATATCTCCCAGCACCAGGAGATTTCATTAAACTGACAAACAAGCTCCCCACTCAAAAGCTTGGGGTTTTTAACTGCTCTTTTCATGACAGCAGGATTTCCTAAGAAAGGTGGACTACTACAGGTCTGAAATCTGTACTAAGAGTGAAGAGAGCTCCAGACCAGGCAGGTTGAACACTTATTTTAACACTCAGTCATTCCAATTTTGAAGCACCAGAGAAGTCTACTTTATTATTCTCCATGCACTTCCCAGAAGAAATAAGGGAAATGTGCAATCCCTACGCTTTTAGAGGATATTCCTTGCTGACAGGTGGAGTTTTCAACTCATTCAGGATCAGAGGGCAGCTCCCATGCACTGCTCTGATAATATGGGCTGCTCAGAAGTAATGGGTTGTGCCCAATTCGTCTTGTCGCTGTTGGCCTCAAACACTGAACTGTGGAGGGTGCCTTCCTCCCTGTCCTTTGATTTCCCCTCTAACTTGTACTCTAGTTTTAATGTCTCCAGTCTTCTTGCCCACACCAACCCAGCAGAAGCACGTATGGCACAGTAAAATCAGTTTCATTATTATGATAAGCAAAAAATAATAATTTGAGGATAAGGAATTTTGCATTTTTGTTATTTCAGTTATCTCCATTTTCTGGCCTGGCGCTTTCTAGCTAAAGTTAAAACCTGAAGTTATGATCTATCACATTGCAAAAAGCCATTGTTACAGAAGTCACCGATTAGCTATTGTGCCCACCCACACAAAGCTGTGCATACACAGACAGATTTCTTGTAATGTTTTTTTAATCACCCTAACAAGAAAAAAAAAAAAGTCTTGCTAACTTTTGCTGCACCTTGATTATTGCTACCCCAGACACTCAACTATGATCCTGCCAGCTCTGCATGCAGACATGCCAAAACATCATCCATAAGAAGGCCACACTTGTGAAAATTAAGCCAACCAAACCACTGGCACTGAAAAAGACAGTCCCACCCCCTCCCAGCCACCCCTTCCCACAGCAGCTCGGCGCCAGCACAGGCATTCATCCAGCTGCACCGTGACCTGCTTAGGGAATAAATGCATCTGAAAAGTAACCTGGCAGAGCAAAAACAGGAATAAAACAAATCCATGTTCAGCCAGATCTGTTTTGTGATCCAGGATAGCAGAAGAGGGGAGGAAGGGCAGAAAGCATCATCATCCCCGTCAGCGGCACTGAGCCCCCTGTGCCGCAGTCCTGCAGGTGTGCTGCGATGCGCTCCATGCAGACCCACCGTTCCCAGGGCTCTGAAACAGGCACTGATAGAAAAGATGGCAGGATCTGTTTAATTGTGTATATTAGCTTAGGAGGAAAAAAAGCAGGTTGCTTCCACTTGAAATCCGAAAGGAATTTTAAAACACAAAAGACTCAGATTACAGCAATGGTAGCTTGGCTAGGATGCAAACCTACCGAGAAGTCAGAGTATTGATTTAATGCCTTCCAGTACGTGGAAATAGGATCCCACAGTTTGGCATAACCCTTTTGGCTGAAAGGCAATGTAAAGACCATCACTTCCCACAGCCCTGAATTAGAGAGTAAACGTACTTCACCCACGAGCCAACTCACCGCCAGTTTTGACATCCTTAGTTTTTCAGGAACTAATGTGTTTGCACTGCAATGTTGGCCCAGAATGTTTCTTTCCGCAATCCCTGCAAGAGTTACACTGATCAATAATCTCACTGCCCTTTCTGCGCTCATTTTCCTGTGACAGGGCAAAACACAAAGCAGATCCACACAACAGCAAAATTGTTATCATCAGGAATAAAGCCTCCTGCCCCATGTGCCATTTTGCCTCTGAAATCCCCCTCTGATAGCTAAGCACATTCGTCCAGAGTACACCAAGTCCATCAATGAACACAATGCCTCTCATTTATTCCTTTTTATTGAGAAATCATTCTACTGATAATTCAGGCCATTTTTACAGTCTTCCCTTCAATTTATTTGAGCAGTTGTTGTACATCTCTGGTTACCTTTGTTCTATTTTTCATTTATTCAGGTTTGCAGCTGGTGTTTGCAGCTTTTTTTTTTTTTTTTAATTCAGTGGGCTTACTTTGGTTCCTGCGTTCATGTGACATCATTGCAAGAATTGCAGAGAGGACTGCAGCTGTGCTCATGAACATGATCAAATGAGCAAATCCACCACTGAGCCTTAATAACCGTCATAATCCTGAAGCCTGGAAAATGCCCCTGCCTGTTAGAGTCGGACCTAAGCCTGACCTTCTGCACACTGCACACCTCATTACAGAGATCAGAGCCAGCAGCCTTGAACTCCCTCAAAGTTCAAAGGGATACGACCATTTGGATAACCTCTATCTCTACTGTACCGGTAAAGATGAGCTCATGTTCAATGGGAGAAACGGAGGGAAAAATCAGTCCTCTTTCTGGCAACTGTTGTACTAAACTGCCGAAGCGAACTTGAAAGTGTGAGCTTAAAAAAAATTACCAATTTAGACAAACAATAAACACAAACCAGTCCTTTGTCCATCCTACATACCACCTGAAACTCAAAGAAGCGTGTCTGAGAGCATACATCCTGCTGTAATTCCTTCTCTCTTGATTTAACTCAGTTGTAGCTATTAAAGTTTGTGCTGCCCATTATTTGAGTTACATATTTTTCCATTCATTTCAGCCTCCTTTTTTGATACAGGCTCCTCTAGCTGCAGTACGCAAGCTGCTTGCCAAAGATGCCAATAAACATAAAACAGCAGCAACAAGCACACGTAGCTCGTCTGCCTACGTAGGAAATGTGCCACAAATATATCATGGCAGCTGAGTAGTCTCAGACGCATTTGCCCAAGCCTGTATCTATTTTAATTGCACAATTGTAAAACTAGCGTGAATACCATTTATATAAAGCGATTTTCTGTTCAGCTAGTTAGTAAGCACACTTTCTTCATTTCCATGGACACGCACAAAACCACAAGAATTGCAGAAACGTGTAATTCACCATGGTGACATTTGCAAGTTCCTGACCAGCCACCCTGACAGTGCTCAAGTGTCACTCAGCAAGCGCGGAGGGTGTTTTTTAAACTTCATATTATGCAAAATATATTTGCCTTCTTTCAACGGCCTGTTAAGTCTTCATTCATTCCCCTATTTATGATGCACAATATGTTTTTTGCTTTAAAAGTTTTCAAATCAGACTTTCCCATTTTGCTACCTACACAAAGACAAATATTTAACCAGCATGTAATAGATGAATCCCTTCAAGATCCAAAGAAATGCAAGTATTTCTATGCCAAAATGCAAAATGTCATCAGAAATAGAAACCAACAGTAAACACTGCTTTGAACATGAAATGGAATATATCAAAATATGCGCGAGAGCAGCAAAAGATACATTCTCTGCACAAACACCACTTGACAGCTTGTTAACCTACAGAGAAGCGGCTTCTGCCCCTCTCAGTGATTTAGCAGATTGCCCGTGCACCCAAAGGTGCTGTAACTTCAGTAATGCAGGAGACAGTTTTCTTTTTCTTTGAATTGCACAAAACCTGTCTTTGCTCAGATTAAAAAGGCATTACAACCATTTGAAGATACGAGGGGATTTCTTACGTGTTTATTTTTAAAGTTGTCTATTGTACGTTTCACAAAGAACCTGTAACCGATGATCAGTCACTTAAAAGGGCAGTTCCACAGGTACTGACTGGATTTCAATTAAGTTGCAATGTGTGTCTCAGTACTAGATCTATTACTTTGTACAGTAACCCTTGGACAGCAAATTTATTGCAACGTTAGCCACACATTCCCTTGCTACAGGGCTTCTCTGATCATCCTTTGCTCTACAAATGCTACTGCAGATAGATAAACACACATGATGATTGTAATGCTTATGTTTCCCAATAGAATTTTTTTTTTTTTTCAGTTGGCCAATGGCCAATTTACAGAGAACGAGAAAACAAAGGGAGAATTTAAAACAGGCAGAAGTCTCACACTTAAAACCAACGTCAGTTTAGGTTTAGCCCCTCCGCTGAACACCAGACATGTTCTTACAAACTAGCCCACCAACCACAGAAATACATATAGCTATTATTTAGAGGCAAGGTTTTTCTGATGCCAGAATAATATGTCAAGCACTGGAATTTAATTCCCATTTCCAATATGTTTGGAAACTGAGCACATTTCCATTTCCACAGGTGAATATTAGTTAGGTGCAGGTCCTATATTACTTTCATGAGCATGTCGCCTTCTACTGACAACTACAAAAAAAAATTCACTGCCTGCAAACTATGCAGCAGCTCTGTTGGCATTCTCTTGTAATCTCATAAGCTTGCATTATTATATCTAACATAACATGCAGTATAAGAGGCATGTGTTTTGTTTTACAAAAAATGTAATGTATTTTACCAGCTACATAATATTAAAGCTTTCCCTATTCCCCAACCCTCTCTCGTTGCCTTTCCTTTAATATAGTTTCTCTTTAACAGTTTATGGAAGTGAATGGATGCACACTGATGATTTGGGGAATTTGTTGTTGGGAAAACTGCACAGAATGACCCACAAGATCCAAAAGGCAGAGTCTGACCGCAGAGTTTGCAGATACCTGTGTCTGATGTATCTTTCGTCCATTTGTGGATCTTCCGGCAAGTTGTCCCATTTTCTGTAAATTGATAGCTGTGAGGTAGTATTTACCCAGGTTTCTCTTATGGCTTATTTACTAATTTTATTTGTTCCAGTGCTTTGTGACTAGCTACTCAGAGTACCCCAGATTACTACTATCATTTCAGAAGAGAAGCTTTTCAGACACAGGGAGGAAAGCAGACAGGCCACTGATGAATGACGTGGATTCAGCTGTCTCCAGATATCATGACTTGCATTGCAGGAGAATATGGTGTTCTTACCAAAAATATCCACTACCTAATAATATAACAAAACAAAAGCAAAAAATAGCCACATTCACATTAGCATTTCTCTGTCTGAACAGCCCTTCAGAAAGCCAAACAAGTTCACATGCCTGTTAGTTTGAGGGTGCTTTACTATATATTTTCATATTTAAAAAACTTTAATAAAGAAGATTACCCGATGTTCTTAATGTTTTGACAAAACTGTTTTCAGAACAAGCCTTAAACAGCATCCACTTATGAGGTCCCTGGTCTATTCCCTCTATGCTGAGGCAAGATCGGTTACGTTTAGACTATCACCACCAAATGTCTGGCCAGGAGCTCCTTGCAAGGCTCCAAAGGCAAGAGATGCCACAGCTTATTGCAATGCTTCACTACCCTGACCATTGACAGGTATTCTCTCAAATCTGATCTAAATCTTCCCTTGCCTCAAATTAAACCAAATAATTATCGCCTTACTCTCTCCTGAAATAAAACAACTGCCATGCTTATGGTGGTAGTTGATGGTGTACCGTACTTGAATCCAAATCCAGCTGGTAAATGAAGCCAACTTGTGTTCAAACCCTAATCCTTCCCTCCTCTTTATTAACATTTAGAGAAAACAATTACTGGTGGAAGGTACAAGTACTTATTCAAGAGGAATTCACCAGTTGAGGTAATGGCTGCAGTCCTTAGCTGAAACTAATCTGAGCTTTGCCTAAGGTTCAGTAAAATCCTTTTACTATCTTGAAATTACTCCTGCCAGTCTGTAGGTTGTGGCTCCAACCCAGAAAAACATGCTTATATCTCTCAAGTCTTGCTTCTACAGTATCAAGCCCAAATTGCAAAAATGTTAGCGTTTAATAGTATAACACTCTTGCTTTTAAGTACAAAACACTGTCAGACCTTTCGTGTGAAGCAGAAAGGAAAGAGGCATCAGGAATTACTGTAAGACATTCAGATTTAACAACTACTGTAGAGAAGAACAGGCGATAGTAAAAGATTGTGTTTGAATGAAATAAGCAACTCACCCATAGAATATGAAATATTGCAATGAATAAATAGATAATTCAAGAAAATTCAGGCTGAAGTTGCTAAGCCCTATAATTTGAAACTTGCAGTGAATAAAGGCAAGAAGTTTTCTGGAGATTAACGTAAAAGTTTTATTGAAGTTTCTGTTCAAATATTTGGTGATAATATTTGTCAAATAAACCCACAGAGCTCAGAATATTAGAGACAGAATTTATTTATGATTGACAAAATGTGCAAAATACCAGCCCATATTATCCTGCAACAGAGAGGCAGGCTATGCCAGATGTTTCACGGCAATATATATTTTCAGTCCTTAATTAAAAGAAGAAACAAGAACAAGAAGTCCCAAGTCACAATCATTACAAAGCTTTGGAGGAAAAAACTAAATCAAGTCTCTCTATGATTCTCCAAGGACTTAATTTAAGTGTCCAATAAAATGGGCAGTTAACCATATAAGCATAGATCTCTTCACTGCTTTAATTAAGTGTGACTCAGACGAGTCACAATTTTCTTGGAAGCTTCAGGCACACTCTTCTCAAGGGGGAAAAACCCCAGACTATACAATAAGATGAAAGTTTAGTTGACTGAAAATACACGCTTCGGAGGTAAAACACGTAGACAGATTCAACACATTACAAGGAACAGATAAACAGAATTTGCAAAAAGGTGACATTGCCTTGTGACATTCAGTACATGTTTTCTTTTTCCTTCAAAGGGAAAGATAATAGGAAGAAGCTACATCGCACAGTATTTCAAGAGAACAGCAGATTTATAATATATACAAAAGGAACACTGAACCACCACCACCACCTTCAGGAAAGAGTAATGCATGCCTACTTCTCCATCTTCAGTGGAGCAAGACTTTTTTTTTATTTTTTAAAGGTCCGCAAACATCTGGGAACAGACTACAGAAATAAGGAGTGGATCTTTCAGCATCAGATGTTCTGTAAGCAGGAGCGGGCTCAGTACAACTGAGCAGAGAAACTGTCCTGAATCCTGCCATCTGCTAGTCATACCAGAAAGATTATGTGGTTCGGGTTTGGAGAGCTGATGAAAATATGACACAATTTTAATAGGAAATTGAGATATTTTGGAAAACTTTGCTTCCGATTCTGAACAGAAAACCTGAAGTTTTAGAAACTTTCTACCAAAAGGGAATCACAAAGGATGTATTAAGGTGCTGGAGCGTGTCCAGAGAAGGGTGACAAAGCTGGTGAAGGGTCTGGAGAACAAGTCTTATGAGGAGGGAACTGGGACTGTTTAGCCTGAAGAAAAGGAGGCTGAGGGGAGACCTCATCGCTCTCTACAACTACCTGAAAGGAGGTTGTAGCGAGGTGGGGGTCGGTCTCTTCTCCCAAGTAACAAGCGATAGGACGAGAGGAAATGGCCTCAAGTTGCGCCAGGGGAGGTTTAGATTGGATGTGAGGAAAAATTTCTTTACTGAAAGAGTGGTGAAACATTGGACCAGGCTGCCCAGGGAAGTGGTTGAGTCCCCATCCCTGGGGGTATTTAAAAGACGAGTAGATGAGGCGCTTAGGGACATGGTGGTGTTGGGTTGACGGTTGGACTCAATGGTCTTAGAGGTCTTTTCCAACCTTAATGATTCTATGACTATTTCAGGAAGAACGAAACTACTTTCCAAAATTAAACACAGGCTGTGATATCTACTGCAGACCAGTTGCATTGACACAACTCTGAATAACTTTCCAGGCTGCTCCCAAAACTGTGAGCCCAGGGGTCCCAGTTCCCATATGGGCTCCCCTGGCCATATGCACCCAAGAGCATCCCTGGAGCAGGGCAGCAGCTCCTGGGACCAGGCTGCACCACAGGAAGCCGTAAAAACCTTTGTCTCGGAAAAGTCCAAAAGAGGGAACGGCCAAGCTTGCAACTTTGCCTCCTAAGCTAGTTTGTGTGTATGTGTGCAACTGCTCAAATGGGAATTAAGGTTGGAAACTGGTGAGCCAATGTGGGAGAAGTAAGAACAGATTTAACTTGTCTGTCCCTTTAACTGAGTCCAACCCTAAATCCTGCCAAGGATTCAAAGCACTTCCAGTTAAGTGTTTTTCCATATGACACACGACTTGCAGTTCCAGGGTTGGCACAGAAACAATTGCAAGAAGAAAGAAATGCTTTCACTGGCCTGTTGGAGAAGCACAGCTAATGGGGTTGGAAACTCTCCTGTTTGAAGATGCTTTGCTTCATGCCCTGCCCAAGGAACCTGGAGAAGTTTCCAAATTCTTGTGACTTTTTTCAAATGGAAATTTTAGGATCCTAATCAAGAAGCTCCCTCTAGCTCCCCCTTTACCTCTCTGGCAAATTTATTTTCTTGTTCTGTTGCAAAACAGGTATGTCTTTTTCATCCAAAATTAAGACATGAACAAAACTACCCACTGAAAGAGCCACAGAGGTGAAGATTCTTCACCTTGGGCAAAAACAAGAAATATCATCCAGTGAGAGAGCCTTTTATGAAGAGATTTTGCACGGTGCTCTGCCTGCAGGGTTTCCGATTGTAGCTTTATTGCATTATTTGATCCTCTGGCATAAGAGGAGACTATATGAAAGATTACTACAAAGCAGCTGAACAACACGAGATGACCCAACTTTAATCCTACCTCTGCTCTTCTCATACCACTGTATCCACCGACCACTTACTCTGCGCAGAATGAGATCTCCACCTCTTTCTGGATAAACACACCATTAAGGATTGTTCTCAAGGAGGATTGTGCATGACACCTAGGACTGCAAATAAAATAAAATGGACTTTTAAGCCTGGGCGGTAGACCCAACCCTTTTCTCCTTTAGCACTCCCTGTACAGACATTACATGCTCTCAGTTATGCGAGACAGTAATCACTGCCCAAAATAACTGCAGTCAGGCTAGACTTTGCCACATCCTTATTCTGCTACTTTCTTATCTTGTACTGTTGGCATATCACCTGCCCACATGAATGAATTCCTGCTTCATTAAATGTTAAGAGTTTTTCCCTAGTGCCATACAGGAGTGTTGTGAACTATGCATTAATGTCTGCAAAGTGCTTGGGAATTTTGGACAGGAGATGCAAAGTAGTTTATTGCATGGTGTATTATAGTCTCTCTAGGCATATCTATAGCAGAAGAAAAGGAGGGTGAACACTGGATTTACAAACCTTAAAACTTTTGTCACAGCAAGGATGAAAATCAAGTAACTTTAGTTTTAAGTGGGAATTTAGATGTCAATTCAAGTTTTTAATTACAGCTAAACCATACTTTGTCTGAATTACTACCTGTCACCAACCTGAGTGAAGGACATTCCTAAGATGCTCTGTCCTAGAACAGGAACACATGCAAGCACATCAAAGAAGTGACCGCAATAAATAATATGCAATCTAAACATCTCAAAACTGCCAGCTTGTCTTAGATCATTTGTTTTCAGCCATCTGCCTACGTTCAGTACAACTCCCTTCCCCTGCCAGAATCTTTATCGCTTTTAACATGTGGACAGCAATACTAAATAGCACTTGTGCAACTAACACCTCGGTGGTCATTTTACCTCTGGCTGAACCACAGAGGTTGCTCTTGCCACAGGGTAAATCTGCACAAAATAGTCACTGAGCAGTTTGGGCTTCAGGAGAAGATCCATTTCACTCTAATGACATTAAACTACATTTGAACTTTAGAAAACCTCATTTTCTTTTAGATCAATATAGTCAATACAGGTGTTAGGGGAAAAACCATTACATTTGCTGTACTTCTGCATTTCATAACCCACACACAGACTCTGTCTGCTGGCCTACAAAAACTCTGCTCTTCTCATGAATCGAGAGGAAACATTGGTGATGTACTACTCAGAGGGGAAAAACACACCACTGACAATGGACACAAGCTTTACAGGAGTTGCAACCTGTAATTATTTCCTCCAGTGACTTAAATCACTCTGCTCTCACCTTGAGATTCAGGCGGAGTCAAATGCTTTTTTTTTCCCCTCCCTCGTCTTCTGTATTTGACAATTAATTTTCTGGGATATTAAAACAATGGGTATTACTGGTGCCACAGCTATCCATATCAGCAATCTGTGGATCAACTGGAAGTCCTCTTTAACATTTAATATTTTTCTATAAACCTAGCAACACTGAATTTATTGAGACAACTGTCAGCTTCTCAGTGAAGAAACTACCTTCTTAAACATTTGTGCATGTTTACATGTAGTAAAACACAACGTTGATCCAAATATAAGAAGCGTTTAGGTAGGAGATGAAATGGGTGGTTTCTTGAATCAGAAATATCCTAGCCAGGAGATACTCATGAAAGTGGAATCTTAATATTTACTTGGGCTTTCAGCAGCACTGGACTTGCACTACAATTTATTAACTTTTCAAGTATTGCACAGTGTACCTGGATACTAAAACATTACCCACAAGAAGTTTACCAGATATAGTATATATCAGAACTGTGCCTATTTTAAGCATACATCTGGGCTTGATTCTGCTCCATCTGAAGTCAAGGATAAAATATTCATTTCCATATTAAAAAGTAGGATTTTTCTTATACACAAGAGGCCCAGGAAAAGGAAAGAGTTATCACAGACCTCAGCTCCTACCCTAAACAAGCCCAGGAACAGAAATGTCTGTAGGCAGCACTGGAAAACACTGTGTGCATATTATGGATTCCTGTTTCAACGACAGCCTCGTATCCCTCTGTTAGTAACCCAGCAGCTGGAGCACTGTTAGCTACAGAGGTCCCCAGGTGGTCTGCTGAAACGTTGGGATCCACTGGCACTCTGTTTTATACTATGTACAACAGTGCCTATGTATTTTTCATGTTTGTTCTACACTTTTTGGAAAGTCCTGACGAGACGTAACTCAAACAATTCATGGTATGGCCCAAAAGACTTTACTAGCAAGCCTTCTCCCTGCTCACTCTGCATGTTGAATCATTTTTACTTTCATATTTTTTAGTTCTGAAAACTTCAACCTAGCTGAAGATTCCTTAAAAAAAAAATCAGACGTTATTTACACAACAAAAATTTCCCATTTTTATATTACATCAGGCCCAGAAACATGCTTGGAGAAAGTGCAGTTGAGTGAAAGGGAACATGAAACAGCAAAATGTGTCAAGTACCACAGATCTGAAAGTCTTTCAAATGGAAACACAGGTCTGGCACGCTGCCTTGGAAAAGCTACAACAGGTGCTGCAGCAAGAAACACACAGTTCTGTCTTCTGAGGTACAGTGCTCATCAATAATGGATACCTCTTAGCATTCAGTTGGATTTCTCCACCATTTAAAGTTTGATACAGCTCGTTCATTTTCAGCAGATATTTTTTTCCCTTAAGGAGCCCCAACACTTTGTTGTCACAGTTCCTAGAACTTCTTTGCTGGCTCTTGGCCCAGACAAGTTGTTACTGAACGCACGCCTTTATTATTCCTGAACAAGACAGAAGATTTGACAATTCTGATAACGAACAAAAATTGGATGCTCCAAGGAACATGGACTGCTCCCCACATTCTAAATACTTAAAATGATACGCTGAATATTTACAGGCCTCCAAATTGAACTTGTCTCAATAAAAACATCAAGGAAAAGAATTCTCACTGCTCTTTTGCAGAGAGGCTGTGACATCTACAGTCTTTGAGCTAAGTATTTCAGTGCTGTAAAAAGCCCCAGATATTCATCTGGAAATGGTCAGTGATGATGCATTTATAAGCTAGAGTTGCTAGCAACCTACTAATTCCCAGGCTTAAACTTATGCCTAGCCACCTGATGTGCCTCTGGTCTTGTTTCAAAACTGTTGTTTAGGTTAAGCAGTTTATTTGTCCAGTTTTTACCCCTTCATGAAGTTACACGAAGTAGAGTCTCTCTCTGTTACCATTTTGTTCAGCTGCACGAGTCACACTGAGGTGTAATACACAAGATTGACAGATCTCATTACTAGTTTCCAGATACCCCAATTTCTCCTCATCAGAATTGTCTGTACCAGAAAAGTCTGCCAACCTAAAAAACATACGGTTTTCCTTAGCACACTTGGAGACTCTATTGTTTCCATGCACCAGAGCACTCCAAACAACATATGGATATGGAATAGACATGTTTTCTAACTGGCCATAATACCAGCTTAGCATACATGAATAAGTAGACTCCATACAGCTTCACCAGACATACCCCAGAATATTCTCCCAGTATTGCCCTGATGTGAATTTCCAGAATTCCCAGAACCCTCTGCAAAGCCAGGATCTAAATGACATCGTGACTAAAGTGAACACAACTAGAACAAGCAGGGGAGAAACAGCAGTCTGAGTCAGGCAAAGGTGCTAAGTAATAAGACTGATAACAAACCCTTCCCTCTGCTAAAAATGCATCACCACACAGGTTTTTTTGTTTCAGTCCTATGCTCTCCCCCCCTCATTATGCCTTACCTGGAAAATAAAGATAGCAGTATGTTCACAGAGAGCAGTATCTGCACAAAGCCACCTCTGTGCATTTCAGAATCACACAACAGTTGCTGTTGGAAAGGACATCTGAACATAGTCTAGTCCAACACCCCAACTAGAGACAGTTGCTCAAGACCTTGTCCAGTTGGGTTTTTAATATCTCCCAGGATGGAGGCTCCTGTGCACAACCTGATCCAGTGTATGACTAGTTGCACAGTAAAAACTTCTCTTACATTCAAATGGTTTTGTATTTCAGTCTGTACCCATTGCCTCTTCTCCTTTCAACTGGATACCGCTGAGAGGAGTCCAACTCCATCTTCTTTACTCCCCCCACCCCCCTCCCATCAGGTATTTGTACACATTAAGGTCTTCCTTGAGATTTCTCTTCTGCAGGCTGAAGAGTCCCTCCTCTCAGCCTCTTCACCTGCTGCACAGTTGATGGACATATATATATATAGTGTGGTATGGACATTCATATGTTGTGAGCTATGGACAGTCTAGAGCTTTTGGTATAGAAGATGCAGGGTCCAAATGTATGTGCTAGAAGATAACCTACTTATATTCTTTTTGTGTACCTTGTGATTATGCAGTAGAAATTACATCATTCAACTTGTACAGCTGACTACACGATGCAAAGTTCTGCAAAATAGATGGAGAGAACAGTTGGACATTGCGAGGACAAACACAGAAAGGAACGAACCTTATTAGTCTATAGTAATTTGAAGGATGGACCTATTCTGCAAGCTATGAATTCACAGGGCAGCAGACACTGACAGCATTTTTCAGGACATGAACTGTTAATTGTACATTAATCACACTTTCCTGAGATGAGTGTTTTTGATGAACAGATTTTCTTTAGTCCATTGACTGAGGACACCAAGAAAGTACAGACTAGCTGAAAATATTATGATTATGTAATAATCCTTAAGATATATTTTATTAATAATTTTACTCAATAAATAAGAGCACAATCCATATTGTAACAACCACAGATTATAATTTGAATTCATTAATCAGTTTCCCATTTAAGAAGCCGTTATCCAGGGAAACCACACTAATATCCTTGTGACTTGGGTGAGAGTAGGACCTCGTCTACAACTGGCTCTTTAAGGGAAGGACCAACTTGGAATTTGATTTTCTTCACAAATTCTATTCAGGCACACAAACGATAGCATGAGCAAATGGTGAGTTGTGTTGCCAACCACAAACTCACTCAAAAAGAATGGAAACAGATTCAGATGGTGTTTCAATGAATGGTTAAGAGTCCTGCACAACCTAATAGCAGACACCATATTAAAAGTGCTCGGTCTCTCCTGTTCAAATGCGAAGCATTCATTCTCAACACTAACAGTCTGCAGAATAGGGATTAAGCTGACCAAAGAAGATTAGGAACTGTCATTCATATGACAATGTTCACTCTTTTGAAAAATAGCTTTAAAAGAAACTAGGAACCTGGAGCCAAGACATCTACCTTGTATGACTTCCTCAGCCAAGCTACATGGGATATAACCTGGCAATAGATGATATTCTCCAAAATACCTGAGGATATACATCTCATGTTGTTTGTCGGCTTACAAAATTTACCTTCTAAGGAATATAAGTCAGGAATATGGCCATTACCCAGCTGTCAAAGACTAGATCCAGAAAGAGTCAGCTCTCTAGAACAGCTCTAGGAAATCCTTAATCTGCATTTTTATCTTTTAACCCAAAATGAGAAAAGATTCAGGCAGTGAAATCTTGTAACCAGTCATTTGCATTGCCACTGGTGAAACTAAGAGCAAGTTTTAGACCACTGCACCATGCATTCAAATACAGAAGTGTTAAATTCTTTGCAATTTACTTGGAAGCTTCTGTAAAACAAAAACAACAAGTTATAATTTGTTATGCCTTTACATTCACCTTGAAAACTGATGGCCAGAGCACTAAGCTTCTAGCCAGATTCCACCTGACATTCATTATTTTTCTTGTGAATTGTATTTTCTTGTGGGAGCCGCATAGTGGAACATTCAAAGAGTCAATGCACAACAGCGGCATTGCAGAGCGTTTTAGCACAGAGTTGCACCCCTGAGATCCTTAGCTGCTCTGTGCTGAAGATGCTAGAGAAACCATTCTCTCCAGCAAAGGAAGAACTTGCAATATACCATATGCTGCCATGTTTATAGTATACCTTAAAGATTTCATGTCATAGTGCTGTCAAGATCAAGCTTGTACAAACGGCAGGAAGGACTTGAGGACCCTAAAGTAATGGGAGACTGCAAAACCAATGACAGAACCTTAAGAGAATGGATTAGAGTGAAAACACAAACACTCCTGTGAAGAGCTTGTGCCCTGAAACAGAGCATTATTCTCTACTTGCAAATATACTTGGTGCTCAAGACAAACTTTTACTCATGTTATTGGTTTTAAGGTTTGCAAGTGTTTTAGTCAGAGTTCCCTGTGGTAACAGTTTGATCTCTTCAGTGCTACTACATTACCAGAATCAAGTCAAATCCAATAACATGGTGCTACTTGCAAAGAGGATATTTGTTTCTAACACATTTCTGAACGATTTTCATTATTATTATTGAAGAAGCGAGGATCAGACAGCCATTGTACTGAACACTTAGGGTTTTTTCTATGAAGCTGTAGGAAATTTTGTAAGAGAAAGACAGTAACTTTACACTGCCAATCTGACCACAGATCTTAAGTCTGTATCACCACCTAATAAACACACAATCACATCTTTTGCAGGAGGATGAGAGTGAGAAATATGAGTGCTGGCCAGGCTTGCAAATTCAGACTTCATGTTATCTAACCCGCAGGCAGCATCAGAGTTACTGGAGGAGTTAATATGCAGTTCCAGCAACTGCCAAGCAAGCCCATGTAATCAAGGGAGCTATTTAACTTGTTAAAAGTGAGGAACATTCCACACCAAAGTGCTGCCTTTCATTTATGCCCAAAGAAATCCTTCTAACAGCAATATTTAAAAGACTTTTCTTTGGACCCCATTGTAACACACCTCTGTTCTTTTCATCCTCTTGCAAAGCCCACTACTGAGAGACCAAAGCTATAATTTCCTCTGCTTGTAAGTGCTCCATAGGTTTAGCTGACCTTTAAAAAGACATTCTTTTCCCTCACCATCGCCGTTAAAGTAGTGCTTTTTCAGAACACACCCTGTGGTCCAGGACCTCCTGGTACCATGGGAGAGTGACAGGCAGACACATCCTTGCAGCACCAAAGACCACACAGGATCTCCAAAACGCCGCCTTGCTTAGCAGGGTGGTGGCAAGCACACAAGAAAAACATTACTAGACATGCAGAGCAAAGAGCACACTGAGCCTCTGACATGCAATTCTGTCACCGATTGCCCCACTCTTTTCTTGGCCAGTGCTGCACTATTCAGCAGTACCTGGCCCAGACTCCTCCTGTCTAATGCCTGTTATTAGCCCTGTGTGGAGCCTTGGGCAAATCACAGGGACCAGCTATTACAACTACCCCCCTCGCACATCAGCCTGGCATTCACTTGAGGCAGCCTGTAATTTCTTAGAATTTAAGAGGAGGTTATTCACAAGCCAGTCAAGCTCTTCGTTAGACAAAAGCGTTTGCTGTGTACCACGCGTGTATAGATCTACACAAAATAAGGCAACTAAAGAGGACTTCTACAGTATCATGGACTCTACCCCCACATGCTCGCAAGAGGAGAGCACAGTTGCCATGAAGGAATGCAGTTAGCTCAGGACAATAACCATGAGTCAGCTCAGAAGTAGTCCAAGGGACTTGCCATGACAGAGACTTCGTTAGATGAGCAATGCTTAGCTGATCCCAGCAGATGACCTGCTAACCAGGGCACAGACTGCATGGGAAGCTGGAAACTCTCCATCACCCCCATGGATGTCATCCTGCATTTGACAACCTTTATGACCCTGAACATGTAAGCCAGCCACACACATCTCCTCGGCTTTTTATACACAGTAACTCTAATTTGCATGGAGCCTTTTTATTTGTTTACTTTTTTGTTTCTTTGCAAGTCAGGCAGATAAATAGCCAGTATTTACCTCCCAAAACCTACATGTCAATGTCTCTTAGTTTACCAGACTGAGAAATTGCAATTTCCTTTTCACTAATATATTTAAGACCTTTGTTTAATTAGCTTACATAGACATCTACAGGATCCCTAAATTAAAGAGTCGTCCTACCATTGCAGAGTAGAATTATGACTTAAACTCTGTCAGATAATGAAAAGTACTAATTGCTGAGCCTGCCAGTCCACAGAGGGGTCGGTAAAGCCTGGGAAACTGAAGTGAGGTGACAAGAGATCAAGAACTCCGATTTCACAGAGCAAGGAGAGGTGCCAGGAGCTAGTCAGAGACAAGTTCCACAGCCTAGGAAGCACCAGAGCTCTTCCTACACTTAACATTAACCACAGAATTTGCAGTTCAAAGGTTTTGCAAGGATCAGAGCCCTGGATCTCCCCATTCAAGTCAGCAGTCTTTTAGCAGAGACTGCTTGTGGAGTAATTTGCTGACAGAAAACAAGCAAACAGCTCCTCTTCTACAAGTACTTCATAAATGATGGGCATACCAGTGGCGTACCTCCCCTGGACTCTGCCCACTTTATCAAACTCCCAACTCGCAAGTAGAAAGGGTGGCAACCAACTGTAAATGCTCAAGGGTTTCATTCCCATCTATTTACTCCTTAATGCTGATTTCCAATTAAATGTTTTAAAAGCAGCATTGTGGACAACCTGAACATTTCTGCAAACTCCACCATAAGCATTCTTTTTAACCACTTCCTCCAACAGATGAAAACAAACTATTTTTATTACCTGACATTCAAAGCCAACGGGCAACAAGACTAAGATGAGCAGTGCCTCTTCAGGATGACATGTGGGAGAGAGATGTGCTAAAGTAATAGATGGGTTGGGGTTTTTGCAGACCTGCTGAGCCACTGACCAAAAGCACAAAGAAATCAAGACTGAGGGAGGTGCTGTTCACTCAGCCGTGGAGTTGTAGCCCATGTGCTTTGGGCATCCAGAGATATAACCGACAGGCTGTACTGTAGCAGCAGGGATGTAATGAGCTTTCAAAAGTAAAACAGTTTCCTCAATGATTATAAGATGATCTCCTCTGCATTACTATGACAACTTAATGCACACATGACACTACTGACTTGCAGGCTGATACTGACCAGAACGTTTGAGATTCAGAAGAAAAACTGTCTGAGCTTAATGGAAAAATTAAGGCAGCACATTTTTTCCCCCACCTCTACTTCTGATAGGGAGACAGGGGAAATGCCAAATTTCATCAACAGTAGACTGATTTTTCAGTTATTCCAAACACCATTAATTCATCACCTTCCTTTCACAAAGTTAACTACAGCCAATAGTCTCATTATTGAAACTTCCCACACTCTAGAGTCTGACATTGTCTGGGCGCACAGAAAGGGAGGAAAGGATAAAAGAACAACTAAAACTGAGCAATCTTCTCCAAAGTCTGTCACTGTGAAAGTTTTCAGCTGCAATCCTCCTTCTCAGAAAACCCTGTCTTAGCCGGGGTCCCCCTCTCCCAGTTAAAGATCTTTGAATAAGAAAGATAGTCACTTTATATACTTATTTTATAAGACATACTTCGAAATTTGTTTGTATATAAACTTAGGCTTCAACTCCACAGTCCTAACTACAGTCAAACAGCATATTCAATGTCACAGTTAATATTGATACTTTACCATACTCTTTTGATGTCAGCAGCACCAAACATCTTAATAGCACAGGTTGTATTTAGCACATGCTATCCTGGGTGTATGATTTCTAGTGGATTCAATCCGACATGTGGTCTCCCTTTAAGAACACAATTCCAGAAAGGTAATTACAATATTTCTATTTCTGTTTTAATCAGATACTGACACCACAGTCACGTACAGAATTTGAGTCCTTTGGATGAAAAAAGACATTAACAGGCAATGATTTAAAATGTATTAACATTATGTTTTGCTAGATATAGAACCTTAAAGGTCTTACATTTGGATCCCAAACTTGATGCAGTCATCTGAAGAACATGTGAATCTAAGAGTTTGCTTTGGACCCAACTTTAACTATAGCTGATCCCGCTAGTTTCTTTAGAGAGAAAACATATGGAAAGTTAAATTAACCTAACAGTGCGGTATAGTAAAACCAGACCAAACTCCAACATCGCTTTTTAATGGACAGTCTCACATTACTGTTACAAAATAAAAATACTACTACAATAACAAAACCCAGACTAATGAGAATCTGGACCATCTTCATTTATACTGTAACTCAACAGCTGGTTCATTAGAGGTTATTAAACTAATAAATTTGGTACAAATCAAAGCGATGCTCTTGAGAATGCTTAAGTGGCTTCTCATTTTATTAAAGAGTTTGAGAACGAAAGTTCTTAATTGTCATGAAACCCATTTTCAAAACACAACCAAGCTCTTGTCTAGACAGATCAAAATGAATAATCTTTCAGTTCGTGTTGGACACAAACTTCTGCTTTTCTTCTGGCAAACTTCTGCTCTGCTTCTGACACAACAGATGTTTGTCTGGCAGATGCTTTCCAAACAATAGAGACATTTATGTAAACATTAAAAAAAATAATCAAGCTGTAGTACAGGGTCACCTCATCCTACCATAGGGGCAGAAAGCTCAGTACCTATTAATCACCAGTGAAATAATTCCAGCAGCCCCCTATGTATGAGATCTTATTCTAGCACTAAAGTTTGGTGCAGCTCTAAGTCTTTACACAATTAACTTCCCTATAAAGAAATTGCAAAGAGCATTAATGATTGTAATATTTCATTAATTAGTAGTAAATACAGATGAATCAGCCAGACCAAGCAACTCAGTAGAACTGCTGGTGCTTACAACATGCTAATATGCTGCTAATTAAGACCATCAGCATTCCTTTTAATGACTATATTGGCTTGCTTAAGTTTTAATTCATATTTTACCAGCTCTCATTTTTCCTATTCAGAACATATACCAGGCAAAGACTATACAAAAAGAAAAATAAAGCCATTCCATTCACATTTGTGGAGATAAATTCTGCATTTTAGCTTCCAGCTCATTCTGCTTCCCAAATTAGGATGTGAATGTGAGAGAAAGACAAAGAAAATGTATGTGAATGTGTGCACACGCTCACATCTTTTTCGGATAGGAAAGTTGTTTCTGGGAAGTCTTATTTGCTTGCAGATACTGGCCCAAGCTCACTTCCAAGATGCAAGGTCCTGGTTCAGACCTCATTTGTGCTCAATGGTAGTCATCCTTTGGGATGCATATTTATGAGAAAATTAAACTCCTCTGCAAGCATCATAGTTTGAAAGTGTTCTCCCAGCCACAAGACCCAGCTGTCAACACCACAACACTGCAGGCATTTTGCAGCTATTTCTCCTGCTCACAGTCCAAATCTCCCAGCTAGGGATGAAGGCACCACCATGCATAAAGCTAAGAAGAAAACTGATGACAATAACACCGCAAAAAAAAAAAAAAATCACATCAGGACCTACTCTAGATTTTCTCCTATTTTGGAATAGTATCCGGTTTGCACCAGTTCAGAGATTAAGCTAACAAAGAAGCCAGAAAAACAGTGCTAACTAAAATACATATTCTTACCTCCTTGTATGTTGAGTTTTGCAATATTCAGCTAAAAAAAAAAAAGCACGTGCTTGTATCTTAACCAGCCTTTCCTGGCTAGTTATGTTGCAGCTACATTATATTACAGCTTTCCTATAAAGCTGAATGCCAGTTCCTACTCATCAGGCACACTAGCACTCTCTGGCAGTGTGTGACCCTAAAAGAGACAGCCTATCTTAACAGGAGTTAAGTACCACATGACAGATCCTTTTCAGGTTGTTTTTTTTTTTTCAGTTGTCATTTGAACCATATATGTCTAAATATAAATGCAGAATGCTGCTTGGCCAAGCTGGCTTCTCAATCTGATTTTAAATAATCTTAGCATTGTAAATATAATAATGCTACTGGAATAGTCGAGAGGACCCTTTAATAGAAGAAACTCACTTGTGCTCAGCAGTGGACAAGGACAATAATCATTCTGAAGTGTTTGCAGCCTGAGAGAGTCAGGTAAAGACTGTATAGGTGACTACATGGACACCAGACCCAGAAGAACGCAAGATTCCTGCATAATCTGGTACCTCTGAAGCCAGAGACCGCGATTCACCAACAGTCTGCAGAGCTTTGTCTTCAGGAGTTTGAGAACTATACATTTTGAGAACAAATCCTCAGAGGACTGGGGTGCTTCAGTGTTCATAAGACTTCTGTCTCATGAAGTGTAAAGTTACAGAATAAATCAGTGAATCACTAGTTTAGATACATATCTCCAAAAACAAAATGAGAACTACTACTATATCACTGCATTTTTTAAAAACAAAACACACTCAGTGGGTCCTCCCATCTGCTTTCTCCTCTGCTTGGATTGCTTCAAATCTAACAGAGCTTCTGAACAAGTCGTGTGTTTAACAGCAAATACCCTGAAGAGCTATTGAACTAAGATTCAGAAATCGTCAAATATAGCCTCATGAGAATTTTCCTAGAGGCAGAAGAGGGAGATGAGAAACAAAGCTATTTCCATTCTTCTTGCTAGAAATATTTCAAAAATATTAGGAAAAATATCTGAATGTTTTGAATATATTAAAACTAAACAAAGAAATGCCTTTAAACAGTACAGAAACTTCAGTTTCACATAAATACATAGCAGTTTATCAATCCTTAATTCATCTTCTCAGTCCCACTTTAATTCCCTTTCTACAATATTGTTTCCTTTAAGACTGAACATTGTCAGGAACAAGAGGTTTCAAGTGACTGTAATAGAGTTGCACCTGAGAGTTTATGCCGATACCGAGTATGTAATCAGTCCTTCCTATGGACCAAATTGAAACACACAATCATCAATTTACTATAATCAGCCAATAACCTCATACTATTACGGAAAGTACAAGCAGCTCACAGTAACCAAGTCACTCTTCAGTGAGGGGAAAAAAAAAATAGTCATCTGACTTTCCTAAGATGGAGCTCATAAGAATTCATGTCCATGTGAGCTAACCACGTCTTTGCCATTTACTGGATTCTTCTGTTAACCTGTCTTGACAATGACAACATATAAAGAGTTCATTTCCCCTAACAGCGTGGCAAAAGGAGAGAGTTAATTGCTATATGCATAGCTGCCTAAGTTCTTTACACAGTCACTAGGTTTTGTACCAGGCAAGCACAACCGTATCCACACGGATGAGATGTACAGTGACAGTACCCCTTCCCAAATGGACTCTTCACATGGCACGTCCCCAGGGAAAGAGAAATTCTCTCCAAAGGGAAAAGTTCTCTAGAATCTCACCCCCTTTAACTCCTCAAGAGAAAGCAGCAGCAAAAATTCTTCAGTAATTATGTTTTTTCCAGGGGAATTATCCAGTGATGGAGACATCTGAGGAGCATAATCCCTCCCAATGTAGTATTCCTTGAAGAATAATGAATGGGCTGAAATCGACATTGCACCTGGGAGGGAAAATTAAGGGGGGAGGATGGAAATAGATGCCTCAAGAAGGACAAATGTTCTGTTGGTAGACAGGCTCATGATGAAAGGGGGATTATGATGATTAATAAAAATTTTAAAAAACAACGAGAAAGACTCCCCATGTTACAAGAAACAAAAATAAACAAAACTGTCTTGGCAGAAAATTCTATCTCTCTACTGGGCCCCTTACATGGCAAATCCCTCAGAAATCCCAGTCCTTTGTTTGGATTTCATGTTACTTGTCAAGTGAGGACAAGTGTTCTGCACATCTTTGCGGTTTGCCCATATTTCCCTTTTATCTTAGGGAGTTTCATATTTGTTTTAAGTTTTTCTGGGGAAAAAAGCACAGTCTGGCTTACGTTTCAATGGCTTTGCCAAGCAGGCAGTAAGTCTTGTACACTGACACCAACAACCAACCCTCCCTGCGTAAGCAAAAAGTGTCTGACAGAGATCAAGGTTTTTTTAGTACATAGAGCAGCAGGTAGACATGTATGTGCCCTGCGAAAGAACAGGGCCAGAAAACATTGTTCAGGTGACTAAAACACATTTTCTGTTATGAACTAATTAAGCAAGTAAATCTACTTAATTTACTCAGAGAGCCAAGACTTCTCTCCTAATGGACAGGCTCTCTCTGCCCCCTCTAAGCTGTATGAAATACCAGCTCCACCCTTCAGACAGGCTTGAGAACAATCACATGGAAGATGCTCTTCGACTCTTCCCCCTGCCCTGAGCAGCCATGACAAGGACCAAGCCTGGACCAAACCTACGAGGGAACCTTTCATCCTCCTGAAAAAGCAGCTGCCAGGAGGAATATGCACAGTGCAGTGGCATGCATGCAGATGTGTTGGTATTTGTGAACCAGACTGCCAGCTATCAACCAGCTATTAGGTTGCCCAGGCTTGCTGTTACACCTTCATCAGAGGACTGTGAGTTTGGTTCAGGCACAAAACTTTTGCGAGTGTTTTGCACTACAAAACCGTCTGAAATTTGACACCTCAAGTTGTGCTGGTAAATTAAATTGCTAGAGGGTTTATGCTGCCTTAGACAGAAATATATTACTTCACCCACTTTATCATGAGCACCTTCTCTTGAAGAAGCCACCTGCTCCCCCTCCATTATAATTCCAATGCTAGGACAACATTTGGCATGGAATTATTAGGCAACAGTAAAAATGCATTACTCCCAGGTCTCCACATGCTGATAAGCTATTTAACCGGTCAGCTATTTTTAGCTCTGCCAAGCAATCAGGATGCCGTTCACAAAACACTTCACCTTAAAATATAATTGCTTTCCTCAGATGACATTGTCAGGCTCTGTTCTTTTCACTTTCACATGAAACTTCAGGTAAAAAAAGATAAGATGGTTTACTGAGAAAGTAAAGCCCGTTCTTAATGGCAGAGAAAAAAATGAATGTATAATAGCCTAAATTTTACTTTAATGATACCAAGTGATTATTATCACTCTTTGTGAAAAGATGTTGAGACCTAATGGATAAGATAACAGGGAGGAGGCAAATTGGTCAAGAGTAACAAGAGGAGCAGCATTGCCTGTCACCAGGCATTTTTGAGGAGGCCTTAGAAGAAGCCCTTTTCTTGGCTACAACCTCAAAACCACATTAGAGAGCTTCAGCTGATTTAAGGGTCTTCAGCATCTGCGCTGCTTGCGGGAAGCCTTCTGCCTTCAGAGTCAATCAACTGCCCACAGCCTCAGAGCAGCTCTCACACTCGGCAAAACCCAACCTCAACAGCGCAATCTCTAATATCAAACCATCTGCGGGTTTTTGCCTGCCAGACTCTTACCCTGCTACTATCTTTCCCTTCTCTCCTCCCCTCTTGATCCCTCAGATCCCACACTTACCACCTCCCACACACAAATGCACTTTCACTCTCTCCCAGTATCAAAAAGCCCTTCTCTAAAATACAAATTTTTGCTCAAGCTGTCCACTCTCCCTAATCTCCACAAGTCCTAGCACTTTGATCTTCTCAGGCTTAGGACGAATGAGACAATCTGAGTTTTCAAGATATTTGCAGACAAGTCTAATTCCTGCTCTGATCTCTGGGATGTTTATGTAAGCCCAGAGAAATGCCATTTAAAGCACAGTTACTTTGGGTGTTACAGAGCATCACTGAGATAAGCCCTGAGTCTGCTATTCATAGAGTGACAGGCTCATTTATGGAGCAGAATAAAAAAAAGCCAAAACAACAGACTACCAAGTGATCAATGTCTATCAAGACATTAGCTGAAGAATCGAGCAATAACCTATGTTACATTTGTGTTACCAGAAAACAGAATGGGCACAATTAACCTTGCAAAGTGACAAGAGAAATCGTTGCTGTATCACAAATCACCTTCATCCTCAGCACATTTTTTGGAGTCACACAGTCACATTTGCAGAAAGGATTCATCTTTATCTGAAACTGTCATTGAATGCCAGTAGTTACCTTGGTGACATTTAAAAATCTATCACTGTGCTTTGCTGTCAACACTTTATAATACAATAAAGTGCCTCATGGAACAAGTCAGAACACAGCTTAGGAAATAGTTCCTATGACAACTATATGAATTGAGGACATGGCAAAGATCCCAAAACATCCAACGGACAGTAGCACAGAGGTAAAGAAAATCTAGGCTGAAGTCAGCATAGATCCTAAAGCTGTGCTGAACTGCAACTCAGAGCCTGACTCTAGCCATTTCTGTAATTAAACAAAGTCTCTAATTCTCTAGGTACTCTAATTTTCACTGAAACTGCCAAGAACCCTGAAATTTATTATGCAATCAATCCAACTGATTTCAGCAGACCTCTATTGGGACTAATCGTTAAGAATGATGGAGGAAGAACACACTTCCTATGAATATTATTTAATATCTGAAGTATAACAAACAAGAGTGAGGAATTTAATTATCAGTCAAAATACAGGATTCCCATTCTGCTTATGACAGCATGTCCATTTGCTTTCAGATAGTGGAACGGAGCAGGCACTGGGATCACATTCACCCTTTGTATTTACAGATTTATTGTTCATCAGTCATCCAGACACAGATTTCTTTCATTGTCACTGGCCCACAACTACATGCTCTCGGTCTAAACAAGAAATATGGAAGCCAAAAGAGCCTGCCAAAGCTGTGCCCCCAAACTGCAGTCTGTTCACTGCCCGCGTGGCCCTGACTCCTTTTCCAGGAAGGAGACAGACATCTGCTAAGGAGGGTGTGGGGTCAGTGCCATCCTGACCCATGGTTGCTGCACTCCATGCATGGCATGGTGGTCTGCACAGGTCAACACTACACTGTAGCTCTGCATAGCTGGGAGAAGACCTTGGCTGAAGCAGAGGATTGCTGAGGAAAGCCCCCCACTCAATTCTTTCCTCATGACTGCCTACTTCCATCTCTTCTTCCTCCGTTGTTGCCTTCTCCTTTCTCTTCCTTTAAGTTTGCTTGGCCTTTCCAGCCTCTTCCAGGCTTTTCTGCTTCCTCCCAATTGCCTCAAACAGCAAGTCTCTTCCCCAGCACACAGGCCTCAAGTACTTCCATCATAGACCATCTTGGTTGGGAACACAGAAGCATCTGGACCATTGGCCCCTAAAGCAGGGAATTAATTCTCTTTTGTTGTAAAACTAAATCTGAGCACCAGTTTGTTTGGAAAACCCTCCAAAAACTAGCTGTCTGTGGCCTCCCTCCAGTCTTTCCATCATGTGAAAGCTGTACGTGCCTTCTGTAGCTGTCCCATATCTATACTCCAAAGTCCTGAATTCATTTCCAGGAAACAAAAATCAGTTTGGCACACTCTGAAGATAAGACTGATCTTTTCAGCTGCTCTTTCATTATCACAGCAGAAGCCATCCAGTAGAAGTGTGCATTAGAAGCCTAGGTTATTTATTTCATTAAAGAACATTTTCTACTTGCACAAGGCTGATGGAGCATATGACCCCACTAAGTACACTCAAATAGACTTTGAGAATTCGTCTCTCTATGAGCCTCCAACATGAAACTGTAGGTAGGCTTACAAGGAAGAGAAACACGCTCCCTACATACTTATAAAGGAAAGTCCAATAGATGTTAATATCACAATGACGACTTGGTTCAGGTGCTAATAAGCCCTTCTTTGGCAAAACCAGGAGAAGGCACCCTCCTTCGAACGCAGTTCTGTTGACAGTATGGGAAAAAGGCATGTGCCTCAATCAGAAAATGCAACAAGAACTGTGGCTTTTTGGCACTCCCTAGAGATGCGAGAAGAATTTTTGCCATGTTTTTGTTGTAAATTCAACCTCAGAAAAGACAAAAACCCAAGCAAAACTGTTAATAAAAACGTGCCTGAGGAAGACAAACAAGGTAAATGAAGAGATTACATTCTTGCCCTCCAGTAAAGTTCTTTTTACCTTAAATCCACCCGAATAAAGATAATCTTGCCACTGGAGACCACAAAAGAAGAGTTATTTGCATACAGAATAGGCTCACAGAAAATTAAACTGCTGTGGAAAACTAGAGCTTATTATGCGAGAAATGTGATCAGCTAAAACATACAAAAAAATCCTCCTCGAGATCTGAGCAACATGAGCTAAAAATACCTCTATTGCATGTCATTTACAAATTCAAAGGGTTGTTTAGACTGTGTTTAGATTGTGATCAAACAACACTCAATACATTTTTTTTCTACTTATGATTAAAGATAGTGCCGGATTTTAGGTGTTCCGATTGCTTTCCTCTCTTCATTTATTTCTATTTTTAACTTGCACTCAGCGTTCCCTGCACTCTTGCTAAAAGCAAACAGCAGTGTTGGGAGGGGACCAAGGGAATGTACGGTTACTGTGCCCACTGGCCACTCTTCCTAACGAAAGGCAAAGGACTCGGAGCACGAGCTATCGCACAAGAGCAGCCTGGAGAGCACATCCCTGATTTACACAATAAAGGGTTGAAGACATTGTGTTCCCAGCCTTTATTTTTGTTTATGTACATGCTCACATCTGGGCTTTGCAGGTGCAGACACTAAGACAGACTATTAGCCACCTGCACACACCTTTCCAGTAGTCCAAAGCATGTTTAAATGCCACAGATCTCTTGTGCCAAAAAGGTTTCTAGGCTCTGATGCAGCAAGCTACCAAACATCCAAAACTTAGTGAGTCACAGGCATTCAGCTTTGCTGGTGTCACGCCACACAAGGTAGCATCACTGTCTGAAAGTGGCCCAGCACTGGGATATGTGAAAGCTAGCACATGAGCAGGTGTCCTGCACCTGCACAGTGGAAGCGCTATGCAGGTGCAAGGGTAGGTGAATTAAGAGTCTCAGCACAACTCTTCAAACTTTTCCTTCTGTCAAACTGCAAAGAAGAGTTCAGTGCTGTGATGAAAGATTCTTGAACATAAATTACCATCATTTTTCTGTTACATAACAAGATTTATCCAAAGCATGCACTGGGCTTATTCCAGTTTCCACTGAAGTCAATAGAATTATAAGTGTTCAGCACCTCTGAAAAATCAGGACATGCTTATTCATGGGTATAATTTATGGTACCCAAATTAGAACATTCTGTCTTTAAGTTACCAGTGCAGAAAAGCATGGCTCCTTACTCCTTTCCCTTCTTTTAGGACATTAATGGAGCAATACTGAAATTTACCCCCAGATCTTCAGTGAAACGCTTAGAACTAGCCAAACTTTCAACAAACCACAACACAAAAGATCTGAAATACTGGCTCTGGAAATCTCTTCTGCCCATCCGCTAGATCAAATCGGCTCCAACCAAGATCTTTATCCATGTGAGCGCTTACTTCCATGAGGTTTCACAAAGCAATAACTGCCACAGAGATGTTCCAATACAAGCACATTTCAAGTTACGCATGAAGAAGAGCCATCATCTAGCAAGGTCATCTGGAAAGCCAAACCAGAAAGCCATGAGATAAAAGCAACAGAGTAGGAAGTCTTCCTTGATGACAGCTCTGCTCATCCTAGTGGCCATTGTCTCAATGAAGTACTATTCACCAACCCCTCTTTATGTGTCTTTTGGACACGAGCCTTCATTCCTTCTGGATGTGTTCACAGCTTTGGTTGGTCAAAGGTGGCTGTAAAAAAAGACCAGTCATGGATTTTTTTTTGTTTCTTCAGAGCATAGCAAACATGGAAATCTGCAAAAAACTCCTGGGATCTCTTCTGTGGTACTGAATTGAGGTAACTGTCCTCTTAAGCTTCCCTATGGAGTGATGAACAGGGTCGTAAAGAATCAACCCCTAGGTTATTTTGGGATGCTGGGAAGTTTGGGACTGCTAAACAACTCAAATATCCTCAGCCTGCACCCTACCCCTGATGACATAATCTCCTAAACTCACATCACGAGGCTGGTATGGTCTCTTCTACACATCTTTAAGATACACAGACATAGAGGCAGCAGTATGTGGGTCTGACCAGCCAGCCATGTCCGTGGCATTCAGTTGCAAGGCAAACAGCACAGCCCAGGTAGCCAGTCCCAACCCCTGCAGCCCCATCACGAAACTGCAGAAAAAGAGAATGAGGGACTGAGTAGAAACTACCCAGCCCAACTGGCAGGTTACCAGCTGGTCCAGCTCAAATTCACAGCATGGCACCATGCTGCCAAACCAGGAGCAAGACCATACACTGCAGTATCGCCCCTTGTTTCTTTACAGCCTCCTCTTGGTTACAGCCACATCTCCCCGGGTACCTTCCTTCCAAGGAAGCACTGCAGTGGTGGGAGCAGTCCAATGGGCTCTGCTCAGTGGCATCCAAAGCAAGCAATGGAAGTCCTTTTTCTTCTCTGCATTGGTAAGCAAGATCCTTTTCCCACCTAGCCACTAAGGAGCTTCCTAAGCTTTTCATGGACCTTTTGCTTTGCAGAGCAGGTAGGCACTAGGTCAGCCCTGCCAGCCAGAGAAGCATGTGCTCCCTCACAGCACGGGGAGAGTAGAGTTAAGTGAATATCTTGAGCTGGGAATACACCAGAGCCAGCAGGAAGATGATATTTTCCTTACACCAAATTAACAGATCTTGTTTTTATCCGGTCCCCTGGGCCCCACACAGAGGACGGGCAGATGGATCCCGCCAATCACTTGATGCCACAGTTGCACCACACAAATGTGCTTGAAGGAAAACTCCTGCAGCACTAAGAACAAGGCTATTATAGGAGTCCAGAAACAACAGCTTGTGTGTTCACATTTCTATTCCAAGTTTCAGATTTCTTCAGAAAACAGGAGGCCAATCTAATCCTTTTGACTTTGAATCCCTTAGAGGAAGGCTGCCTAATCTGCTTGTCAGGCTGACAAGGAGACATAAACCTTGTTCCTCTCAGCACTGCTCCAGACCAGACTCATGCCAGGTCCACCCTACCTACAGGCTCTGAAAGTCAAAAGGACTTTGCAAGAGATCTATCTGCAGGTGATCAGCATGAAATACAGTGATTAAAACAGAGCTGGCACATACTGTGGAAGAGCTAAAAACCCAAAAGCAGCACTGAGTTTCACAATTGCAGCATTTAAGTTAAAAATATCAGGCTGGTAGAATTACATAAACTCTAATTTTTTTACAAGTTCCTAAACTTAACAGTCCAAAATGGCCTAAACCACACAGCATGTATAAGTCACCTGATGAAAAAAGGCCTGAAAACAATCATCCTGAAACCCTTCACGAGATGTCATTTCTTTCCTTCATTCAAACGTGAGAATCTGAGACTTTGTGTACCAAGACACCTAGCAGCATGTGATGAGACAGTACGAACCTTCAGAAGGAGCACTTGTTCAAGAAACAGCATTTCTGGAACAATATCTCCCAATTTCTTTATTCTTTCCTCCATGCCTTTCAGCACTGGCTTCCTCTGCCCACTGAAGCTGCCTTTGCACCCTGCCTTCCCCAGCTCCACGAGGTAACAAACACATCCCAACACCAGAGGTCCATTTAATGGCTCCATTTTTCTTCTGAAATTCTGTTCAGTCAAGGATCAGGTTTTACAAGTTCCCTCCAACCTCAAGACGAATATACAATTAACTGCAGAATTGAGCCCAACACTAGAAGAGTACAGCAGCCCTGCGTTCCTGGGAGTCACACGCATTTGCTGCTCCATCATGCAGAACGGCACAGAGCGGACTATTTTCAGAGTAGTCAGCATGTCCAGGCTATTAACAAGGGGACACTTCTGTCTCTCAGGGAGGCTATATAGCCATGCAGAAAGCTTCCTTTTGCACCTCATTTTGCATTTGTGCACACACACCACACCCCTTCATTCTTGTGACATCTGAATCTTTACACATTCTGTAAAACGATACATGTGAGCTGGTTTATCCACCACTACTCCAGGAACTCCCCCCTCCAGCCAAGCAACGTATGGCCTTTAAGCATCTTTCCCTTAGGGGAAAGCCTCTAGGCTAGAAATTGGATGACAAACCTGGAACAAAAGTTGAGAAATTTCTGAACCAAAGTTATTTTCTAGAAGACTTCACCATGAAAAGTACAATTAACAGAATTAAAAAGCTTTTCCATATTTCAGCTCGTTTATAGAGAAAATGTGATGGACTTCCTCACACTCTACTTGACATCTATGAAACCTGTTGGATCCAAGTCCTTCTCAAAGGCTTCAGACTCTCCAAACAAGGTGTACATAGTGCTTACAACAGCTTCCTATACCTGCAGCTCGATGTACTCAACCATAAAACTACGACAATATTTAACAGTACTTATTTCATAGGAGGAGACGTGGGAACGCACAGTGATTCACTAATAGTGCTGTAAGTGCAGAAACAATAGGAAATTGTTTTTACGATTGCTAACCCATTACTATAGTTTTATCATCTGCTCATGTAATGCAGCACTCAAAACCAGGTAGCAATTAAAACCACAAAAGACAGGAAATCCTTTACATTAAATCCCCCACAAGCACTAGTGAACTTGCAGCAGTTTCATACCAATGTAACCCAAAGCAGTATTGGCCCAATATACACAGCAAAGCCTGAATAATAACAGAAGAATCTTCTCCAGCTCAGAAACAGCCTTAAACCCTGCATCGCTTTTGAACAAGGAAGTCTCATATTTGCAAGAGAAGAGATCTATATATGAAATTGTAATGAGGTGACTGATGATCGTTACCTTGGTGACATTTAAAACTCCACCACTGCGCTTTGCTGTCGGCACTTTATAACACAATAAACTGCCTAGCAAAGGAAGTCAATGCATTACTCGGAAAATGAGCTTCCATGACAGCGATGGCCTTCACACCTAAGCGGGTCTGATGCCATCACTTGACCAGCAGACCCTCCTTTGAGAGGCTCAGCTTACCTGGCAAGAGAGCAACTTTATGGGCGTAGCTGACTTTGGTCCTTCGAGTGTTACCAAAAGGATTTGTCTGCCAGGGTTGCTGCATCTCCACTGATACTTTCACTGCCAGAGTGATACTGCTAAGGCTGGTAGGCTAACTCCTGTGCTAGCAAACCAGAAAGCATAGACCAGGCTTTAACAGCAAAAAACATGTTGGAGAGATCCCAAAGCAGAGGCAAAGAGCCCAACAATATTGCTGAGATGCTTGCCACTCTCCTCAAGTCACACACTGGTCAATACCCATTACCCATATTGCAAGTGCTTTAGGGTTGGGAAGAAGCGTTATTGCACAATACATCAGAGCAGAACATGAAGAACGAGACCCAAGCCCTGCTTTCAGAAAGGTCATTCTTGAAAGCAACCTTAAAAAAAGCCAATCAAAAACCTTCCCCCAATTTTGAAGTCCCAATGGCCATTAGGGTAAGTCTAAATATACAGCCTAGTAACTCAAGTTAGTAATTGTGGGTTTTTAAATGTAAAAAATTCAATCCACAAAATACCAAAATTGACCGATTTCCCACAGAATTAAGGGTCTCAAACAAAATTTCAGATACGAGTACTTCAAGAGTCCCTTGCACCGTGCATAATACAACATTTCTGTCTTGCTACTCAGAAGTCAGTCTGATGTCGGTCAAAGCCAAGCAGATGGTTTTAGTGGAAGACATGCAAGTTCCCTACATTTCCAGCTATGCGGTCTTGAGTACAATGATCTGTTTATTGATTTCAACACACGTGGGTGGTTTAACTTAAAAAAACTAATATTAGGTATCATGTGTTACAAAGTAAACTTTTCACTTACAGGAAAGTTGTTTCTATAGTAACTAATGTTTTTCTAGCAACACATTTCACATTAGGGTTGCTATAGAAACAGAACTATAGAGATGTGTTCAGCAAATAGGTTGTCAATAGCATTTCCCCCAGCCCAGTGCACCCTATCCACCCCATCTACCTAAGGATGAACACAGCACCCTACCCACTCTGTCTACCTAAGGAGACTCCAGTTATTCTCTTAACAAGAGTGCGAAATGTTCCCCGCCCACGTGAGAGCATAATTTCCCCCATGTAGTTTCATGGCCACGTTTTTCAGGAGTATGCAGAATGCTCAATTCTGGATCAGGTTATAAATCCTGTTGTGCAGGAGGGTAGCAGTGGAACACCCTCGTCTGTAGGAAAGTTACCGTGCTGGAAACACTGAACAGTTAACCCCAGCTACATTCATCCTCATAGAAACCTCAGGGTGTGGCCGGTACATGTCAAAGGGACATCAACTCATGCCAGGAATGAGACTGAATCTCTATGGTTTTGAGAATATATTTAGTCTTAAGCATTCCCAAGGGTAGCATACAGACTCCCACTCACATCAAAGGAAAGTCTGCAAAAAGATCACAGCTATAATTTGGCATTTACATAGTAGCTAGGATTTTAATTACTATTTGTTCAGTACCTTACCATTCATTCAGTAACAGTCACATGTACACCTTCAGGACTATCACTGTTCCTGACCTTTGCTTTTCCTTCTTTCCTACTCCTTCATTTTTCACTTCTCTTCCCTGAAGTGGTTTTTCCTCACAACTCCTTCCACCCTTAACTCCCCACCCCACCAAGAATTAGACGCTAATTTTCATTCACATAAGCAGCCCTTTCAGTCTTTACCTGTTCCTCCTACTTAAATAAGAGCTAGGACAGACATGCTCCTCTGGATTGGGCCATGATGGTCCTTGTTAAGGCAGCTCATTTGCCAAAACGAGACAGGGAACTGTAGCACAGGCTGGTCCTACATGAGACAGTAATGAGCAACTGGTGACAAGCTATGAAAGGTAATCTTCTCCAGCAACACAGCTGTTTAGAGCATGCACTTGCTACCCCTTAATGCCTGTGGGTGTCTTTCCAGCATGGAGAGCAGTGATTCCAGAGGCATTAAGTGGGCTGAAGATGGCTTCTCTCTGAGTCACTGCCTTCCAAGGCTTCGTGGATTCAGGCAGCCACCACTGCTTCATTTTACACTCAATTCTCTACTGCATGGATGATCACACAAACAGCAAAACAGCGTGGATTCAGAGCATCCAACTTGTATCCCTCAAGTCCTGTGAAAGAGCCCTAGTGAGGTGATGCACAACTCTCCTTGGCAGAGTCTGCCCTGATGCGTATTGAAACGCTTTACCTCCTATGTAAGTCTCCACTGCTGCTCTCTGCCTTGCCTTCTCTTAGAAAGCAGCTTTGCTTCTTCAAGCAACTTTTGGCATCTAATTGTTGCCTCAAACATTAGAAAACCAAAACCCCCATTCAGAGATGCCACAAGAAGGGTAAGAAGCTATAACGAACTAAACACGCTCTACTCGTACCCAAGATCAATTGGCTCCAAATTTATCATCACATCTACAATATCTTTTACAGATCTGTCCTCTCCCAGGACCATCTTTCAGATGGAACCTGGTGAAGCAGCTTAAAAGAATATATGTGGAAGGAAAAGGAACAACTTATTCAAGTGTCATTACATATAGGTTCCAAGTCAAAAACTGGTTAAAAAAAAGACAAAACACATATGATGCTGAGACCTAAAAAGAGTGAAATCAAGATTTCCTTGCTAACTTCGTTCCAGTGATGGCTCTAATCCTTTTTAGCTGGGGGGATGACCAGGCTCAAAGGGCAGCTGCTCAAGCACTATACAATTCCTGTTTCCACAGGTACCTCCATTGCTGGTTTATATTCTCCCCTGTACTCAGTATGTTGTGATGCAGGGCTTGGTGCTGGCATGTGCCATCTGCACTTAGTACAGGGGAAAATAAGTGTCAGTCCGAGTGTTTTGAAGGTCTAGTGGAGATGGACCCACTGTCCCCAGTGGAAGAGTCATTTCTGCTCCATTCTTTATAGTGATCTACAAGAAAATGTTGGACTGGGGTTATGTGACAAAACCTGTTTTTTTCAAGCTCATTCTCCAAACCGCAGCAGCACTGGTTAGAGTATTTTCAATTTTTTTCAAGCTCATTCTCCAAACCGCAGCAGCACTGGTTAGAGTATTTTCAATTATTTAATATTTCTGTTACTATGCAATGGCATAACACTGAATATGACATCCTCCATATTTCACCCTCTGCCCTCACCTACCTGTTATGAACAGAAGTAGCAGGAACACAGCTCTTGGCACATCGTTCTGAGGTGTTGCAACAAAACAGTCTAAATCCAACTGCCTTTAAGGAATAATTTTCAGGAGCGGAGTGATAGTATCCCTGTTTCCACTAAAAACTCAATAATACAACAATATAGCCTAAAACAAATTTAGGCTGAAGTTTAACTGGGGTAGCTCATCACCAGGGTTTTGAAGGGACCACCCTGTACCAGGCATGATGGGAAGGAAAAAAATATCTGAGCTCTGAAGAATGCCACCAGAATTCCAAAATAGCATTATGTGGGTTATTATACAGGCCTGGGCAGCAATTTGAGAATGACTAAAATTCCCTTGCTGACAGGTTCTGCGAGTTACAGTGAATTTTGCTAATTCATATATACAGGTCTCACTCACCCTGGCCTCTGTTTGCTTGCAAAGCCTTAGGCTGGAAGCTGCTCAAGCCAAGAGTTGTTTGCACATGCCCAGGAAATGCTAAATATAGTCTGGACAATATGCAGACACATCATTTTTATGAACTTTTTAGGTCAAGGTCAAAGTCTTTGTTTGCACCTAAACAGCACCAAGTAGACAGTGAAAATCTGTCCCAGATACAAGTCTCGGAGCACTACTGCAACTTAAACAGTAAGTTTAAACTGCAGTCTTGCAAATTTTTTCTACCTCTTCATCTAGATCTTTAAAGTTATTTGCCTCACCAGCTCCTGCAGCCTAGCTGAACGGTCTCACCAGCTTGCTTACCCCAAGGCGAGCACAGTTCTCTGTAACTTCACAAAGACTTGCATTCAAAAAGAATGACTAATGACCAGTGCTGGAAAGCCAGGAAGAGATAAGCCCAATCCAAAACCATCTAAATCTATAGCACTTATGAACTGATTAATATCCTCACTAACAAAGACAGAAAATAAGTCTCACTAGAATTAATTAGCTCTTATGTCATCATCTTGCCCTATAGTTCTAAATATCTCCTTTCGAAACAGTGATAAAAGTAGGTCTTAAAATGCATATCTATTCATTTTTGCTTGTTTCAGTGCACAGCCTGTTGATAAAGACCATTTCTTACATGTCATTCAGACATTTTAGATTATTTAATGAGTTAAGGAACAATCCATAAATCAAGAATTATAATGGGATCATTTCACTAATAACCTTTCCACGCGGCGGACATACATTTGGTCAAAAGTTCTTATACTCCATTTCTTCTTGGCTCAAAAAGGTCCCAAGTTATCCTCACTAACAGACTCTTCAGATGCCACAGTGTCATCTAATATTTCCTAGCAGGTTCAGAATTATTTCATTCAGTTATCAACTGAATCTAATCCATAAAAATAAAAACATACTGGAATTACAGCTAAGACCTATTTACCTTCTCCCTTGATGGATTAAAATCCCATCTTAGAAGAGGTAATATCTGAACATGCTGTCACAGGACAAGAATCCACTCCCAAAGTACAGCTGAGAGGAGAAAAGTATAATCATTATGAAATGCACATTTATATTTTAATCACATTATGCAGAAGCATTAGCTTTTCCAAGGATTGTTATTTTGGCATCCAAGGTCACTTAATGAATAACATCAATAGAAGTGAGCCACAAGATTTGGGTGCAAGTTTGAATGTGCTTGAACGTATCTCCCAGCAGAGATATATTGGCTGTTTAAGCTTAATGACTAATGACAAGGGCTTAACTGTTAAACTAAGAAGATACCGAGGGCTGCATAGTTGCATGTGTTACTTTAGATTTACCTTGCCAATTCCCAGTTACAGTATTTAAAATCTGCATTCAGTCCTTGAGATCCAACAACAGAACATATCAACAACTCATTCATGGATTTCAGCTATTCTAACTTTTGGTTGTCACAGATGAAAGTGTTAGGCAAGTCCTATGTCCATATTTGTTTTGAGGACAGCCTGATCCTATTTTTAGATCACTTTATTCAAGAAAGTCACAAGTAAAATTCCAAATATTTCAAAATTCTTTATAACCCTCACCCCAAATGGATTCCATCCATGCCTCGACCCTCCTAGGGGGGTTGCCATCAGCAACACAAGTTGTTCTGCCATCCACATGATCTGGTTTTGGTTAGAACGAAAATACATGCCCTGGAGACAAACCCTTTTGTCTCCCACTGAAAAATCGAAGTATCAAGTTCTCATACCTTGTACAGTAGACATAACTAACCCCCTCTGTTTACTACTCATATGAGATCCCCAGGTTCAGCTTCAGCCCCATCTAATTATCTGCTCAGTCATCTCCTCCCATACATCAGGTCACACTAATAATTTCAGTGTTTGAGAGTTGTTCCAAACTGATGGAGGATTCAGCGTTTAGTTGTATTTCAGAAGTTGGCAACGTCTGAAGCTGTCAGTGATTTGCACTGCTCATTAAATCAGGGAAATGAGCTTGAGTGATTGAAGCTCTCAGTCCTTAACTAGGCAACAATCAGGGGCTTTTAGAAACTCATTTAAAAGCACGGAAAATGCCCTCAGGAAAAGAGAGCGGAGTGTTACTGGGTAGGACAATTTCCTCAAGCAAAGAGAAGCAGTAATGAAAAGGGAAAAAAAATCCACCTTCTCAAGATGCACAGAACTCCTTCAGACAGGGCCCCCTTCACTGTACCTCACTGCAGCTGCTGCTTACAAATTGCTAGAAGCAAACCCTGTAACAAAATTAGCTTTTCCAAATGGCAAAAACAGAAGGTGGCAAACTGTGACATATTCCCAGGCTCATACACCAACAAAACATCCTGTAAGCAATTTTTTTTTTTTTTTTTTCTAGGAAAACTTTAAGCACACAGGCTGGGAAAATAGTTACACTCTTAATAAGGATGCAAACTTTTACCCTGAAGTCAAATCACACTAATAAATAACAAAGCAGGCGACATTTCCAATTGACAATCTCCACTGGCTATTTTCGCAACTCTGAGAAGCAAACTAGTAAAAAAAACCCCAAAAAAACTGTTTTGGGAAGATGGTGGGTAAGTTGGATGCTTGTTAAGCCCTGATTGCTTCTTAAATATTTGGCTAGACATGAATCTCTTGAAAGAAAGAGGTTTAAGGATTTTTCAGTCTGATCCCGTGAGACCTGAATGGAAAGCCCACCTTGTAAAATATCCTACTGCTTGTATGAAGTCTCACAAAATTAGCTTAATTACTGAAATTGGACTGAATTCACTGTACCACTAGACTCAGAATCCAAATATGAAGTGTTCATTCAGAGTTGGGCATCTCAGATTGTCCTAGACAATATTTTTTGTAATTTTTTTTTAATTTTTTTTTTTTTTTTTTTTTTAAAGATTTCCGTAAATACCACAGCATTGTTCCAGTGCACCAGGATCAGCACAGTGATCAGAGGCCACTTGGATATCTAGATCAATTCACCCTCCAAACCTGCAGGTATGTGAGCATATGTATGCCCTACACAGGTTTTGCTCAAGGCAAATGGATTATCCCAAGATTTGCTACTGCCTTTTCCCATAGTAATTTTGCCCCGGTACGCGCATGACCTCTGAAAATGCTGTGTGATGTTTTATGTTCAGGATGTAAACAAACACAGCATTTTCCTCCTTAATCCAGATAGGACACTAGGCTTCTCTACCTTATTCTCTTGGTAACATCAGTGCAGTGCAGTGGATAAATATACCATGTTTAAGAGACAGTTTTGGGGGTTTTTGGTTTGTTTTTTGTTTGTTTGTTGGGGGGGGGTTGTTTGTTTGTTGGTGGGGTTTTTTTTTGTTTTGTTTTGTTTTTTTTAAGTCTTCTGGCCTAAAGGTCTACCTTTATAGCTTTCCAAGGCAGTATCTTACACCACTATAAATACTGAACCGCAATCAGTAATGCTGTCTTAAAAAAAAAAAAAAAAAAAAGGCCAGTGTGGAAAAAAAAGTTGGAGGTAGGAGAGCTAGCTGGACTCTGTTGGTGATACAATAGGTATCTTTTGTACCATGACACATTTTATAGTCCAAAGCCAATAATACCAGCTGCTCAGCACAATGACTAGTCCTTAGCTCTTGCTGGACAACGCAGGTATCCATACCTGTATCTCTATCACGTAAACTCAACATAAACCCTATAGGTGCAAGCTTATCTACTCCCGCATCGAGACACAACTGAGCACAGCTCCAATGCACCTCTGGACAAAGCATATGGCAGAGGCACCACGACACAATGCAGCACATGCACTTCTACAAGCAATCAGAAGGGGAAAGCAAAGGTACACGTTAACAAAAGAAAACTTTACTCTAAGATTCTTGCAAAGAGAAAAGTAGAAGATACCTTTTCACAAACTCCAACCGGCCACCCAGCGTGACACTATATAAAGATCTGATTTGGCATCAGGAATTTTGCTACCAACTTCACAGGACAGGCTCACCCAGTTTCACACTTGCAAGTCTCTGCAGCTGAGTGATGGGTGTTTCTCAAAGTCAAGACCAAGGCTCCACAGGGTTTCAAAATCCTAAAATCTGCTGGAAGTATGCTGTTGCCATCACAAGAGCTATAAATAAGTCTCCTCAAATTACCTAAACCCTCACGTCAGTATAATTTCAAGTAAGTTTGGACAGAAAATATCAGCTACTCTGGGTTTGCATGCTTTGTTCTAATAGCATCGGATGCCTGGGTAACAAGATGAAGAGCTCTTGTAAAAAGAGAAGAGACAAGCAGCGATAAATTGTATTATATACTAATACCCACCCTTATTGACAACACTTATCTGTAAAACTAAGGTCTGCTCAGACAAGAGGAGTTAAAAGCTCTGTTATCATCAGAAATGGCTCTGTCTGCAGTGAAGTTTATCTAGGCTCTATCCTCCCTGCGTCTGGCTTCTGGACGGGAGGGATTCATGGAGAGTTTCTTACTCCGCTGAAGTCAACAGCAACATTAACTCCACTGGAACCAGGTTCCAGCCACAAAAGAAATGCTGTTTTACCTGCACTACATGTTTACATATGAATGAAACAGCAGAGGTTTGTAAGAAAACTACTGACCTCATAAAGTACACCTTTTCCTCCAGTGAAGGCTAGCACTCACACACACAAGCACATTACCTATACTCCATCTGTTTGATAATACACATATTATCTCTACCAGTTAAGTCCTTCCTTTGCATCAGCCACAAATCTGCAAAGGCTTTGTATATCCCTACCCCTCTGGGACCAAGGTTATGCAAAAGAAGAGGGTTTTGCAGCACAAGAAAAAAGCAGCAGTTCAGACTTGAATTTCAAAAACCCTTACCTGCATTGCTTACCTCCTTCTAATTTAATCTCACAAACTCACCTCTGCATCAACAAACAGTTTACACTTGAAGTCTATTCAGTCTCATATCAGGCACTAAAAACTGACGGCTGAATGTGCTCCATCCCAAGCATTCCTGAGCTTGAAGGCTTGACCTGAATTTTAAGTGCTACTGGAGTAGAGTTTAAAGAAAAAAAAAAAAAAACAAAAAAAAAAAAACAAAACCAAACAGTTAAGTGAGATCAACACATGGCATGGAAGAAAGCAGCACTGTGATTTTTTTGGGGGGAAAGAAAAACAGCAGACAGCCAAGAAGGAAAAACAGGGAAATAGAAACAGCTCATGTACCATACAGAAAATATTGCTTTCAGCTGATCAGTAACTCTGGGTTAAATACCTCTGTCACCACTACAGGTGTTACCAATAGATGCAGAAGTAAAATGCTGATTTTTAAAGAGAAATCAACATATTCTTCTGAAGAGCAAAACAACTTTAAGTCCTTTTTAACAAGAACATATTTAACTACCGCCAAAAATAATCTGAGGCGTGTTGAGACAATAAGTAGCACACCCCTACTGCTGGGAGTTCATTTAGCAATACCCTGAGTTCTTCCAGAATTTCTTTTTCAAGGGTGCCTTAAAGGTTTAAAGAAAAATTTAAGAGACTCCTATTACAAAAATACGTTTTCAAATTCCTGCTTGTAGATCAGTTGAATATGTTTTGGATTTAAGTGTGTTATCTTAACCCTTTTCCTTCAGATGAGGACCATTTTTATACCACGTTTTTCCAGTACTCTCCTGCAAGGACTTGAACACGCAGTTCTGTTTCTTTTCAGCAGCTCACAACACCGCTGTCTCCCTAGTTGCTGTTCCCTCTTCGAATCAAGGTATTGAAAGTCTGCTTCCCTTTGGGTTGTACTTAATGGGATAATGTCCGTGTGAGGTGTAAAACATTTCAAAAAAATTGCTTTTGTTTTCCCATCCTCTATACACCAGCAACAATGCTATAGAGCTACAAAAATGTTGTTACAGGATACCAGAGGAGTTCATAACTTCTAATACTACTCCTACATCTCCACTATTTCTACATCCACACAGCGAGCACAGGCTCGAGCCTGGAGCAGACCTCTGTGTGTGCAGATGCTGTGAGGTGATGACTGTGTTCCCACTTCTGACCATCCCTGCCATGCTTCTTCCCTTCCAGCACTGCCAGCGACTAACAGTGACAGTGGCATGAGCTGTACATTTCTTGTACCACCCTGAGCATTCAGAGCTTTAAGCTCAAGCCCTCTTCGTGCCACCCTATGTCAATGCAGGTGGACACCACCCTCAGTGCAGAGTAGCCCTTTAAAATGCCCAGTTTAGCTTTCAACATTCCCAGAAAAGCAGAGAACTTCTGCACCTTAGCAGGTACCGGCAGAAGCTCCATTTAACCTTAACCATTAACATGGTCATTTGACAGCACCTTTCATTACCCCTCTTCTTCAAGGTTTTGTGGTATATCAGTTCATTAGCATAAAAGATCAAAACTTAATTTACAAGACAAATACCATAAACAAGAAATTAATTCAACAGACCAGTTGCTTTCAAATGAGAATGGTGATGTTAATTTCAGTGTTAAAAAAAACTCTCAATCCAGTAATTAAATTCTGTTCCACAAGATATAGTCAAGCATATGCTCTGCCTACACAGGGACTGATTAATTGACCCTGAGATGACATCATCCACCCAGCAGTGGGTATCAAACTATCCTAGATACACAAGAGGCATTAACGAGCCCAAGATTCAACCTTCTGCTGCAGAAAAGGAGAACCTGCTCTATTCTGCCCTGCTGAGCTCCCCAGTTCTTCCACAACAGTATGCAGGTTTTCTCTTCTGGTTGTCAACAGCCTCTCCCCAAGGTTCCCACTTCCAGGATGAGGTTAAATAGGCTTCCCTGAGGCAGAAAGGGTGATGATGAGCACTGGATAAAGCTTGGTGCTACTGTCCACATTCTTGTTTTCACACAAACCTGCTCCCCCTTTATTGGCTTGGCGCCGAGCAGTGTTTATGGGTTTTACATGGCGAACGTGGCAGGGCTCCAATTCGTGCTGGTCATCAGACCACAGGCTCTGCCTTTGCAAGGCTCTTTATCTAGATTGATGAATGCAAGCTTCAGAAAGAGTATTTCAGCAGCCTCGTATAAGGGGCATTAGTCACTGCTGCCTTGGTGCCTAGAAAGAGCCATTAATTTTTGTAAAGCAGACAGTTGTAACCTTAGAAGCGATACAGCCAGACTCACTGACCCTGAGCTTTTTTTCTCTTTCTGAATCCACAGCTCTGATGAGACCAATGGGAGTTTGGACTTTAAAGGAATGCAGGATCATGCCAATTAGACTATAATAACAAATCTAGAGCCAATCCTCCATTCCCCCAGACAATCCATATTGACATCCACTGCTAATGTAGACAACTGCTGGACTGCTGTGCTTCCCTGGATCATCTCAAAGATGCAGTGCAACATCCAGCTGCCATGGTGACAGAGGACTGCACATCTGGATCTCCTGTCACATGGCTGGCAACCCATGAAAGCAGGAATACAACATCTTTAGCCTTTTTTCTCCCATAAATCCCCATCTGAGAAGCATTTAAACCGTGACTCTCATCACTAACCCATTGTCCTGGTTTTTGGCTGGGATAGAGTTAATTTTCTTCCTAGCAGCTGGCATAGTGCTGTGTTTTGGATTTAGCATGGTAGTAATGTTGATAACACACCGATGTTTTAGTTGTTGCTAAGCAGTGCTTATACTAAGTCAAGGACTTTTCAGCTTCCCATACCCTGCAAGCGAGGAGGTGCACAAGAAGCCGGGAGGGGGCACAGCCAGGACAGCTGACCCCAACTGGCCAAAGGCATATTGGATACCATATGACATCATGCTCAGTATATAAGCTGGGGGGAGTTGGCCGGGGGGCAGCGATCGCTGCTGAAGAACTGGCTGGGCATCAGTTGGTGGGTGATGAGCAGTTGCATCATTTGTTTTTCCTGGGTTTTGTTCCTCTCTCCCTGTTGTTCTTTTCCTTTTCATTACATCATCATCATCATCATCATCAGTAGTAGTAGTAGTAGTAGTATATTTTATTTCCATTATTAAACTGTTCTTATCTCAAGCCATGAGTTTTCTTACTTTTGCTCTTCCGATTCTCTCCCCCATCCCACAGGGGTGGGGAGGGTGAGTGAGCTTGTGGGGCTTGGTTGCCGAATGAAGTTAAATCACGACACCCATCTAACTTTCTTAAACAAGAAGATATATAATAAACAAGGAGGATAGAAGAAAGAAACCAGTGAAGTTTTACAATTTAGAAAGCATAATTAAAATACAACCACCCCTTTTGGAAAAACACTAAATGTACACGCAGTGCTTTTGTATAATCAGTTGTTTGACAGCATTCTTAAACTGTGTGATCACTAAAAGCAACACTGAAATTAAAGAGCAAATATATGGGACTGAAGTGGGTTTCATGACAACAGCAGGGAAGAAAAACTAACGATGTTGGTCAGAATGACAGGATTTTGTTTAAGAACACATGTACTGCTTTGTAGCTTGGAAAAGAAAAATTGATTTTCCAGACACTGCTATAAAACATGCCAAGAAACAAGTGTAAACCAAAGAAAGCACAAGCTATAACTAGACAATAAAGCATCCAAAATTTTCCATGTATGCCCATTTACGGGAGGAAGAAATTACCCTATACTTAACTTTGCTCCCGCTGTCACAGGTCAAAAGACAAGAAACATTTATAGAAAGCAGAATTGAGTATTAAAACCCATGGGCATAGAGAATTATCAACAGAGCTGAGTTGATGAGCAACCTGGGATCAGCATCCAAATGACTTGCTTGGTACTGAGCAATAGCCGCGGTGCAGTAACCCCTGCGAGCCCAGGAGTGGAGCCTGAGGTACTGTGAAAGCGAGGAGTGAAAGGAAATCTTTTGGATGGAAACCCCATTCTGACCACTGAGGTCAACTAGCAACTGGTGACAGAGCATATGGTTATGTTAAAATATTTTGAGTCTATTTATTGTTATAGGGCAAGAGAGGTGCGTATCAGTGACCTTTCACTGAGCTCAAAGGAACTACAATGATTTATACTTACATTACTTCAGATTGCACTGTGCAATAATCTTTTTTAAGCACATTTTTTAGCTCATGCTACAAGTTATACAGCCAGACAATGTGCACCACCCGTACATATCAAAAGGAAACCTCAGAGAAGCAAGCAATTGCCACAAAAATGCAATAGGAACAGGCATTGGGCCAAAACGGCCATGGGTTCTGGTCTGTATAACCAAAAGTTGAAGGATTATTAAGAAAATAATTCCACTTTTATTAATTGTATACTGCTTGGTTAATTCTTTTGGGTTATTTAACCATGCTTTTCAAAACTGCACTAATTCACTCCATCAGTTATGGCTTAATACCACCTTGACATGTTTGCTTTCATTAGCCTGCTGATTCATTTCACATTTTATGCATCTCTGGTTTTTCCTTTCCTTTTTCTTTAATTTTTAAATTTTGGTAAATATATCAGACTCACATAAGATCTTGTCAAGAGGTTGAAAGTCGGTGTTAGAAGCTGAATTTATCATTCCCAGCTGGCTCTGGAGCCAAGATCTGCAATGACAGATCCCCACGTGTGGCCCAGCCAGGGGGCAGCAGATGAAAGGCACTTTCCACGCTACCTTTGGGGTGAATATCTTCCTGTGTGTTAAAGGCAATAGGCAAATGCATGGAAGAAACTGCAGGAAGTGGAGGGGTGTATCTAGCATTGACTTTCTCTGGAAAACCAAAAGAATGGCCCTTCAGTGCTAAGTGAAGCTGAAGGTAATGAAAGAAAGGCACGCTTTGTGAACAGAGACCAGTTGGTCAGCCTGGGAGGCAAAACGCACCATGTCCTGCTTCACAGAACGTGATTATCTACCACATTCTGGCAAAGCTTTATCTGTGTGTCCTCATCTTCCTGCAATGGTATGTATCACCTAATGTGCATTTCCACGGATCTGCGCTCCAAGGAGGGAAAACTCTAGAGACCAGACAGGGCTGGACACAGTCACCCGAATAGCTGTGACTCCTAAGGGATGCTGGAATGATGTTAAATGGGAAACCCAAACATCCATCTGTCTAAAAACCCAAACATCCATCTAGCTCATGTGCTTCCTGCAGGGATTGTTCTGGTGCGTCTCTGTCCCAGACCTGGACATTGGTGTCAATCCTAGCATCCCTCCCGAAAGGGAGACAAAATCCATCTTGATTCATCTGCCCAAGGCAGGTCCCAAGCCCAGGTGCGGGCAGTGGATAAGCCGTATCACCAGAACAGCAGGCGCTGGGGGAGATATTTACTTTGCCTTGTGTGCTCTGGACTAGCAGGTTATCTTAGTGTGCAGAGCAAAGCTGAGCAAACCCTGCAAGTTCCTTCCAAAAAAAAAAAAAGGAGGGGTGAGTAGATGCTATTATTGGTGTCCTATTGTAGTTGTAACAAAGAAGTCTACTTCTTCAGTTAATTTATTGCTGGTTCTCCCTGAAACAACAAATAACTCAGACTGCTTCTGTGAAAACAGTCAGCGGGGAGCTGACTGGCATCATGTGAATGTTACACTTCCCCCAGCTAATGCCAAGATTTGAAACCACATGGCAGTTCTCAGGGAGATCACAAGGATTTGTTGCACTCCTGTGAGGGCTGTAGGACCATGAACCAGCAAATTATTACAGTAAACCATAAATATAATATATTCATCCATGACAGACACAATATTATTCCCCAAAAGCATAGGAACATCAAGCTCACTTGCTGAGCTCAACAGCTTGAAGGCCTCCACTTTACAAATATAAGATAGTAAGAAAACATAATTAACAGATTTTATTTCATAAAATTGAATAATTGGCTTATCCTTTCTTTGCTGAGTTTTTCATATAGATTGAAAGCTACAAAGAGAATAAGGTTGAAAAGAACTGGGGAAACTGCTATTTACTTGTTTTAGTATGGATCAAACATTGTGGTATGTTCCCAACCCAGGGGGGTTTTTTTATCCAGGTTTTCCAGCATCAGTATGACCTCATGCATTGACAGAGTAAAAGATCTCAGAACTGAAGAACCTCCTGTGTATTTTCATTAGCCCAGAGCCACTAATACTATCAATGTGAATCTGCCAGTCACCCAAGAGGTGAAGTTTCTGAATGTGCCTAATTAATGCAGAAGCATAAATTCCATTTCAAAAGTGACTTTATTGCATACAGTTGGTATTTTTAAGGTATTTGGGCCCTGAAAGATGCAGACAGGCATATACTGGAATCTTCTAACGTACCTACCAATTACATTGTACATGAAATTATATTCAAGTAATTACCCTAGTGATAAGGGGAAAGCTGACTTGAGCTACTGTTGTTCTATTCTCCAACTCTCGCTTTCAAAATGGTTGATAAACTATTCTTAATTTTGATGCTGGCCAAAAACGTGGTACATAATTCCACTCAATTTAATATTGACTTGACCATCATTATCAAAGCAAGTGCAATAGCACACGCACATTTCAGGAAAAGTTGGAAAAACAAAAGTGACATGCGAAAAAGAGCATGATGATCTGAGGAAAATCACCAGACCTCACCAGTGATGAAGAGAGAGGCTCGGTAAGAGCTGCACAGGGTGGAGGAAGCTCCAAAAGGAATTCAGTTAGTGAGAGTGTGATTATTGATGATTCAGTGTGCAATAAACTTTCTCAGCCGAATCTCTGAGCAGCATTTGGGACCGCTGAAATAAGAGAAATGCCGGTATTCAAAAGAGGGACAAATCGTAGCAGGCTGGACACCACAGAGTTTAAAAATAGGCTGCTGGATCCTGCTGGATCCACTGCTTTGAGGTTTTGCTCACGTGGAGTGTTATAGTCTGCTCCACTCTCAGCCACACAGCATCCTTCCCTGCCCCTCCTACCCTCCCCTGTGCTACTGCAGCCAAGCAAGACAGTGTTTTGCATGCTGGAGGGGTTGTGAGGTGCTGGCTGGTGAAAGGGAGTTAATGGATTTTACAGCGTTTGCAGATGTACATGGATAACCAGGTAGACTAGGCTCAATTTTCAAACTGTCCCTCAGATTAACAAGTATCACTCGTGAAAATATGCAATCACAAAACACAGCTTTTGAACTCAGAGTAAATCAATAATTCAGCTGAAATGATACTTTCAGCCCAATTAATAATTCATAAGTGCCCATAAAAATGTTTAAGATTATTTTTATATCAGTATATCAGACATGCAAACCACTCCAGTGGGTAACACATCTGATTCCTGATGTGGAAATACCCCACTGCCTCCAGGATCACGTGGTATGGAATTAAAATGTTAAGCATATTCTCTTCCCTGGGGAACACTTGATGCCTTTCATTATTCCAGTTTTATATTCATTATTAATCCTTTCCAGATCATTTCTCAAGCTAATAGCTCCCCAATTACATACAGTCTTAGTAAATACTAAGAGCAGGGAGCAGCTTAATACAGTAATAATTCTGGACACATCCATTTCCCATACATAAAGGACTTTAGTGGCACAGTTACCTGAGGTCTTTCATTTTTATACAAGCGATCTCAAGCAAAAAGGAAAGAAAGAGGAGGAAAAATTTGCTTCTGACATATGATACCTGTTCAGCACAAATATTTGAAACTGTGGGCTGTCCCTGGCATTTATCTGTACCCTTTGAAGTTGTACCTAGACAAGGGGCACCAGAAATACATGCTCTCTATTTTATCTCAGGTCAAATGTGAATATAGCACATAAAACTACTTCTGGCTGTATTATTTAGCAACATGGTCAAATAGGAGTTGTTAAATGAAGTGTTTTACTGAGCAGCAGCAACGTGTGATGACTAAATAAGAGACTAAATAATTTTTGTCATGTCATACAAGTATAACAAATGGCAGTGTTCACTGTCCTACTAGCCAAATCTTCATCGGCCCCCACCCCTAACTAAATCTACATATTAGATGCTCCAGAACATGAGCCTGAACTGGTATGGGTACACATACATGGGAAATAGACCATAAAGAGCCTTTTTTTTACCAATGCATGTTCAGAATAAGACACAAACATTCATATATTTGCCATCACTTTTACTGCTTGTGCAGGTGACTGAGCAAAATCCATATACCTGTGACAGATCCTTCATCTAAAAGGCAATTTGTACATGCCTGCTGTAAGTACCTTTACAATCGCACCACGTGCCTATGATTAAGGGCTCTGATCTTCCACATATTCACGCATGTGTTTTAGTCAAACACCTGCATCACCTCGTTAGTTCAATGGGAACGATCTGCATCCAAGTGCATGTAAATGGGTGCATGCACAGGTATTGAAGCATAAGATTTAGCAATGCTGATGTGTTTGCATTTTTGCAATCATGTTTTCAGGGAGGAAAAGGTACTATGGTGGCCTTCAATCCTGGCTCACAGTACCTCATCACAGCAGAAAGGAGGAGGAATGGATCCCAACCAAAGTACAAATCCTGTTGCTTCTGGTGGCCATCTACTCCCCTGCACAGAGGCTGCTGGATGTCAGGGAGATCCCAGACGAACAGCCACTGCATAAAGAGCAAATCTATTGCACCTTGGAGATAGATACTGATGTTTCTGAGACACACCAAATTTGTCACTGATCTGATCCGAGATGCTGATCGACTGAATGAGACATTTTCAGAGATCAGGCGTGTGTGCAATTGCTCCATTCGCAATGGTGGTTGTCTATCTCAGACTTGTTTTATACAATCTTTCGCATAAATACAGAGACCCAATACAAGACATTGTAGGTTTCTTGCTTTAGACCTAGTAGTGTTAACAGGCTATAAGTAGGATAAATCAGAACTCATAGAAAGGTTTCTGGAAACCTACTTAAAAATCTGAACCATATTTGTTTTATTTCAGTTTACCTTATACACCACTAAATAAACAAAGATTGCATAGAATGAGTGTAATCTGCAGCAGCACCTAAATCAGTCTTCTTCATTTGCATGTTTTACTTTAAACTTCTGAGATATATTTTTATGCAGAGAAAAATAAACGTTACTTTCATTCTCCTCAAGCCCATTTTTATACTTTTATGTGATAAATTATTCTTTTAATTTGGAGTCTGGAAAAGAGACTGAAAAGCTATTTTCTACAGGCTGAAACATCATTGTCAAAGTAAAATGAAATCATCCAGTTCCACAACTCTAGAGTTTTTTGTAAGTATAAATGTCTAAAGAAATTCTGGTGGAGTTGTTGTTCCGAACCAGTGCAGCAGGTAGTGATGGTAACAAGACTAGCAATGATAGAACCAAGCAGAGATAATTTAGCACACATATCTTTTTATTACTGCTATTTGAAATGTCCCTGGTCTCTATAGCAGCACCACTGGGGATAAATATTTCCCTTCTTTCCTTTCCTTCTGTAGGTAAATTTACATTTTTCTCTTTAGATAGCAACTATCATCCTAGACACTAACTGTCATACGTGGGCCAAATTCATCCTGGAGTGAATCCTTCATCTTACAAAAGGTTTAGTCAGGAAAGTATTGCATTAAGTAAAATCAAAATGGAAGTAATTCCGTTATCATTATTCTGCTTAATCAGAAAGTGTTACAGGCATAAGAAAAACAAAATTTATGGGCCAGTAAGACCAGACTCTAACCCCAGATATTCTGAACTTGGGGAGAATGTGTCCAACATTCATACCTCCAAGCGTGCTTTGTAATTTACTTCCCTTAGACCTCAGCTGGCAGATAACATTTTGCAGAATTTGGGCCTTATGCTGTTGTACAGCACAGCTGTCGCTCTTCTTGCCCCCATAAATCACACCTGTCCGGAGCAGCTATTGTGATTACGGCCGATGACTGGGATCGGCATGACGCTTCTGTTCGTTCCATATCAGACCTGGAGACACAGAAGTTCAAGAGAGGATCCAAGATCCAAGGAATCTTGTCTCAGGAAAAACACCTGCCCAAGGAAAGTACTCAGTGTATGGAATCATGTACTGCTACGGACCATGGAAATTGTGCATTGCTCGCTCCTCTCCTTAGACGGCAGGATAGGAGAGACGCCACAAGATGCTTAGCCATCTATTTGCTAAGCACTGCTCCAAATGCTATGTGGTGTTTCGTGTCTCCTTCTTGCTCCATATATTATCCCTTTGGCATCCTGCCACCTTTGTCATAACTGATTATAATTTCAGTTTGATGAAAAACTTTGGACAGACTGTTCTGAGTCATGTCAGGGAGCAACTGTATTCATTCTAGAGGTCTAATTTATACCTGCCAAACCTTAGGCATACAGTACAGTGAAAAAGGACTCAAAATGATAGATACAAAAAATTACTCATGCTGGAAACATAAAATGTGCTATGGCTTAAGACTCAGTCTTGATTTCTTTGCTTTATTATGTAAATAATTTAAACAATAGGAGAATTCTATATTCAAGAGGGGTGCAGGTAACTCTGGGATTGATGTGACGAGTCTCCCTCAAAATAAGTGTTATTTACTGGAGAGGATTTTCAGATGGTATTAGGAAAGGGTTAAAAATGCCATAAACGGTGCACATGGCAGCACACTAGTAAGTTAGGCTATAGGAGAGCAATAAGAAATCTACCATATGAGCACTCACAGGGAATACAACAGATCTTCCTCTAGAATATCATCAGGAGCCAGAACTACCCAGATAGCATGGGGAAAAAAATTGGAAAGCTTTTCCTGCCCAAAGTAGCAAGAATTAGCATCTGTGGTCAAAGCGATGCTAAAACCTTGCAGCATCGGAGGATGCATCCCAAAGCCTGGGGGCAACAGAGCAGGTGGGTGTGGGCTACGGGATGAACGAGGGAGGAGTTCTCCTTTTACAGGGAGGACTGGACAGGTCCCAGCCCCTCACAGTGCATTAGGGCTGCAACTCTACATAGAGATAAAACGATCACATCAGCTTTTAAGGAATAACTCCTGCTCACAGCAGGAGACACAAGCATTTTCCAGAAATTAGAAAAAGCTGTTCGTATACTCAGAATGAACTCATACTCTGACTGCAGCAAATAATCATTCCTGCCCACAATACAGCATCAGATAGGGAAGTTCTTCAGGGAAGTTTTTAAGAAGTCATTACGTGATGGCTTTCAGAGAACAGATAATGGGATGTGTCTCCAGGTCACTGACTAAGTAGTGTTACTTCCAGCTAGAGAGGAAAAGACCAACCGTAACTTCTGTAATTAAAAATAAAATCAGTATATACTCAACCTCCTGACAGACCACAAGTCCATAACAACAAGCATTTGTCAACTGTACAATTACAACACTGAAATGTGATCTACAAACCAATCTCCTGGGCAGTGTATCAGCATCTCAATCCAGATAAGCTTAGCTGATCCCTGGAAGCAGAGCAATCATGTTCCACAGAGCTCCCAGGAGAGACGGCGCTATCCACTGGACCGCTCAACAAGTTGTCAGTGAAGGCTTCACTGAGCTGGCAACGGAGCAGCCAAAACCCTATTCTGCCCCCGGGGCAGCAGCACATTTTGCAGGAGGAGATGGGGGTTTCTGTTTGTTGAACAAAGGGAAAGTCTCAGGATGTCATCTCCTCCCACTCCAGGCACCACTTGGAAACTGATGATTTCTTAATTAAACAAACCCCCCGCTAGCCAGATGCAGTCTCCACTGAGCCGTTCTGAAGGGTACCAAGCTCCACAGCTGCAAACATGACTTGCTCCTTCTGGCCTCTTAGTACAGCTCTACTCCATAAAGGGTTATAGCACGAATATTATAACCTTAATGCTACCTTTGAAGTCCTTGTCTTCATATAAACATGGCTAATGGGATTTATACTAGACCCTTGAAGAGAATTGGACCCAAGCAGTCCATCAGCTTTCAGTGTTCAGAAAGCCATGGACATCCTGTAACTTTCTTCTTGTGTTTGTTTTGGCAGATGAGTCTAACAAAATGCCAAAGATGAGAGAAAACAAACCTAAACTTCCCTTTGCTGGAGATAATCAGCTTCAAGGTCTCATCTCCACTGTATTTCAAAAGAAGGCAGCTCCGGGAACTGACTCTTCACATGCTGCTTGTCTTGCTATAACTAGGTTAGCCTGCGAAAACCTTACAGAAATACCCGTACAACCTTTAGTGGGAACATAATTAAACTGTTGAGGGAGGAAATGTTTATACTGATCTAATTTATTCCTTTCCCTTCCGAGTTATGTCTATACTGGTGTAAAGAGAGATTGGACAATGCTAACGTGACTAGTCCAGTTTTCTATGGTACCTTTGACTGTAAAGCCATGAACCAAGAGGAATGAAATTGCAAAATAAATGCAAACAGAATTCAGTACAAAACACCCATAAGTATATCCATAAAAATAACTGACAATTAATTATTAAAGTAATTTTATATGCTTGACACTGCGAATTGCAAAACTACCTAAGTGACTCCAAAATATCCCCAGCAAGGCACTTTTGAAAATCCCTCACTGCAATTACGTTGTGTTTTACATCTCCTGGACGTTAAACTCTTTTCATGAGAGGACAGTTAAGTCACTTACCGAAATAGAGTCGATGGTATCTCTCCACCACACACTGCGTTGATGCTTGAGTGCCCATTTTCCAATTAAATTGGCGCATTGTAGTTTTATCTAGCTGTCTGACAGAAAAAGAGTAACTGCCAAGAACTCATTAATATCTTTTTATCAACGCAATGACTGCTAAACTAAGATTTGATTAGCAACGCAATCAGACGTTATAATTACGACAGCATTGCAGAGTTTATATAGGGACTGAAAAGTGTGAAGATTTTTCTTATATTTTTAAAAAATAAAATAAGTCTTTACCTTCTGTAGTCCTAGAATGCCTGCAGATACAGGGGAGCAGAGTGACCTTAAACTGTATTTGTTCCTACAGAGGAACTATCCATTTGTGAGTTGTTTCAACAGATTTGTCAAGACAGTGCTGTTTTCACTATTTTATAAGAGAAATAACAAATGCTAACATTGTTCTTCAATTCCCCACAGCCCCGAGACCAACAGAGAACTCAGTTGTTCAGTGCACACACACCCCAAATCCCCTTCTTTGCCAGATTAAACACAGAAATGGCATAAAGGACAGATTTATTTGGCTCATGCTAGAAAATTACTCTTCTTTATTTGTATTGTGGCAGTCTCTAGGAGCCACAGCAGTGGATCTGATCCTCACTGTATGAGGACAAACAGAATCAAGAGTGTTAATTAAACCACAAGATGCTTAAAACCTAAGGCAAAATACAGGGCAAGTAAGAAAGAACTATGATAATCTGTGAACTTCCATTCTGTCCACGCTGTGCCAAAAGACATCAGCAAAAGCTATGAATGCTACAGTACTTAAAGAGCAAGAGATACAACAAAGCCTCAGAGTCTGTCTGAGATCTTGCTCAAGATATATCTGTGACCCCATACCAGTTTTCATTGAAACTAGGAGAATTTTGACATGAATTTCAATGGGAAAAGCAAGCAAAAAGTTGCCATGACCAAACTCCAAAAGCATGCAACTGAAGTCTGCTGCCTAGAAGGGTTCCTAGGAGGAAGCTAGAGCCGTGCACAATTATAACCAAACAGGAAATGTCAAGAAATAATATTTATTTTTAGATAAATCCATGAGTTTCAGAAGTTCAGTAAATGTGAATGACTAATGCGTAGTAAACCACCAATGAAGAACCTGATTTTATTCTTATGATTTCTACAAGAATTATTTTTAGAGCAACATTTCATAAACCTAATAAGAAGGAAAAGAATCTTATTAACCAGAAAGCTGGTCTACGTTTTGTGGCAATTTTGCTCTAAGCAAGACATACAGCTGAACAATAATTAGGTATAATAACTACATTATGCATGTCTTGCTTCTTGTATATGAGGTTAAATTTTTGAATTATAAGAATTACACGTTGTTTTAACTTTGAATTTATTTACCCGCTACCATTGATTTTTTCACGTGCTAGGAAAACCAAACCTCTCCTTGAGATAGCTTGCCTGGACTCTACTGTATTTTCTTTTTTTAACTGTTAATAATTTCAGCAGCTATTGAATCATAATGAGATTAAATTAATAATCTGAATTTAGCAAAAGAGATGTTAAAGTTCACCATACAACCATGAAAGTATACGGGAGATTTATTTATTAATTTAGAAGGAGAACAGTATTATGGTGCTATATATTTAAAAACAAAAAAAACCCAACCAGTAACCGACAGGGAAGTTTTTGAAGCAGGATCAAAAGTATTTATTTTAAGGCCACTTACAGGTAAAATTTTTCTCGTTCCTTTATGCGTAAAATGTAATCAGTCCCATAAAAAGGGACTACAGAGGGGTTATTTACCATAAGCAGCTGGGGGTCTAGCTACAAGGTTAAATACTTTTTAAAATCTTTTAGATGATTGCCAATTACTCTTCTCTAAACAGATATTCCTCTGATGGGATAAGCATATACATTGTGGTGATTAATGACTACCCCTTACCATGGGGTATTTTCACTAACAGGTTTCCAAAGATTTGTCACAGCAGATGTGTGTAAGCTACAAGCACAACGCTCCACCTGCAGCCCCGCATCCCTTGTGTGCAGACAGCACCCATGCAAGCCATGGGAGACCCTAGGGACAGCAGAGTCCCAGTCCCCTCATGAAAACAAAATCCTATGCAAGCTAGAATTTTATTGCAATATCAAACCCCTGTCTTTAAGTTCAGCAACAATGAAAATCAAAAATAATAATCTGAGTGTAAGTAGAAGGGTCAGATGGCTGGTGTGTGATTTTTCTATTTAAATAACATGTATCGGCAGGACCCAAAAGCCATCATGCCAAGTGACAGTGTTTATAAAAAACATTGTAAAGTCTGCATATAAGTGAAATCTGCATCAATTATAAAGTTCCCGGCACCAGCCAGGCGGTCCGAGTCCTCAATGACCGAGTTCTCACCGAGGGACAGTATTCTGAGCTTAAACATATTACGGGGTCACGTATGTGGGAATTTCACAGTGCTGCACCTTTTCCATGATTAAGGAATAGAGGATATCAGAAAGACACTCTCCTCGCAAAGTATCCGCAGCGATGCCAATGGGTGCGCTGTCATTTGAGGGTTCCCTGACATTGACCAAGGCACAGCTGTGTCAGGCAGGTTTTGGGGCAGCTATGCAGCAAGCAGGCAGAGCTCACCCTATTCCCACCCACTCCAGAGGGCATTCTTTCCGAGGGATGCAAAATCACCCCGTGAGGCTCCTCGGGAAAAATGGCTTTGCTCACAGAGAACAAAAATATCCCAGTCTGGCTCCGAGTTTGAGGGACTGCTTTAAATTTTCATTAGAGATGTGGAATTGCACTGAGCCACAGGAAGCAGAACAGCGGTGGATGGTCAAACGCACCATCCATAGAGTCAAACGGCAGTTCCCCACCCAGATGCATTGTTTACCACAGTCAAATATTTGTCTTTTTTTTTTTTCCTACAGGGCTTCAACCACTGATAAAGTCTTTTAATCAAAAGTGCACAGCACAACTTCAAACATGTAATCAAACATTCATTCACGCGCCGATGTATTTAACAAGCAGAGTACAGATACAAAGAAACAGCAAGATGCTGCTCCTGACCAACAAGGCCAACGGCAAGAATCTTGTTTTCACAACTGCATGCAACAAATAAGCACGCTGAATGTTTGCATACTAGCATGTTTCATCTGAGCACAAAGTTACCCTTTGTGCATGCAGAGATGGTAAATTCCTATGCAAATGGCCAGTCAGATACTTTCACTATTATTTGGGACTGTAATTATAGTAACAACTCTGCTACACACAGAATTATCTACAAGTCCCACTGAGCCTGGGAGCTGATTCAGGGCTTATTTTACAGTTTATTCTCCAGATGGCTCCCTTTCTAAAGGGAAGATTTCCAGCGGCGAACATGTGCATTTTTTTGCTATTGAAAATGTTCTGCCTTTGCAGACACGAGAGTCAAAACTACTGAGGGAAAATAAGCACAGGCTGCACAGTAATTTCACCAGTGCTGCAGAGTTAAGACAGGAACTCAGATCTCTCTTGCATATTTACTAGTGTCCTATCCACTGCCTACTTGAGCAACTGCACGTGCAGTCATGCTGCTGGGTGAGCGAATTAAGTGCATACCTATCGCTGCGCTGGGCAGAACAAGGTCACCTGTGTGGGCCCAAAAGATATACCCATTCGTACCAGCTACCTGCTCACTTAAACAATACAAATTCCCCAGGTTCTAATTGACTCTTTGCTTGGTCAAACCTGAAAGCATGGGGTCCCTCTGGATGAGAAATGTAAGGATTAGACTTTTAGTAAGTATTGTGTTTATTTGCAGAAATACTGAAATGTAAATCATTTCAATTGTACTGCGTCCCCACACGTTTTTGTAACAGCAGTTACAGTAGTCATGCATGATGGTTTTTGCCTAATAAATTTTTTATTTTATATTGTCAAAAAACTGCAACACAAAATACGTTATTGTATGAATCAAAAGTTTTATGACTAAGATAATTATTTCACATTCACTGAATGTGTCACGAGTATTAAAAATTGACTGAGCTAGAAAAAGAAATGTAATGGAAACTCATCTCATCTTCTTAACTATATCTTTGAACAGAAGTGAATGCCTGAAAATTGTGTGCCTGGTCACCTCCAGTGGCATTTTGACAGTTTGAGGAATCTATCATCAGGGGACAACTGGTAAATTTAGTTTGGCATTAAGGACTCTCTCCCCTTTGAGGTGTTTCACACCACAGGTTCTGTTTTGAAAGCAGAGCCATTTGGCCTCTCTATTTCATTTTTCTGTCCATGACAGACAGAAATTTAAAAGGGCTGACGGTAAGAAGTCGTTAATTTGAAAGACTCACATTCAAATGGAAACGGACTAAAAGAAGGGAACGGCTGACCCCAAATTTCTCCAGTTTCCTTGCAGAGGGCTTGGAGTCTGACACCCTGGAATTTCACCATGAAGTAAACCCAAGAAACTAGCCCTAGAGAAACAAAGGATAGGAATATGGATGTTTAGCTATGCGTTTATCCAATGGAGAGGAAAACTGGCAGCATGAAGAGACACTATTTTTTTTGGAGAAGATACCATCTTCTGTCCTGGCCATTCTTGTGCCCTCTTCAGAGCCTACTCTCAGCCCAAAAATCTTCCTGGGTGAGGGCGAGATGGAGGCAGGGAGCGTGCTCCGCTGTGCTCTTTGTTGCCTGCAGATTGCTCCGTTTGTTACAGAGGTGGTACGCATGTTTGTTCCCGCTGTGCCTTGCCCATAAGGAGTGAACTGCAATCGGATGGGCGGGATGAAGATGGGTGGTGTGATGGAAAGCCGTGGTTGCGTGCTACTCTGGGAGTCCAGAGGAGCTGGATGGCATGAGTCTGTTCCAGCAAAGGGGAAGGAGAGAGCCCCTGCAGTGATCTCTGCACTCCTCCCCAGACCAAGCAAAGCACGGGTATGCTCAGTTGGGACCCAAACTTACCAACCTGGTGCACACACCAGCAAGGTCTACAAAACTTCAACAATGTTGACTGGGAGTTGCCTAGTAGAATTCATATTTGCGTCAGTTAGGCTCAAAGACACATTCCTAGACCCACATATAAACTATATGAATACACTCACATTTTTTTCAGTGCCTGAACACAAGAGAGGAACGATGATTTTCTCTGACTAATCTGAGGCAGATGCGGTAACAAAGTATTTAGGAGCATTATCCATTCTTACTCATAAAGCTGAACAACACTGGTGCTTAAGCACATGCTCGGGAAGGCATTTCTCAGATCCTTGCAAGGCTCTTTCAGTTCAGCAATCTGAAAAAAAAAGTGATATGTTTTTGGAAGTCTGCCAGAGCCATGATAAATAATACACTGTTCCTGATAGTTTCAATACAGCCGTTCCCTGAAACTCATTTCAGCCAAAGAGCCTTCCTCTCCCACAAACACTTTTGCTGGTCTTGTTGGTACATGATATAAATTAACTATTTAAGCCCAGCTGAAGTACTGCATTTCACCAAACTTTTTGGAATATAAGTATTTTTAAACCTGGTTCTCTGATTATGTGCCACACAGTTACAGTTGCATGCCTAAGCTGAAAAGCCATTCAAAGTGACAAGAGTCACCTGCATGCACAAATTCTCCTTTTTTACCCTTTGCTAGTGTGTTCACCACAGAGATTAGGCAGAAGTTATGCAAAATATGCAAAATATATGCATGCAGAGGTTCCTCTCCTCACTCATGCATTTACAGGATTTTCCGAGGTTGGATGCAACCTGAATCGGAGTAGAGGGCTGCACTGCCAAGCACTTGAGACACATCATTAAGTTTAGGAACATAAGCTGCACAGGCGAAACTAAACCCCTGTGAGGCTGCTTAAGTACATCCACACCTCTCTACTCGTTTAAATTAAAAGGAGTTTTCTGCACAACTGTGCTCCTGACTTCTTTCTGTTTTCCAGTTTTAGATCCTGTTCATTTCCTAATTTCTTTGTAGAGTAAGAGTTTGTGTTGATTCTGTTTTTATGTCCACCAATGTATCCTACTCAGAACCTTTACATTTTTCAGCACCGTAGACCATAGGTATCAGCACACACTACCCAGCCAAAGGAGTATTCAGAACATTTATCAGCGTATCTGCAGTGGGGATATGGGGGAGGCTGGCAGCACGAGGTACTGGAGTAAAATTTCAAGTGTTTGTAAATTAATTTTAGTCACATTGGCCACCTTGCAAACATAAACATAACATCTACAGAGCTGCAGATGGAGGAGGTATGTGTTACTCTTCACTCCTTCAATACCACGACTAACACGATACGGACGTGCAGAAGCTCATGCAGGAGTTCACCCGAATCATTTTCAGCAAGAACAAACAGAAGCAGAGCAGTAGAAAAGCCTGGTTCTGCCCATGCACAAGCACAAACACAAAACTCACAGAAAACTGTACAGGGAATAAGCTAAAGGAAAGCTTTTCTCCAAACACAAATGTCTGAGGATTTGTTTAATGATTAAAGATGAGAGTAAGATGTCTAAATTTAATTCTCTCTCTGCTACAGACCCTCTGTGATCCAGTGCAGGTGATTCCAGGTGGGACCCCTCTGACCGCTGATGTGGGCATCACTGCCACAATTACCTAAGATTCCTTCTACAGCGAATTGAGCCCTGAGTCACCCGTTGAGACAGACACAGTTTATTCGTGTACCTTAAGGTGGGTAACCACATTTGGTCAAATGCATCTCAATTGGCAATAAAGGGAGCATAAGGTGATTAAACTGACACATTTACCTCAAGCAAGGCAGGTGAGGAAATCTTTCGCATTCCTTAGAAAAAGGCACCCAAACCAAACACACCGCTGCAGTGGAGACCAGGGCTTACCTGCTACATGTGCTCGAGGGGAGCTGCACTGAGAGCTTTGAGACATGCTTGGAACAGCGATTCTGAGGCTTTCAGCCAATTTCTTCTGGCTGGCAGAGCCCTTCACTGCACTGGGGAACTGCAGTACAGATGAGCGATGCTGCAATGCAAGTGCACATCTGTGTGGCAAGGAGGGACACGGCCCAAACCAGGGCATGGAGAAAGCATGTGGATCGTGTTTTGTAGGCACGCTGAAGGCTTATTCCAGTGGAAGGAGGGAGTGCAAGATGTGAGGAGCATGGAAATACAGGAATGTGGATTGTTGAGTCTAGTCCCCTGCTATTGCAACCCTGTAATATAACACTTTTGGATCTAAGCACCTCTGTGAATTCCAGCAAAAGAAAAATTGCTATTTTAACTGGGTTATTTGTAATAAAACTCAGGGTCATGTTTTGAAGCTTTATCCATGGGAAGGTGCGCTACAGAAGCACTGCATTAAGAGTAATGGAGCTATTAATGAGAAAAGACACGAGAAGAACAAGCAAAAAAATGCCCACATAGGCCATAAATCAGCAAAGAAATGTATCATCGTGCAGTGACAAGAGAATTGAGTCCACCTGCAGCCAGCATGCAATCTGCTTACCTTGAGGGGACAGATCCCCCCTCACAGCAGTCACCTCGAACTCCTCAGGGGAAGCTGACAATGGCAGTAGTATTTCAAAGAGCAATTACCATCGAAACACAGAATCATTCAGGCTGGAAGAGACTTCAGGAGGTCTCTAGTCCAGCCTCCTGCGCAAGGCAGGGTTAGCTATGAGAGCAGACTCGGTTGCTCAGGGCTTAATCCAATTGGCTTTTGAAAACCCCCACGGATGGAGACAGCACAAGTGCTCTGGGCTGCTCCACTGCTTGACTGTCCTCATGGGAAAGAAGTTTTTCCTTACTCTCTTGTTTCAATTTATGTCTGTTATCTCCTGTCCTCCTGCCATGCACCACTATGAAGAGCCTGGTTCTATCTTTCTGATAACCTTCTTGTTGATATTAGGTGTCCCCAAAGCCTGCTCTTCTCCAGGCTGGACAAGCCCAATTCCCTCAGTCCATCCACTAACCATTTTGGTGGCCCTCTGTTGAACACACTCCAGTTTATGGATGTTTTTCCTGTCCTGAGTGCCCAAAACTGGATGCAGTATTCCAGAAGTCATCTAACGAGTGCCAAGGAAAGGCAGGTAATCACATCTCTTGATCTGCTGGTTAAGCTCCTCTTGCTACATCCCAGGATGCTGTTGGCCTTCTCTGCTACCAAGGCACATTGCTGGCTCATGTTCAGCTTGTGGTCTGCCAAGACCCCCAAGTCCTTTTCAGGAGAGCTGCTGAATACTACCATGCCCAGCATCCCATCAAACAATAGCTAAGGTCTGAAACCAGATGAACTGTTGCGTAGAGTGAACCAAGAGGTCCCGCTAGTGCCCACAGCTTGAGAATTTCAGAGCAAGTCATGGTCATTACCTTAATCTTTAGCCACTTAAAGCCCTTCTTTCCCAGTAGGACTGTCACATTGAAAGGGCTGATAGAGCTGAAGACTGACAAATGCTTGCTGCTTCCTTTCCTGTGGATGCTGCTAATGACTAAGTGGTTGCACTCTCTCTCACTCCCCTTAACAGTCTGTACCCAATACCAAAATCATAAGTATAGGTACCATTTTCTTCCTATAACAGCAGAAATCAAGGTACAAATGGATTTGGGTATAAACAGAAATAGAGAGACAGATTTCCTTCTTCTTAAAGGAATTCCCCTGTTCAGTGTGAGAAAACCACTGACACATGGCAGACAGTATCATGGCTTTTGACATGTTCTTTTTTTGAGAGCTTTTTGAACCTCTGTGCTATCCACTTTCAGCCTAACATTTTGCATATACATTATATAGCATCCCTAAAAGACAAAAGCATTAAGTTTCCTAAGACCAGGTGAATAATTTGCCATCCATAATTTATTCAAAGAGTTTTGCTTCTATCTCTGTTTACAGAGTTTTTCTCAAACAGATGGCATTTTTGTAATATATTCATTAGTTGAAATTTTCTGATGAATAAGTTCTGTGAATAATCCTTGGTCTGTAGCTTGGTTTTGAAAATTCTCACCTTTCAGCCATGTAGATATTTAAGTTCTGTTTTATAAGAAATAAACTTAGCCTCTTGCTTTGTTTGGAAAGTGAGAGGGGAAAGGTGCTGTGAATAGCACCAATGTTGAAATACCTTGTTTTGCTGGCAGCACTGCTCCTGACTGCAGAATGGTGCTGGAATTATCTGCAAAAGCCAGAGAAACAATAGAACAGAATTTCAATGTCAACAATCAAAGGAACAGAAGGAAAAGCAGCCACAGGCTGCAAAAGTAACGGAAGTGGGATTAAAATGTTTTTCTGCGGCAATGCTAATTCCTCAAGGAGCACAAAGTAGTAGATCCACTCTGGGAATCCTCAGCCAGTTCGCCATGCAGTCAGCTTATCACTACAGAAAAACTGCTAGCGCACTACTTGTTATCTTCAAGGGCATGTATCACTTTTGTTTGTCACATGAATTCTGTGCTTATGAAGGATGCAGGCAAGACATGCCTGAAGAGTAAAGATCTCCATTTGCCAGAACAGATTTAATATTGGCCGCAGCCGGTGATCTCACACTGACTTTTATTTCTCATACCAATGTCAATGAAGTCCTTGACCTCACCTGAATCTGCCAACCGAGTGTCCAAATGAGGTGGTGATTTCTACAGTGGGTACCAAGCAAGTTGCAGGACATTTATATTTACACTGACCACCGAGTAGTAACGATTTTCAGTCATTATTGCTCTAAACTGGATTTGAAAACTGCTTACTTGCAATGGATAGTTCCGCTCTCTGTCTGTCTCCGTGAACTGCTCTTGGTCTCCAGATGTTAATGAGATACTGATCCAAATAGCATAGTCCAATGCAATTTATTAAATAGTAAAAACACTGCATTAATCATATAGGGTGGTAACGAGTTCTCCTTTTGTGCCATGCTGCTGTGCCTCTTCCTGAAAGGATAGGTGTAGCTTGTTGGACCATACCAGACCATAGAAATATGGTCTGGTAAATGTCTCAGAAGATCACTGAAACTCTCCCCTGCCCTGAGGCATGGTCACGCATGTTGCAGCCATTCCTGATAGCTGTTTACCTAACCTTCTCTTTAAATCTTCCCTGAACAAATTTACAACCTCCTTAGATTCCAGCTACTCACTCAGTAATAGTTTTATCTGGTTTGTTTGGTTTTTTTCCTGATATCTAAAGTAATCTCCCTAATTGCACTTCAGTAAATTGCTTTTTATCCTACCATTGGTGGTCACAGAACAACTGTTTACTGTCATCTTTATAAATGTGTTTATACATTTGAAGACAGTTGCCATGTCCTTACACTGTGTTTTCTTTTCCAGATCAAATAATCAAATTCCATCTTTCCTTGTAGCTTAGATTCCCTAAGCCTCTTACAGTTTTGGTTGCTATTCTCCTATCTTGTTTGCCTACATCTTTCTTTAAGAGTAAGTGTAATGCTTGAAACTGGATAGAGTGCTTCAGCCAAGTCTGACTAGTGCTAAATGGAACAGAAATAACACCCTCCGATGTCTTACATACCATCCTCCTGTTACTAGAGCTCAGAGCGACACGAATATTTTGCAGCACTGCACAGTCTACGATCCACTATAGTCCCGAGATTCTCTTCTGCAGTATTTTTACCTAACAGTCCTCATTTGACATGTGATATTCCTTCCTATGTGGCATACTACATAATTTTTCTTCTAGGATTTTATTGTGTTGAGTTCAGACTGGGTCTGCAGTATATCAGGGGCATTTTAAATCTCAGCCTTGCACTCCGTGGCTGGAATCACTGCAAATGTTATAAAAGTGCCCTCCATTCCATCACCCAAGTTACTACAGAAAACACTGACCAAAACTGTTCCCAGATAATACCCTGGGAGACCCTACTTGATGTGTCCTTCCTCTTCGACAGCAATTATCAACACAGGCCTTTAAAATACAGGCTTTCACTAACAAGATTATTACAGACTACTATGCAAAAGCCAAAACTCTTTATACACGGCACTGTGGTCAGTAAAACCAGTTACTTCCCTTCTGCAGATAAAGGCTGAGAGCCATGCTGAGAAACCTTTGCAAAGTCAAATAAAAATCATATGCAATATCAGAGAAAAAGAAACCCAAGTTGGCCACAGCCACAGTCGCTGACAGCCCTCTACACAACTGCTGTTTAACAACTACAGTTGAAGAATATAAGCATGACTATTTCTGTATGCCCACACAATTCTGAACCACAGTCCAATTTAGTTTAGAAAAAAAGAGGTATTTTGCTAAAATTACCATGGTATAGGTTTTTCATTTGTATTACCATAGCAACAAAGGACCTCACTTGAAATGAGACCCCCCCCACTGCTCTGGGTGGAGTGCACAGGGCTCATAATAAGAGACAGCCCCTGTCCCACCGAGCTTAGAGGTGACTATCCCCATCCTGCATCGAGGTGCAGGAGTTCATCTGCAGGAGACTCTCTCTAAGAGCAGTGCCTAAGCAGGGAAGAAAAATCAGAGGCCAAAAGTATCATTATCTGTACCCACTGGGGGACAACAGCCCACGGGATGGGAGCAGTTTGCACTTGAGTCTGTGACAGAGCTTAAGCTGCTGGTTTCTCCTTAACCCTGGCACCAGGATTTAATTCACTGCTTTAAGACGGAGATTAAATCCACACAGAGTAGCTTCCACCCAGATGTCAAACAAATTTTATTAAAAAGTAGAGATAGGGAATACTCTCCAAATCTCTGACAATTGGCAGTACCAGCGTGTTGTCACTGTGCTTTTCAAGGGGGCCACAGGAATAAAGCAAAGTTTTAGCTCTCCTGGAGCCATTGCTATGGACTGGGCGGGGGGAGGAGGGGGGGGGGGAGATATGTTACGATTTATGCTTTAATGGGCACTTTTAATGCCACTTCGCTAACCAACAAATAAATGAAATTACCACGGAACGGGAAAAGCACCACAAGTTTTATTGACGACGACAGCAGCCCGGGATGCCACCTGTGGGCAGCCCGCTGCTCCCAGCCCCTGCCGGAGCGCTGTGTTTGGGGGTGACGGCGGGGCAGAGGCGGCGGGCGGCCCCCCCCGGCCCGCAACACCGCGGGCGCGCAGCGGGCGGGGGCTGAGGCGCGCTGGGGCGGGCCCGGCCCGGCCCGGCGCCCTCCCGGTACCAGCCCGCTGTTCCTCCTCGGCAGAAGCGGCTTCCGCGCAGGGGAGCGCCGAGAGCGCCGCCTCCCCCGTCCCCGCCGGCAGGTCAGCCCGGGCCCGCGGGCGAGGGGGGATTTCGCGAGGAGCGCTCCGCGCAACCCGCCGGTGACCGCCTCCGCTGCCGGCCGCGCACACGCGCGGGGCGGGCCGCGGGCTTTCCGCGGGGTGCGGAGCGTCCCCCGCCGCCTCTCCGCCCGCCGCCGGCCGCACCGTGCGGAGGGTCGGGCCCCCCCCCCCCCCCTCCCGCGGCCGCCCGGCCCGCACATGCGGCCGCCCCCGCCGCCGCACCGCGCAGCGGCGGCGCAGCGCGGGGAGCGCGGCCCGGCGCCGCCGCCGCCCCCACGCCGCGGGGCTCCCGGCGGCCGCGCTCGCTGCCCGGCGCCGCGGGCAACTTGCAGGCAAGTTTCCGGGGAACTTTTCTTCCAGGAGCGGCTCGGGGCCGCGGGTGCCCGGGGAAGCCGGCAGCGGCCGGGGAGCCGCGGGGCTGCGGGCATCGCCCCGTCTCGGGAGGCAGAGCCCGGCCGGGGGCCGCCCGGGAGGGGGTTCCCCTGGGATCCCGCCGTACGCCCCCGGAGGGGTGTGCGTGGCGGGGAGGGGGCGGGGGGTCGTGCGAGTCCGTGCACGGGTTGTAGCAACAGGTTTTTCTCCCGCAGCAGGGATGGAAGAGAGGGACTGTCCCCCCGCGCCGTCATTTCTTCCCGACAGCGGGCTGCCGGTGCTGCCGGCAGCGGGAGGCGGTCGGCTGGCGAAGGGGACCGCTCGGCTGATTCCTGGCTTTCTCCTGTCCTGTCGCGGAGGTGGCTGACGGCTGTCGAGGCTGATCCATCGGGCTCGGTTTGTGATGCTCGGTCTCCCCCTTCCCGGCTCTCCCTCTCCCCGAGTCCTGTGTCTGCACAGTGCAGTATGGAGGCTTGTGTTTCAAATTTCTTCTTCTTTGCCTAATCTGAAGGTCCTTTATAGCTTTAATTTTAAAATAATTAAGAGATGTCTCTTATATTGATCTATTTACTGACTTCTGTTCTTTGGCAACTAACACATAAAGTTAACTGTTCTTGATAGGCAATGTATTTCTGGCAGATTTTTTTTCATTGGAAAAGACTTGGGGGGGGGGGGGAACACGCATAAAATAACTCTTCCATGACTACATATCTCTTCATTTCAGTGGCAAAATATGTAGCTATATAAATAAATGACAAATCCTTTACTTTTTAAAAAGATGTTTAAGAGATTGTTTTGAATGTGATTTACTAAAATTTCTTGACATAAATACATTTCACAGCAGGATGATAACTATAGTTATTAGTTCTAATGTATTTCAGAACGTTCTCCTGGGGATATACGTTATCTGCAAAGTTATTTCACTTCTGATTATTATTGGCAGAATAAGGCTCAGCTTTATGAAACTAAACACTGAGTGACATATTTGTCATAATTCAGTTTGTAGGTTGTCATAAGATGCCGAAAAGCATAACACTGTCCAGATCAAGGAGAGCAATGCACAGCATATTTTTTCAGATTATATGATTTTCAGGATAGTTTTGTTTCATATTATACATTGACCTTTATAAGTTTTACTTTGATTTGGTTGGAAGTTCACTTTGCAAGCAGAGTTGAAGTTTGAGATCGGTTCTTACTACAGAAAGAGCTCCATGAGTATAGCTTAAAGTATTTCAGGAGGGTACCCTGACAGTGTTGATACAGTATGGAAATCATGTGTCAGAAGATAGCTGAATTTAACACTGCTTGAAAATACTGCGTATGTTAACTAAGGAGAGAATAAAGGAGGAAGGATCACTAAACTGTAAAGCAGTTTCTTACGGAATTCTTTCAGAAAAATCACTCTATTCCTATACACCCTGCACTGAAATCAGAAACTTTTTTTTTTAAACTAAATTTACACATGGTAAAAAGCAACAGAGACGAGTTCCAGGCACTGGAATTGATAGAAGAGTCTAGGAGGGAGTTATGCATCTTCCTTGCATGCTTGTTATCATCCAGGCGCAACTTTGAATTGTCTGCATCACAGAGCAGTGTCAGGACTCCTTGCAGGAGCTCTGATTACATCAGAGATGCACTGCAGAATTCAAAATACTGCAGAGGACACTGAGGGGGGGAAACGACACTTGCAGTGGAATTGTAGCATGTTACTCATGATTTCTATTTCTTTCCCTCAGAAGGGCATCTTTAATAATTCTTTCCCCATTGTCTAGGAGTCTGGCACCCTTCCTGAATTTCTGCTGAAAGTAAGGGCAGTACAGATTTCTAATTCGATTTCTTCACCAGACATAATGGATAAGAATATCATCTTGTGCAAGACAGATTTTTGAAAAGATGTTAATCTCGCTTCACGTGCACACCACACCATTTAGAGTACCAAGAGCCCTTGCTATGGGCCAGTTAGTCTGTATTACCGTAGTTTCTAGAAGCCAGAACAATGATCGGGATTGTATAATGTAGTAAAAGACAGTTCTTGCCCCAGTAAGCTTACAAACAAAATAGGAAACGATGCTCAGAGGGAAGTGATTTGCCCAAGATGAGAACACATTGTCAGCAGGGGAGCTGGAGAGATGAACTGGGCTTCACTAACTCCCGAGCATTCAAAGGGCAGAATACTCTCTCAGACAAGGAGGGATTTTACCATTGGGCCTGACTTAATCAGAGCAGTTTTATTTGAGGATTTTACTGTTACAGCACATCCTTAAAGTTCACCATGTTTAATTGTTAGGAAAATTGTTGCTATAGGCTATATAATTGTCTGACCTTATATTCCAGCGTGTTTTTAATCCTTAACGCATTTCTTACAGCCATTCCCAATGTCATCGGTCTGCAATGTATGAATAAAACAGTTTGCTTTTTTTTTTAAGCTCAATAGCAAAAAAATCCTTCCATTAATTAGATCTCTGCCATCTTAAAGCATCATTCTGTAGAAGCACCTTCCAAAGGAAAACAAGAAACATACAGAGAAATGTATGCCTTTATTTTTCTCCTTCCTCCGTTCCTTCAAGTCAGGCCATCTTTTCTATTGTCCTTTATTTCCTCCTTATTCTTCCCCCTTAGATAGGATGCTATGTGTATCCGAGGCAAAGAAGATGTAAATAACACATGTACAGCGTCAAATACCGTAGCTGCCTACCTGGGATCTGTGGGCTTGCCAGTTCTGGTTATGGAAAAAGAAGGAGCCACCTTTTATAACTGCAGTCATTAAGTGTGTTACACAGGGGATTCATTTGTCCAATTTATTGTCTCGCACAGGTCGAGAAGCTGGAAGCGAAGAAAGAAATTCTTTTTTCTTTGTTCTGTTGTTTCACAGTTGATGCCTCGGGGTTACAGCATGTGTCTGACACACGCAGAACATTTACATTTCCCTCTCCCCATTTCTTCCCATTGTGTCAACAATGGATGCGGTGGGAGATCAAACCAGTGACAGAGATGAACTGCCTCCTCATTTTTCCTGGCTGAGATTCAGAGGACAAGTTGTTTGTTGCTAACCAACATCATCTGGTATTACAGAAAGGAAAACGGTTAACAGCTCCCATTTATCCATAGTCGTGTATCAGTCATAATCTTTATTCTCTTTGGGCCAGCCCTGCCTTAGACATAGTTGAGGCAGAGGGGAAAAAGCTTGTTTCTAAATAAAACAACAGTTGCTTTAAGAAAAGGAGCCCTATATAAACAAACATCAGGTCACCCTGTTTTTCCGTATCAGACCTATAGCTTGAACTCCCAGTGGCATTATTTCTACTGATGGTATCTTGGGAATGCTTGAACAGAAGACCAGCTCTGAGGTCATTAGGAGTACTTCATGTGATGGGACTGTATGTCAGGGTAATTGCAAGTTCAACTGTTCCATACTTCCTCTGTTCAATGTGATCTAGGAAGTACTACCTGAGCCAGCTATCACTCTCCTCAGATCCCTTCATTTATCTGAGTCCTGCAGCTTTTCCAGTGGGCAATGGCAGAGTGCCATCATTTGTCATGAAGCTCCACTGATAATCCCAGTATTGGCTAGAATTTCCTAGAATGTGACTTTTTAATACAATTATGTTTCGTGTTAATGTTCTTTCTGAAAAAAAGACTTTCAGGTCAGCAGGCCTTCACTCAGTCTTTCTTGAGGCAAGAGACAAACCAAAATCGATTGGAAGTTTATTTGAGTGCACGCCTGCGGGATTTTGTCATTGTTTGCACGCACCGTCACTTCCAGAGGAGTTGAGAATTGCCCATCCCCTGCCATGGGGATTTCCAGAGTCATAACTCCGGAGCAAAGACAGAGCAACGCGGCAATACAAGCAAGTATGTAGTGATAAGGCACTGAAAGCTAAACACAGTTAAGCTTTTGGCATGGAGAATAGGTTACTTGTCAAATAGCTGTTCTCAAGTCACTAGCAGTAGTAATAGAGATCCCACTTTGTGATAGAAGCAAGATGACAAAGCTTACCTCTTTGCTTACCTCAGGCCAGAAAGTAGTACCACAGCTCTTGGAAGATCCAAATCGCACCTTGTCCGTTCTTGTATATTCCCATAGGCTTTCTTTATCCACATGCCCTAAAGGTAAGAAAATTAATGATTTCCTTTTGTACTAAAGAGGATTACAGGTGAGGAAATACCATCCCATCCAAAGCTCACCTGGGGCCACCTGTTTGTAAGCGTATGTAAGGAACTGCTCTGTTCAGAGTAATCCCTCTGGGAAGTTTAGGAGCGGGACTGAGATAGTATTTTACTGAAAGCAGTAAGTCCCCTTGCAGCAAGGAAAGCCTGTTGCTCTTAAACTGAAGTGCAGCTGTGTTTTGAGTACTTTGCTGTTGTATATTAATGGGTTTTTCTTCTAGAATAGGTATGTAACACTACTGATGCGGTTTATAAACCCCAGCTTCTGAAAATGACGCTTCTGTGTTTAAGGAAGTCACCCTAGCAGGGGTGTATATCCCCAGGGTGCGTATCAAAGGGGAGGTAAGTACAGCCAGGAAAAGAACAAAACCACGTACTGCTGCTGAAGCCAATCAAGTGTAATATTTATTACTTTCCTGTGAACTCGAGGCTAGAAAGTCAGAATACCTGTGCATAATTAATATCTATTTATTGTACAATCTACTTAATAAATAAATACTCTTAGCAAATGAAACTCAGCAACTGCATGCATCAAGCTGTAGCTGACCGTACAGAAGGAAGATCTAGAAGCAGTACTGTACAACCCTCCTGTGTGTGAGCAGACCGGAAAGTCTGTTTCAGTCTGACTTTTAAAATGCAGTGAGTTAGGGAGGCAAAAAGATTAACATTTCCAGTGCCTGCTTTTTATACCCATTTGAACTTTCTGGTCACTTCATTCCACAGACTTTACACTAGTGTTGTGTGAGCAGAATTTGAACGCGATTTGCAAAGTCATAAGAATTTTTTGGTTTCCTATAATCAGAGGTGAAGACAGTCACCTTGGCTGTCAGCTGCTCTTCAATCCATCGTAAGGACAAAGACCTATTGCTGCATACAGGGTGTCAGTTGTAACTGAAATAATACTCCAATGTTTGTGTAGAAATCATGTATTTCTTTGAAATCTTTTGTAAACGAGGCCGTAAAAAGGGAGTTGCCATGTCATTATATGTATATAAACTCTATACAAACATTTAATGTGATCATCAATGTAAGTGGGGGGGGTTTCCCAAAATTGTTTCCATATAGCCTTTTAGAAATTAGTCTTGTACTAACTGTTTTTTAGAAGTGTGTATTTACTGAATTACAACATAATTGACTTCTGATTGTTTCCATATACTTCATGGGTACTAAAGTACTTAAGATTTTTATGTGTAATAGTTAAATAAAAATACACAATTTCCTTTTCTACAAAACACACTTGAATTCTGTGTTCTTATGTGATACTGTCATAATTTTTATACTTCCATTCTGAACCAGGAATATCCTGCCACATGCAGGAATTATTCCTCATTTCCCTCTATATCCACTGTGAACTGAGACCTCTGTATCTGAGACAGGAGAAGCTTCGCAGTGTGACAAATATGCCGAGCAGAGCTCCTGAACAAGGGAGCAGCCCTTGATAGAGTCAGTTCCACCCAGCTGGACAAACCCAGCCTTACCAGAAAGGTCTTCTGACCATACTCAGCCACTGCTGTTTTCTTTCCAGTTGTTTTTATCAGCCATAAATGTTTTTGAGCTCCAATCACTACCTGTGTTCCAAACTTGAAAACAACCTCTCATTCACTCACCCCCTATATCTGTTTTTTCTTCCAGAAGACACTTGCAGAAGTAGCGAAGTGATGTGAAGTCACCTTCCAAGATGACTCTTCTTCCTGGAGAAAATTCCGACTATGACTATAGTGCCCTGAGCTGCGCTTCAGATACTTCCTTCAACCACACATTCTTTCCAGAAACAGAAACGCTTAAGGGAGTCTTTTACCAAAGAGCCAAGCTAATTCACCCTCAAGAGGATCTCCTGAAAGGCTTTCACCCTGATGATCGGAAGCATCATATTATTATAAACGTAGGGGGCATTAAGTATTTGCTCCCATGGACCACGCTTGATGAATTCCCATTGACACGTTTGGGACAACTAAAATTCTGTAACAATTTTGACGACATTCTAAACATCTGTGATGATTACGATGTGACATGTAATGAATTCTTTTTCGACCGCAACCCAGGGGCATTCAGGACAATCCTGACCTTTTTGCGGGTTGGAAAACTTCGGCTCTTGCGTGAGATGTGTGCGCTGTCTTTCCAAGAGGAGCTGCTCTACTGGGGAATTGAGGAAGACAACTTGGACTGGTGTTGTAAAAGGAGATACCTGCAAAAAATGGAGGAGTTTACAGAAATAAATGAACGGGAGGATGACCTCACAGAAAATGAAACAACAGGTGAAACAGTAGAGGAGACAAAAATTGGCTTGTGCATGAAAAAGTTGCAAGACATGGTGGAAAGGCCCCAGTCTGGCCTCCCTGGAAAGGTGTTTGCTTGTTTGTCTGTTTTATTTGTAACTATTACAGCAGTGAACTTATCCATCAGCACCATGCCTGACCTGAGGGAGGAGGAGGAAAAGGTAAGTTAGCTTTTCAGGATGGAAAATGGTATGTGCTGCGAAGAGCAGAACGAGTACAAGGTCTGATGGTATTGATTTCAATGGGGATTTTGCAGCTGTCTTTAGAGGGGGAAAAATAACACAAAGAATACTCAAAATCTTACATGACTGTGTTCAATTACTTGTAAGAGAATTAATCATACCAAGTTTTACGTCCAAAGAAAATCTTGTTAGTGTGCACTCTTCTGTACAACTGTGTGTTACCTTGTTAAGCTTTGTATTTGCTATTTAGAAAGCCTGAAATTACTGAGCAATGTCTTCCATGGAATAAGTAGTTATTTTCTAAGTTTTGCATTTCACTTGTTCCAATTTGTCGATGTGTTTCCCCATAGCAACAGCTTTGATTCCTTTAATATTTTGGGTTTAAAAAAAACAACACAGAAACCTCTTTTCCTGTCACCGTACCAACTAAAATAGCTATTATCCAGTGCCGATTACAAACTCCTCCTCTTTCCTACAGGGTGAGTGTTCCCAGATGTGCTACAATATTTTCATTGTGGAGTCTGTCTGTGTGGCATGGTTCTCCCTGGAGTTCCTGCTAAGATTCATCCAGGCAAAGAGCAAGTTTGCATTTTTGAGGAGACCATTAACGCTGATAGACATAATTGCCATTCTGCCATACTACATCACTTTGCTAGTAGACACCACTTCAGTGGGCTACAAAAAGCCCAGCTCTGGGAGCATCTACCTGGACAAAGTAGGTCTGGTCCTCCGTATTCTCCGTGCCTTGAGGATTCTCTACGTCATGCGGCTGGCCAGGCACTCCCTGGGGCTGCAGACGCTGGGGCTGACCGCTCGCAGGTGCACCCGGGAGTTTGGTCTCTTGCTGCTCTTCCTCTGCGTGGCCATCGCACTGTTTGCACCGCTCCTGTATGTCGTTGAGAATGAGATGGCAGACTCGCAGGAGTTTACCAGCATCCCCGCGTGCTACTGGTGGGCTGTCATCACCATGACCACGGTAGGCTACGGAGATATGGTTCCCAGAAGCATTCCCGGCCAAGTGGTGGCACTAAGCAGCATACTGAGTGGCATCCTCCTCATGGCATTTCCAGTCACCTCCATCTTCCACACGTTTTCACGCTCCTACATTGAGCTAAAGCAAGAACAGGAAAGAATAATGTACAGGAGAGCACAGTTCTTATTAAAAACAAAGTCTCAGATAAGCAACGTGTCACAAGGGAGTGATATTTTATTCCCCAGTATCTCTTCTGAGACTAGGGACAATGAATGAAATTGAAGTTACAATTTCTCCTGATGTCAAGTAATGTTTTGTTGTGTTAGGTTCCATCTTTTAATTTGCTTTGGGCGCATTTTACAAAGGTAACCCTCATATTAAAATCAAGAAAAGGAGCTATTAACCAGGAACTGATGTGGTTTAAGAAGTCTATTATTATGCTGTTTCTCCCCTCCCCCCCAGTATAATGTATAGGCCAGATCTTTCACTGAGATCATACAGTGGGATTTTAGGAATTAAAAGTCCTCTGACAAAAAAAAAGAACACGATATAATTATGTATTTGACAGGCTGTTTTGCCATTTGTAATACACATTTTTCCAACCGAATCACAATGTATATAGTCATTAAACAGGCTGCCATTTTTTCTTGTTCTTCTTGTATATAAATAATGTAAATACAACAAAATTAATGGCTAAATTCTCTCCCAGTAAAACGCCTTAGACCGTAACGGAAATAACCACAGATGTTTGTCCCATGGTGCTCTTAAAAAAACATTAAGTAAGATTTGTCATTCACAACAGCAACTGTATATTTCTTTGCAAGTCAGCCCTAAACATACCAGAAAAGAACTGAGCTGTTTGTATCATAACCTTGCTAAAGATGTAAATACTTACAGCTCACCAGCTTCAAAATTCAGTTGAAGTTACACTGTTGATCCTATGTCATTGAACGCAGTATTCCCAGGAACAAAGTCTTTGAGTTTTGTAGCATTTAATATTATTATCAAGAGGTGACTAGCTGCAAATCAAATGAAATATGCATGATGAGATGCCAGTCGTTCCCTACCATCTGTTTCCATGTTTTTACTTTACCTCAGATACGAAACGGAATTAAAAGAGCCCTGTTTCCAGGGGACACCCTACCATTACTTGGCAAATCGATGCTGCGGCTACCCATTCACATTCAGCATTTGGTTCTTTAAAAGGAGCAGAAAATATATGGTCGTGGGAAGTTGCCAATGATGAAAAAAAGAAAATATCATTTGAGTCATGGAGTGGGGGCTACTGACAGCTTTATACTTTACTGTCCTCAATCATGAGGGACTTAAGACTTAATTAACTATACCTTTGCCATCATTACAGACATCATAGTAATGGAGAAGATTTTAAATAGGATACGAAAAGGCAATTAAGGTCCCAAAACACAGCCATGTGTTCTTCATCCACATGTGTGTCTTGGTCTAGGTTCTCCTGCTGAAGTCAGTGGGAGCACATGGGTCGATGAGACACTCAGGTTTGGCACAGGTTTCTATGGAGATTAATGACAGACCTCCCATTTATTTTAGAGGGAATGAGACTGGCTTGCGTAACAGCCTAGGAATAAAACTTAAGAACTTTAAAAAAAATAATTAAATCCACTTGTTTGATTTCACATGTGCTTAGAGGTAAAAAAAAGCTAATCTTAAGAGTTTCATGGTTTTTTCCCCCTCTTTTTTAGTAAATTTACTTAGGTAAGAGCTAGGGAGATGTAGAAGTTCCCATTGCATTCACCAGTGTTTCTCTATCGTAATTTTCAGAAATACTATTGCTTATTGGCATTTCTGGAGCAGGTTGCTAGAAATGCCAGAACGCATGATGGTTTTGTGATTTAAATTAAGGCCAAGGACACAAACATTGTCCTTTCAAATAAGGTAGAATTAGTTCATCAGCCTATGCTGTTTGGCCAAGCCCACATCACACTGGTTTTCTTTTCAAATGTCTTTAAAATACAATTTGAAGGTGTTCTGATATGCTTGTTCTTGAAGAATAATTCCAAAACTTTTAAAAATGCACTTTACAAATTAGGGCTTTAGCATTCTTCAGTCTGTCATAAGTAAATATGCCTATGGAGCATTACTGCAGAGCACTAAAATATCCAGTCTAAACTCTTGGCAATTATTATGCGCGAGAGCTCTGAATGTAACCAGCTTTTCAATCTTGTTCTTCAGCTTTAATTAGAGGACAAAACCAAAAACATCATGACAAAAAAGGGACACATTTTCCATCCAAAATAGTCTTAATTTTGAAACTGTTTGATCATCTGTAGCATTGGCTCCAACGCAAGCGCTATACATCCTTCTACCTTTGTGTCAGCATTCATTATAAAAAGAACTGGTCATTAGATTAGTCCTGTGAGCAATAGTTGCTTCTCTAAGAATGTGTTTGACAGGCTGAGCCATAAATACAAGCTGTAAGTGAATATAAGGAGAAATCAAGACTTACCAAATAAAACCTAAGCTTATTTCCGTGTTATGCTAGCTAATAAATGCTGAAGGTCTGTCCATTTTCTCAATGTTTTTACACTAAGTTAATGCTCATTTGTTTCCTGTAGCACTTTATCCCCAAATTATAGCTTGATTCTGAAGTCCTTGTCCAGGAAAAAAAAAAAAAATACCACCCTGAAGTTGGGTGTTGGTTGAGCCAACCTGTGAAAGCATCTTGCCTGTTGCAAGTTCTGCCTAAGCCAGGAACAAATAAGCCGTCCAGGATGAACCCCTGTGTAATTTTGTACTTGGCAACACATTACTTGTAAGCATGTCAACATGTTTTACTATGAATCACTGTAACAAACCTGCTTATGTTTTACAGGAGGTAATACATACTGTAGTCCTTATGCTAAATAAATCCAGCTATACGTCTTAAGAGCACAACATTAGTATGAAACCCACATGCTGTGTTCCAGCTTTTACTGTGAAGGCTGAAGGTTTAAGATGATTATGCCTCTTTACAGTATATTATCTGAATTTTAGTCAAATTCATTAGAATTATGGATTGATTCAAAAGCTGACTGTTTCCAGTGACACAGCTGACAGCTACCAAGTCAGCTATCACTCATTTTTTGCATTTTAACAGCATGTGCAGTCAACAAGAATGTTCCAATGAAAACACTTTGTGCTTTTATGAAGTCAAAAGAATTGTTTGAATTGCCACTGATAGAGTGGTGCATGTCTCCAATAGAGATAGGTTTGCATTGTTATTTATATTATCCTCTGTATACTGCAGTAATATGTACAGTATGAATTCAAACAGCAGTAGCTGTAATAATTTTGATTAATAAAGTGTTAGGCTCTCCTTTCATTTTCATGTGCTTCTTATGGTATAGAAAGACCGTCACACGTGCTATAGCCATGCTTGATGACCTGGGGTCAATATGAGAAGTGAGCAGCAGCTGAGGGAGAATTTGGGCTATGAGCATCACTAGCTGAAGCAGGCTGGCTGTGATAGAAAGCACTTACTAGGAAATAAAATTATCTCAGTATAGAAAAATCTAGGTTCCAAATTCAGCAGCTTGGATAGGGAAACCTCTTTGTTGCATGTTGTCCCAAGAATTACAATCACAGTTAATTGGGACATAACTTTTAAATACTTTAACCATTTAACCAAAGAATCTAACAGATTCAGAAAAGAACAGGAAGGATCCGTGGAGACTGAGAAAGAGGAAAATCCCTAATAAAACCAGAATTTCCAGGTAAGGTGATACATTAAATTACTTTCTCCAAAATCTTTCCCTATTCCATCCTCCTTCCTCAAAAACAATAACAAAAGCAACAAAAATCACTTGGTGAGTGCAACATTGATAGTTGAAGACAGAGCCACAAGACTTCTCTAACTCCATCAAAGAACATCATTTTCAAGGTGAGTTGGAATAAATTGTATTACACTAACATTCATTACAGGTCAAGGTCTTAGGGAAATTTCTCTTTAGGGAATATATAGGACTTGTCTCCATTTCTCCCTTTATATTTTTTCCACTGTAATTCAGTATCCAGATTTCCATAGTCGGAGGCTTTAGTAGTGTCATTGAATAGTCAGAGTCTTTAGCGATGTCCAATTAAGCAATAGAAAAATCATGCAGAACTGAATCATGGATTTACACATCATCAGATGCACGTCTGGGAAGGAAAACTGGCATGCTCTATACATTCATGACTTGGGCGGGTAGAGTTTAACTGGGTATTGAGGCTGACGCAAAAGCAAAAATTTTTGCTGTAGAGGGTTCTCGTTCCTACTGCTATAGCTCTCCTCTGTAACTAAAACCAAAGTTTCATAGGAATCTCTGTGAACAAAAGCTTTCCACTCAAACAGTCCTTTAGGCTACATCCCGAGACTCAGAGTAAAAATTCATTTTACCAAAGTGCTTGAAGTGGCGGCCTCGTCGTCAAAAGATCTGAATCACCACTGGGAGATACGTAGTCTTCTCTATTTTTTTTTAATAGAGGGAGCCTAGAATGAACTAGATCCCTAATTCAGGTGTCGCATTAGAAGGCCAACGTTAGGACAGATGAATTGGAGTCTTATTCTTCAGTTGCACAGAACCACTAATACCTACCAGCGCTAACTCCACATTATTTGTCCTTTCCGCATCTCATTCACTGGTGGGGACCAAGGAATATGAAGCAGCACAAAGAATCCAGGTCCAAAGAGGTCAGCTTGTTCTTGGTCAGGGTCAGTTTGAAACAGTAAGACAGCGGCAAATATAACAGCCCTTGGTAGCTCATGCCTGACTGTAAAATAGTTCTGTTCCATACAATTACTGATTTTTTTTTTTTTTTTCTTAGATAAGAAAAAAGACTAGTAAGTTAAAACGAGAGGAAAGGAACAGATACTTCTCATAAAGGTACAAAATTTCACATCCCTCTCTTGGGTTTGCAACAGGCTGAAAACTGGACTGGATACTCTTAAACCTACACAGATTTAATTGACTGCATTTATCAGAAATTAAACAAGTGACAAATTTGACTGTGAAGGCTGTAACATCAATCTCTGCTCACGAGTCAGCCAGTGATATTAACCCCTAACCTGATCAGTTGACTCTGGCTCGGCTGTCAGAGTTTCACCGTTTTCACATTCATCACTCACCATTTTAATTTCTATCAGTAGTTTTTACAATAGCATATGGCCCAGTTTTTTCTGCACTAATAGTTCTGTTGGCTTCCTTATGCAAGATTTGACAGTTAATTTAGTATCTGTTTACCCAAAAGATGATACGGGTACCAAAAATACAGGGGGAAAAAAAAAAGCCCCAAGCACAATGCCTTCTGAGATGGTGGAACTGTGGTATCCCATAGGCACAAAGAGTTCAACCTACAGAAACCAGACAGAACTGAAGGCATGAAACTCGGGTTCACGATAGTGGATGAACGTCACCCCCGTCAACAAAAACACACTTCAAAAGTCCTGTTGCTAAAACAAAACATGCTTAACACTAGATTTACCCACTCACTCATTCACCACTTCCTCTGTGGCATTTTAACAATCCCATTTCAGCATTACTAATGATCTCAGTGTTCCTAACGTAGTAAAGATTGTATAAAAAACAGGAAAGTGAAGACGACCGGTTTAGATCCCAAACTTGTACTTCACTGAATCAATTCATCTCTGTCTATGTTCTGTCTTGTCTTGTAACATTAGAGTGTAAGTCCTTAGGACAGTATTCCTTGTTTGGTAGCAGTCAGTCACTATGTAAAATCGTATACCACAAATAAAGAAATATTCATACACCACAAATAAAGTCACGGAAAATTTTGCCTGGCTGCCAAACTGAAAATGTTCAGCATTTGGCCTATTAATTATTAACAATAAAACTAGACCCTCCTCCCTTTTTGTTCATTGTTTTTCTTTGTCATTTTCCAGCATCTCATATCTTCTGAAATACTCCTTAGAAATCACTAAAGATATTACGAATGCTATTAGCCCTGCCAAAAGCATGGTGAAGAAACTGCAGGATCATAATACCAGGGGATGTTTCTGCCCTGTCCAACAGGGCTTTTACTTTCTCTTTGCCTGCGGGAACTAATCCGGAAGCACATGTCACTTGAACAGAAATAAAGTTCTGCCATAACTGGAAACACAGCAGGCCAATTAGGGTAATTACAGCATATTTGCTACACTTTATAAATATTAATTTGTTATCCCTGTAGCCCTTGTGACATGAGTTGAACAGCCTTGTGCAACACCAAAGTCAGCTAGGGCACATAAACACATGCAACGCTGTCAAGCTAAGGTTTCAGCTTGTCCTTTATCGGGTACCCTTTTTAATGACTGCAGTTTTGTAGCCATACTTAATTATGGTCATAATTTTGTTCCTACATTCATTGTAGGTCCAGGAAAATACAGCTGTAAACTACAATAATTAGCTTGCTCAAATGACTGACCTGGAATGCAAGTACTTCCCAGCCATCATCTGGAGATTAGAATTTTTAAAAAAACAAGGCCATTTGTTTCCAAAACTAGACAGCTAATTTTACAGCTCTCAGTCATGCAAGTAAAGTGGTCAGCAAGTATAAAAATGTTTATCTTTCTGTTAAATATAACAATATAATTTAAATGGTGCCTACCACAGGAACAAAGTTGTATGGACTAGGTAAGTTTCCATAGTTAATTATATATAGAAATAAAGATTTGACACAGAATTGCTGAATGATAAATTGAAGTAAAGCTGCTCATTTTCATTAGTGATGCACCTCATGTCACAAAGAAGCTGAGTGGTATCATCCATAATTTTTACAGTGGTAGTAGTTCCCAGGTCAACCAAGGAAAAGACGACTCAGTTTCACTCATAAATAGAAGCACATTTTGGGAACTCAAAGAAATACTATCCTCAGGCAAATCACATCCAACACTGTGGAATTGCAGGTGTCTTTAATTTTGGAGGAATGTTTCTGGGGACAACCTGAGTGAGGAAAGTTAAGACTGCAAAGCATCACACAGCACAGTAAGTGGGTGAAATTATCTTTTTAAGAGAGCACAAATTCAACATGGGCGTCACAGGATGCAAATTAACATAATTTGATGGGAACAGGAAAGAAGCACCAGCAACAATAGCATGAGTTAAGGCTGGCATCCTCATCCCACCACAGAGACTTCTACAAGCCCTGAAATTGCATTAATAAAATATTTCTCTTGGTGGGACTTGTGTAAACCTATATCTGCATTTTTTCCCACTGACTCCTTGCTCTTCCACTGACAGCAGTAACTCTGGCCCACAGCTAAAGTACTTCAAGCACTTGGACAAGACCATGATGCATATTTAAGTTTTTGCAAACTACTGATACGCAAAGTTTTCCCTGTAAATCTAAATTTGTCATTATTTACTGTACTTGAATATGATTGTATTTCTAACTACAAACATTATAGTACTCAAAATGCATGACTAGCCACAGAGTTGGTCAGCTCTGCTAGAAGAGTCAAGAGTTACTAAGAAACACTATAAATCCAAGCTGTGTGTGTGTTTGGGTAAAAATAACGGGGTTTCATCAATGCAGAGCGGAATGTGCCCGATTCAAGGATCTCACATTGCCATCTACGGGCCTCTCCCGGCAGTTCTCGTCTGAGTCCTGGAACCCTGTCCTAAAGCATCAATCCACACTAGTCATCTTTAAAAGGGCGTATAAAATATTTTGAGAAATTGTTTTTAAAATATAGCGGCAAATATTCAATCCCTTGCACTGCTTGGCTTCTGCATACGTCGCCTTTCTTTTGCCAGAGTGGGCTGTTAGATCTGCAAGGAAACTAGGATGAAGATATTGTCACCTTGGTTTGTGTGCAGCACATATTGACACTACATAAATACCAATAAACAACATTTATGCAGCATTTATTTGGCTGGAATATTGGTAAGTGACAGTTTTTAAAAGGCTAATGCAACTTTATCTGACTAAAATCATGAGGTCACATGAGGAAAATGTAAATACCACCATTGCTTGTACAAGAGCAGTCTGTTAAGTAACCAGTTATGATTTTATTTATAAAAGAAACTACAAGATCTGCTTCAAAGGAAAAAAAAAACCACAAAACATTCAATTAGCTGTATCTGCACAACTGCTCAATGTTCAAGGAGTTGAGACGCACCTTACCCAAACCCCTCATTCCTACTCCACCAGCACCAGCACTCCTGCTGCCGTGGGACCAGGAAATTTGTCCTGCTTAAAAATAAGTAAGAATAGAAGATTCCCTGACCCAGTTCACCCCGCAGCCACACAAATACACGTACCAGTCCAAGGCAAAGGGCACTGAGGTGCCAGGGAAAGCCTATGTCAGCACTGCTAAGAAGTTACTTGTGAAACTTCACTCAGTGAGGCACCTACCATCACCCAGTTGACTGGGCTCCAGCAGGGCTCAGCAGAGTTTTCCCAGCCATCCCAGACACCTCTAGTGAGCTGGGATCAATCACAACTGCAAAGAACAGATCCATTTCTCTCCCTAACCGCAGAGAGAACTTGAATCTAATCTTAACCTTTAGATATTTAAAGTTAGAAGACGGTAACCCCATACAGAGCATCTTTTCTAACACAAACTATGAAATTGCTGCTTTTTCATTGTCGGAGGATCAATCCATATTTCTCAGACTCACAATGGATTGGTGAAAAAAGTGAAGCCATCACTGTGTTATACTCAAAAGAGAAAAGAACTGTCGCTAAGCTCTGATCTGCAGACAGGCAGAGACTTTAACACAATGGCTAGGTCAAGCTCAATAAAAAGAGCAATCAAGTCTTTCTGTGTTGGGAAAGCAGCCGTAAATAACAGCAGGGACTGTTCAGAGGAACAGGCTAGGCTGCACGGCAAGTAAAAGTTGTCTTGCGGATCCCAAATTCCAAATGTCGCCACTAGGGTGTAAATTTGGAGCCCGAGGTGCTGCTCCATTACGATACAGCGTCATCTAAACCCGAACTTCCAGTGTCCTGCTCTCCCAGAGCCAGCCACGAACCCACACCCACGCGTTCCTCACAGAGGCACTGACAGTCCTTGTGAGAGATTGATCCACTGCTTTGGTGGGATTACTTTTCTCCTTGAAAAGTCTCCCTGGGGGATAAATGAACACCAACATCTGCAGAAGGAAGGGCCAGAAACGAGCAGTTTCCAACAGGAGGGACAGTGGCAGCACTAATTTAGAGTGACCCACGGATGAGGGAGAGAACAGAAGCAGGGGAGCTGTAAGCTTCACCCTGAGAGGAGAGAGAGAAGTGCTTGCTCATGGGAGAGCAATCAGCTGGAGATGTTCTACAGTTAATGTAAAACAAACCTTGCCTTTAGGAAACAGAGGACTTTCACATTCATTCTTGCAAACAAACAAGATGGCACCAAGGCGCTAATCTCCAATTTGCCACCCAAAGACTAATGACCTTGTGAGGTTCAGGTTCTAAGTTAAAGAACAGCCAAACAGGGAATATTTGCTTCCCTGCTGTCTGAGGTTTAAGGAAAAAAATAAATATAATTCCAAAAGTGCACTAGAAGTCTTAAGGAAGGGACAGTGCTGTAGTTTCTTACATCTCAGATAAAACGCTACGACATTAAACTTCTGTGACAGCTCATTTAGCAGTAGGGATGCACACACATTTAGCATACTGTGCATGAGTTGGGAATACACCAACCTACTCTTCTGCATGTAATTTTTGCATGTGATTTTGGCTCTGAACTTGTATCAGTAGAACTACTGAAGACTTAAGTAGCTTTGTCACGCTTTCTACTTCTGCACCCTCAGAGCTCACTGGAGAGAGAAAAAACAGGTAAAGAAGATAAACAGGTAGACATGAAGAGCGGGTAGGGTGCAACCACAATAAATAAGAACAATTTTCCTGTACTGTAATTACTTACAGTACAGCTGTTCTATAAATAATCTTACTAGTTCATCTTCCCAGCTGGACCCTGCAGGCATTACAACGGTGAATCATATGGAGAGCTGAAAGAGAGATAAGGTGCCCAGCGGAGTGGCAGCCTGTTGATGTTGCGAGCAATGCCTGAACAAAAGCCTTTGCAATATCAGCACAGGTGCGGGAGAAAGGCTGCCAGCTCTTCCTGTCATTGACTCATTGGTAGACAAAAGAAAATTGAAAACAGTAGTAGTGTCACATCTCTAGAACACCATCTCCAGGAAGAAATGGTTCCACCGGTTCCTCCAGTAAGTATCAATGCAAGTTATCCAGTTGGATATCAGAAGGAGGAACAGATTTGTACCTTCATCTATTCCCAGAACTCCAATGAGTTCCCGCTCCTTGGAACAACTGATTATTAGTATTACCTGAAACTAATAATGGGAAGACTAAAAGGAAGCTGGTTTAGAGTCTCTGCAATCCTCTGTTGTCCCAGGACAAGTCACAGAACTTCTCCCTTTTGTTCAAGTTCAGCTACCGCTGGAATATAGAACATTCAACAGCACCAGGGTGTTATAAATCAGTCTCCATCAACATCTATATTTCGAGTACCTGTGCAAAAAGTTAAAACCTTTGCTATTCTTCGCAATTGTCACATTACGCTAGTAGAATAATGGCTTTTTTTTTTTCTTAGAAGAATTGTACATCAGTGCTGCCATTGTTTTTAATCGCAGTACAAAGGGAAAGGAAATAAAGAAGGAAACATGATAAGAACCTACAAAATGATCAGCGTTGAAAAAGGCTAACAAGATGAGAACGTTAAGTTTAAGCTTGTCAGTATGAAAACTGAAGATCTGATTGAGGTAACTGCACGCGAGAAATAATTACAAGAAACTTCATCTCAGAAATGGTGCTTTGAATGGACTGTAGTACGGCACTAAAGATGCTTTAATTGAGAAGAAGGTGGCAGATGAGAAGGCCCCAGCAGAACTTTGGGCACAAGGCACAGGAAAGGAATTAAATTATTGTTTTAAAAGTGTCAATATTCAGATATTCCTTGGATCAGTGGAGCAATAAAGAGTGATTGAAAGATGAGCACTAGAGTTCTGAGTGTTGAAGAACACATTGGTGCTCTCATCTGAAAGGCGGGAAAAACAGAAAGACATAACAACATAAACTCAGTTTTAATAAATTGAAGGTGAAAAGGCACCTATAGAGTGCTTTAATGAGTTCCAACCATTGTTACACCTGTTACGTCCCACTACTACAGTAATAAAATAGAAACTGAGAGCAGAATTTCAAAAGATATTTGAAATGGACAATATGCATGTCCTGGAAATGATTTCTATAAATTCTACCTAACACTTACGGTTCTATCACACAGCATCTGGAAATACACCTGTGCTCTGGGTGTGCACATACATATGTGTATATATAAATACATATATCTAAAAAGACAAGTTTAAACACTTTGATATTTTTTCAAGAGTTTCAAACCCTTACATTGTGAAGTTAGAAATCTATTTCACAAAAATAAGAACTTCATTTCACTATCCATGAGCAGGTGAATTCCCATTTGTGTAAGAGACTTCATTTCCCAGTCAAATATATAAGGAGCCATTTTAAATTTGGAAATAACCTTTCTTTGCAAGCAGAGATTTGGTCTCCTAGCAACAGCATGAACACCTTGTGAACAAAACTACAGCTTATTTGCACAGAAGGGCCTCGTGCCATGGGCATGGAGAAGCCACGAGAACATCCAGCTGCTGGTTTCTTCCTTTGCTGACCGATGGTGAAGGGTCAGGTCAGCAAAGCCTACAATCGACACACACATCAGGTCCCCAGCAAAGGAAGGGCTATGGCTGAATCCATGCACATTGTATGGATTCTTCTACCTAAGCGGTCCTTTCCAGATCTTGGTTCTGGCTACAGCTATAGTCTGATTCTAGCTTTCAATAGATACTGTAATTTTAAGTAGCCCTGATGCAGAATAGGAATAGCTTCTTTTCTGGCTGGAAAACTTGTACCACAATAGGACTAGACTGAATTTATATCAATTTTTTTTTCTGCCAAGATTCATATGACAGATGTCATTTTGGATGGAAGCCATTTTTTGTTCTTAGCTACAACTTTTGTCATGAGCATGAAATATTAGAATTGCAAGTACTTCACAATAAAAAGAACAAGAGGTCAGAGCAGCACCATCACATGGATATATTGCAGTTGGCTTTGACAATCAGCTGAATCAATCACATGAAATATATTGTGAAGACAAGATTAAATTAACCCATTCAATGATAAAAGACTAGAGAATAGGCAAACAGAAGCCATTTTCCTTTCCTGCTGTCGAGACCAGAACATACCAGTTGCTTTTCTGCTGCTATATGGAGAAGATGAAGAGCGTGCAGCTGTACGGCTCAAGCTTCTGACTGCATAATGAAGATTATAATGCTTTTGCGCTGTAAGTAACCAAGCATTTCTCATGGCTTCCAGCAGAGCGGATGCAATATCCCACTGCCTTGTCCAAGTCACATAATTCATGAATTTTAGTTCTTAGAGCTGTTCTAGAACAACATGCTTATTAAATTGCTTCCTTGGGATCCGGTCGCTAGGGTAAGATTTAAACACAAGACACACACAGCAGAGACTGGCGAAAAAGTGACTTGCCCAGGAGGAGCATGGCCAAAACTTAGCAGAAACTCGATTTCTTCTCAGTCTTTTGCCTTATTCGTGAAATCATTACACTTTTGGACAACTCCGAGTTATTCGAGGAGAAAGCTCTGGGAAATCTTTATGTCTCCTTCCTAACCATGGGCTCTAATCATGTATTGCTTCTTTTCCTGTGCTGTGTTTATTTTTCCCCACAAAGATTTTGAAGCTGCAGTGTAAGGTAAGCAGTGGGGCCGATATATTTAACCAACGGTAACATAAACCGCAGAAGGTTAATACCACAAACCAGCATGTGTGTGTGTTTTCCTGTGGTTTACATTAGTGTTTGCTAACTGTGCTCCAAATTTTGCTACCCTAACGTATGTTAATATTTTACACTTCTAGTCTTAATGTAGGAGGAAAAGTATGACCACATCATGCCCACCAGAAATTCAAAGGACTGGTACTACCTCAGAGGAACTCTAGTTAGCCTCCAGCCATAGTTATTGCTGCTTTTGGTTGCCCTTTTCTTCTTCTTCTTCTTCTTCTTCTTCTCCCAGCTACCCTCTTCAGTGATGTAACTGCTTTTTATTCAACTCCACCACTTCAAAACTACTCTGTTATTTCTGACGGAAGTCCTGTAATCAAACAACGCAGCACAGTTTGTATTTATCAAGCTTCTTGTACCATTACAGGATTACTCTGCTCCACCTTTCTCATTCAGCATGGGTCCAAGCTTGGAAGTAACTTGCTCAGTGCAGGTAGTGAGTGATCCTTCCTTCCAGCAGGGAGGGGTTCTGTGCGGGAATAACTTGGACCAGCATAAGAAAAGATGGTCTTGCTCTTTATCTGGATGCACCACTTCACAGCATCGGTGAGACTTCCCCTCGCGTAACAATTAACTTACCTGAGCAACCACTGCAAACCTGGATGTGTTAGATACGCTTTCATCCCAGCAATAAAGTTACACAGCTCCATGGCTGGGAGGGCTTGTCACCACCACAAGCGGGAGTGTGAAGCTGCACTTTGTTTTGCATTCACTAAAATGGATCCATGTTTCTGATGCCTGTAAAACAGGGAATATTCAGCACTTGCCAAATAGGCAGCAAATTTTCACATTACCAAACAGGTAACTGAAAACTATCTGCTAAAACTTAGCCTGTTTGCAGGCATGCATCTTAACCACAGAGTATGTTGTTACTGTTTACTCTCCTGTTCTTCACCAGATTTCAGTAAACTGCAAGCAAACTGCAAACTGGACCAGTAATCCAAAGTGTCTTTTCATTATCAGCACTTTGAAGAAGCCAATTAATTGCCTACAGCAAAAATAAAAAAGTGAAGTTGAGGAGTTTCCTTTTAAAGCTTTGTGTTTTAGTGTTATTTGTTTTACTAACCAGCAATACAGTTTAAGATCTTTGTATTTACAAGACAGCCGCAGGCTGTAAGGCATTACATTTTACAAGGTAATTGTTCTTTCTGAACTATACAAAAATGGTTTGTAAATGAAAAGATGACATTACATTATTCCTCTTTAGTTTCCTCGCATTCAGATAAGAGTACTTCTCAGATGATCTCGGGTACACGTGATCTGCTGTAGGTCAATACATTTGCCTTCTCCCACAAGAAACAGCTGCCACCTTTTATTAGTATTAGGTGATTCCATGGGAATAAAAGGCAAAAGCTTTCAGTGTCATACAGGAAGGAATGCTGGGGCTGAACATACTCTTACTCCAGAAGAAAAAGCAAATCCATGTTACATTCCGATCCGCAGCTCTTCCAAGTGTATCATAACTTTCCCACTGACATCAGCAGGCCCCAGCAGAGGAGCTTCAGAATAAAATCTTGTAAAAAGAACAGAACAGCAACCAGTGACTTCAGCAGTCTTAACGACTGTAAGATTCTGTAAGAATGTTATTAGGACTAAACTTTCGACACAATGAAAGTGGTCAGCATGAATTTGACCAGTGAGTAAATGTGGTAGCAATTAACTATTACAAAGATGTAAATTATGGACAGCTATTGGTTATGTTCCTAGATTTTGAAAGAACTTTCTAAAAGTTCTATTAAAAGTAATACTGGACATCAAAAATATTATTATCTTTAATTTTTTTGTTTTGTTTTTACACTTGGCACCTAAGTGTTAAAAAAACTCTTTATGAACTTTTCTCTGCATGAACAAAAATCTTTTCTCCTAAAAATTTCAACATTTGTCTTCCTGTTACTACCAAGTCACAGGCACAATTATATCCAGGCAAAAGGAGAAGCCCAGTATCTTTTGGAGAAATCAGTCGCTGTGGGGTGAAGGGGATCTCAACAGCAGGGGTGGGGTTCTTTTTGGTTTTTTCCCAAGAGTGTTAAACTATCATGCTGCATTTTGTTCAAACGCACTGGAACATGTGCACTTTTTTCCCCAGTCACTATAAAGGTGATCTTCCGACGTCTTAGAGGCCACTACAATTTTACAGACCACCAGCTGAGAAACACTGCCCTGGCCTGCACACACACTGCCTGAACTCAGCTGGCAATTTTATCAAAACATTATAGTACCCACTGCTCCCCTTGCTCGGGTTTTTTAATTCTGTTTCAAACACTGAGCTAGTAAGTCGGAGACATGCATAAATCATGTGACACCAAAAAAGTTCATGCTAACATTGTAATGACTCAACCTTTTCTAAAATATACAGTGATAAGCAAGTCTTTAATCTCCAGTGATAGAATGACTCAGTTTCAGGAACAACTCACCTAATTAACCAGGACATGATTTAAGCCATTTCATATGTAATATTGCGATAGTCTACTGCAGGAAATAACAAATACACCATCTTTTCATTTCTGTATTCTGACCAGCACCTGGATTTCAATGAAAATCACAAGCATTCGAACTGATGCAAGTGCTATGACTTCACAAGACCTCTGCTTTTGATTTATAACCGTGAACCAAGAGCTCTGCCAGACTCTCCACTGCTAGCATAATGCAGATGTTTAACTGCAGCATTAAGGGAATAGAAGCTTAATCCCACACATGAAGCTAAAGATTCTAAAAACTTTCAAATCTATTTTAATAAATCCCGAGTTAAAAGATGCTTATAATTATCAAAGCTTTAAATGAATTAATATGCTTATTTTTATCCCCTTGTTTCATCATTTTTGTTACTCCACTTTTCTTTAGAGAGCTAGAAGAGGATAGCGCATTGTGGCTTTTGTTAGCTGAAGTTTCTGCAGAAACTCCAGCTTGCTGTTACAAGGTTCATTCACGGCATTTGCACTGAACACACTTGCAGGATTTTTTAATTTTTATGTTTTAAATATTGAAGACAGGCATCAAACGTTTCTACAGTACCATGTGGGACGCTAAGGTTCACAACCTAGTTTCATTACCACAGGAACGTGCCTGAGCTCTGGGCACAGCTACTTCTATGGGCTTGTTCTGATACATCAGGTCTGCAAGTTCAGTTCTTGTTTTCCAAAGAAGTCCAATTTGTTGTGTGGGGATTCTCTGACTTAAAGGACTTTGATTTTTTTTTTTTTTTTAATCTTTTGTGCCTTAAGTTCCATTTTACAAAACAAGAAGGACAAAAAAGAAATGCCCTTGACTCTTCAAAAAAACCCAGCCCTAACCAGGTAAGAAAATCTGCAATGCTTTTCAGTAATACTAAGAATGTACTAGCAGTGACTCTGCGGTGATTCTCTATAGATTTAAGATCTACGTTTAATTTTGTGCTAGTGTTTCTAATAGCCCTTTTCTGTACAATTATCCGTTTTGGCTGCAGAAGCATTTCAAAATAGCATGTGGAAAAAACCTCAGGTTAAGTCTCTGAAACAAACAATGCTTTGAAAACCCTCGAAAGATAATTTCCGTTATAATTTTTTCTTCCAATATTGTATGTACTATTCAATTGCCCTGCTCCATTTTATTCTATTTCCCCGGTCTTTTTTCAAAAGAACTGGACAACAATACATTTTTACAAGTGAACCTCAGCTCCTGCTAAGGTTGAATTGCATCTTAAAACCTAGAGAATGATTTGGTTTATTAACTTGCAGTGCCACCTAGCAAACATCCTTAAAATTTTTTTTCCTGATGTAGTTTTACAAAGGACAGCTTAGAGCTTTCATATTTGAAAAAAGAAAAAGACAAACTTGTGCTCGCAGTATTTTAAGCATCTAGTGCATACTTTTGTTTTGAACAGTTAAATTCTATTAGAAATTATACTTACAAATAGGATAATAATAATGATGCTCACATACCTAAAATTCTGGTATATGAACTTTGAGAACTAGTTTCAGACATATCCCTTATACATTTGTCTACATATAGTTCCTTTAATTGTTGGGGGATTTTTTTTTTAAATCATACACTTTGATAGTAGGTCAGTGCTGAATTTATTGGAGTTTTGAGGTAAGAGAGACTCCTGCCACCAAAATAAGGATTTTAGCTTATCAAGGCACATTAGTACCTTATATGCAGGCACCTTTTAGACTTGCGTGAATGCTAGACCAGCTTGATTTGCTCGCCTTAAAATAATACCCATGTCCCAGGACAAAACAAGTTTAAGTATTTAACTCTGTGCCTGAACCGTGAAGCTATCCCATAGACCTACATGCGGGAGACATTAAAATGCAGCAATTCAGAATAAATGCTGCAGCCACTTTCTATTACCCTAAACCTCTAACAGGAAGCCGTTTCCTGTTTCGTTCCTGTGCCAAATTCTAGTAAGCCATTTTAAAAGAGAATATAACCAAACAAGCAAAAAGCAACCTCATGACATGAAGAGCAAGGGACTGAAAGAAAAATACACTCTGCTGACTGACCTTATCCTTTCCGAGAACACCTTAGACCAACTACACTATAAGCTCCTTGAAGAAAGCTGCTTATCTTCATTCATAATGTCAACGTGTACCAATATTTAGACAGTACTTTGGCAGCAATACAAAATTATAGTTTTACTGCTTCTCTTAGAATTTCTAAGTAGAGTTCTGCTATTATCCTTCCTGGTGAACACAGAAACCACTACATGTTTTACAGAGTTCAAGAAATAAAGCAAGTCAAAACAAAAGATAAGTTTCCAATAATAAGAACAGTTTTGGCTTAGTTATGATCCTATGACCCTTGATTTTTCAGCCTATCTCCAAAGAGTCCAGCACCGCGTGAGGACTGCATTTACAGGAAGACTTGTGTATCACTTCAGCAAGTCAAGGGGAAAAAAGAAACAAAACTTAAACAAAACAAAAAAAGCCCCAGCATGTAAAGAACAAAATTTTGACAAGCACTACAGACTCCATCTTTAGCTAAGATGCATGGCAGATGTTTTCATACCTGCTGAGAATTTAATTGCTATTCTAAGTCAAGGAAGAGAACGCTTCTTTTTTTTTCCCCCCAAAGAAACCTACATTTTGCATACTCCCTTGAGATCAGAACTGAGCCACTAGTTCTTTCCAGAATAACCATCCCTATATTGTATGGCCCAATTAGTTTTGCATAGAACTCTCTTTATGCAAAAATAACAGAGGCATTTCAGATGCTGTACTCCCATAAGAACTTTGGACCTTAGTCCCTGCAGATTGAGAATAATGGTCTTTCCAGAAAGCCATTTTAATAGAAAAGATCCTTGAAAGTTTGTCTCTCGTCCATCTGACTTGATGCATTTACTTTTTTTGCCAGTTCTGATTATCATTCTATGGTTTTGGTCCATTTTCATTTATCCTTATCATCGTTTTTCCACAGAGTTCTCCAGATCTTTCAGGTGTTAATTGTTTTCTATACAGCACAAAGACTCACAGTCTGGTTTCCTGCTTGAAAATGTGCTACAAGAAATGCAGTTATAAATTCGCTACGAAAAATCCTCCACCAAACACCACAGGCTTTAACGTCACCTCCTTTTTCTTTCAGAGAGTTTGTGTACATCTGCTGCTAAAATGTTGTAACAAGGGAAAAGACTTTACACATTATTTCTATCCACTGGAAGTAGCACTCAGATTTAGAATCACAAGGTCTTTCCCCTCTCCCCAAGTCCATAGGTTCACCTTGCTTTGAATGACTGAAAAGGAATCACTTTTTCAGGTCAGATGGATATGTGACATACCATCCGTTGTTTAGCAGTAGGAGGCTGGGTATTGGGGAATGACTGCTACTGCTCCCTTTTATGTTTCAGTCTCTTCTTGACATCACAGTAAAGAAAGAAAAATGAAACTGTAGGTCACACATTTCAAACAAGTCCCTCTGGTTTTTCATTCTCAAAAGCCGAAACCACCAGAAGCCAGATGTTCTGACTGAACCAAGCCTCCACAACCTGTCTTAAAAGGTCTTGACTCGTGACTGTCTCCCTACACACCACAAAGCACTAATGCTTACTTTAAGACATGGCCTCCAATGTTTTCATTGCCCTACAAATTGCAAGAGATATAACTCTGTATTTATAAATTCACATCACTGTTTCCTTCACAAGAGACTAAGATTATTATTGCTAGAACCCACGGCATGTTATAATAAAGCAGGTGGTGTGCATGTTCTCAAATTTATTTTACTAAAATATGCCTTTTCGACTACTAATTATAATGATACTATGCTTTTTTTTGCCCTTGTATAATGCAAAGATTAGTCATGACAGGTGTTTTTTTCCTCCCTAGAAAGCAAAGGAAATCCACACCTTAATTAATATAATAAGAAGATAATTACTATGCTTAAGAGATGAGGACTCAGGCAGCTCTCTGTTGACAAGCTATTTATTTCTCTTTCTTTTCATTCAGTTCGTCGAAGAGAACTTTTTAGATATGCGTAGCTCTTCATGCCACTTAACAAAATAATGCAGTACCACTGGGGATATGCAACCACCACAACAAACAGGGAGAAAACTTACGAACTTTGTATTTGCAGAAGGGAGGCCGCATATCTATTTTTGTCCCTCTCACCTCCTCTTCATCTCTCAATCTCCGAAATCTTCTAAGCCCTCACAAAAGCATTTTCTGTATGTTTTACAAACCTTCTGCACTCAAACTTACGTCTTATTAACATTTAGCTTCGGTTTCTCTATACAAGTTGGGGAATACACTTTTTTGCCAGCCAACAAATGAGGATGGATGCCCCTGGAAGTTCTTAACAGAACACCCTTGCTGTGGGTGCTGCTATTTGCAGCGAGCAGTTCTCTTTCATAAATACACAATGCTCCTGCAGAGAACTGAAAGATGTTGACAAAAACAGTCTTGTCAGCATTGTCTTGGCAATTCCCTATGATAGGCTTAATAGCGCTACTGACCAGCTAGAGATTAACAGTTAGTTATTTTTTTTAATCACTGCATGCACTGTTTCAATTTGTTAGGCAGTTAGGAGAATGAGTAAAAATTTTCAACACTTGACTCCTGTTCTTTGTCATTCTCCAGGCTATAATTACTAATTCGGAGTCATTCTCAATTACCACATGCACGATTAAGTAGTTATTCCAAGTTTTCACTATTAAACAATAGCCAAGAAACACATTTCTTTCAATTTCCATGGATAGTTTCACATTTTTATAAAAGTAATCAGACATCTACAAAAATACACAGGTCTTTTGGAAAAAAATTACCATTAAAAAAAGCAACATGGTATTTCTATCTCCTGTTTTATCCACGTGATATAGGCATTACACAGAGAAGATGAAACCCTATGGAATTTACTATGAAAATCCGTGGGGTTTTTTCACCATTTAAATTTCTAATACTGAGGAAACGTTGGGTCAATTTTACTGGCCCAAGCCATGAGCCCCCCTTTAATATCCTTAGCTAACACAGAACCAAATTCTTTGACAGGCAACTCCTGCAGAATTCTTACAGCCTTCTGAGAGTCATTTCCTAATTTGCAAACAACATATACAGGAAAAGATGTTTGGTCATTAGTTCTCTGCTTTTCTTCACAAATTCTTTTTTCTAAATATCCCAGACATTCTTCGTCTTTTTCTTCTAATTTACTCAAAGGAATGTGGACAGCATGTAACAGGCGACAGATATCCACTTCTACCTGTGGCCGAACATCTAACAATACATGAGGAACTTGCTCATCCAACAGTTTTTTGTACTCCTCTACAGATACCCTGTCCTTACTGGACAGCAGACGTAAAGTCCTACACTTGTCTGTTGCAGAAGAACCACAAAATGCCTCATAATCCTGAAGGCAGGTGACAGATGGATTGTCACCACAAACGGCACAGTCTGGTTTCTTTGGTCTTAACTTGATGTTGCGAAATCTCCCTTCACGGGCATCAAACATCAGCATGAACTGACTGAAGGAGGAACCCATTCCCGAAGCAATCTTCAGCACTTCCAAGGCCTGGATGCACCCCATGATGCCTGGCACGACACCCAGCACTCCCCCATCCGCACAGTTAGTCACCGTCTCTGGTGGAGGGGGCTTGGGGAAGAGACACCTGTAGCAGGGCCCTCCCTGGTAGTTGTACACGACCAGCTGCCCCTCCAGCCGGAGGGCACTGCCGGACACTAGGGGTTTCCCAGCCAGGACACAGGCGTCATTCACCAAGTACCTGGTGGGGACGTTATCGGAGCAGTCGGCGACGATGTCGTACTGCCGCACCAGCTCTAGGGCAGTGCCAGGGCTCAGGGCGCCGCAGTAGGGCACGTACTGTACGGTGGAGTTCAGCAGCCGCAGGGCGGCCGCGGCAGATACGGCCTTAGGGAGCCCTCGGCGCGCCTCCCCGTGCAGCACCTGCCGGTGCAGGTTGCTCGTCTCCACCACGTCGTGATCCACCAGCCCTAGGCGGCCGACGCCGGCCGCGGCCAGGTACTGGGCCAGGGGGCAGCCCAGGCCGCCGCAGCCCACCACGAGCACGGAGGAGCGGGCCAGCAGCAGCTGCCCCCGCACGCCCAGCTCGGGCAGCACCAGCTGCCGGCTGTACCGCAGGATGTCGGCGGTGCTCAGCGAGGCCCGGGCGGGCAGAGGGGAGAGCTCACCGGGAAAGGCGGGGGCGCCCTCCTCCGCGGCGGGGGCACCCCCCGCCAGGACGGCGGCCAGCCGCTCGCGTAAGCCGCGCAGCTCCTGCTCCCGCCGGCCGATCTCAGCGCTCAACCGCGCCGCCTCCGCACGGCCCGCCATGGCTGAGGGGAGAGGGAGCGAGCGAGCGAGACAGCGCGTCACTACCGCTTCCGGCCGGCTGCTCCCAGCGCTCCGGCGGTTCCGGCCGCGCCGCGTGCACTGATTGGCTGCGGCGCGTCCCCGCCGGTTCCGGGTGCGTCAGCGCGCCGACATGGCGGCCGGCGGCGCCGACAAGTTCTCGGTGCTGCTGCCCACCTACAACGAGCGGGAGAACCTGCCCCTCGTCGTCTGGCTCCTGGCGCGCACCTTCCGGGAGAGGTACCGGCCGCGGCGGGCGGGGCTCCCGGCCCCGGGGCGGTACGGGGCTGAGGGCCCCGGGGCCCCTCAGCGGGCCGGGGGCTGAGCTCCGTCCCTCCGCCCGGGCCGGCTGCGGGCCGCCGCTCCGCGGAAGGGACGGAGGCGGCTTTCAGAGCTGCAGGGAAAAGGTGGTGTGCGAGCACAGGCCGAAAGCGTCCCCTCGGGCGGAGCTGACGGCCGGTGAGGAGCGGGCTCAGAGGGGCTCGGCGCTCGCGGTGTGAGGTTGTGATAGAGTCGCGACGTTCGGAGCAGCTGCCTGCGGAGCTGGGAAGGACGCGTCCCGTCAGGCTTACAAAATGGCGTCACAGCTTGGGAAGGCAGTAGCGGTATCCGTGCCGTGAAGTACGGAGCGTTCCTCGCCAGTGGCGGGGGAGGGCGCGCAGCCAGCTGTGTCTAACCCGTAGCGAAGAGCGCAGCTCTGCCCCGAGGTTAATTAGGAAACGAGCTCAGTCGGAGGTCTCGCACGGGCTGTGATCCGTTCTGCAGCAACCGCGAGAGCAGGGGCTGCCCGGTGAAGGCGCAAAGGCGATCTTAGCTGTCCGCCTTTCCCAACGGGGAGGCTGGAACCGGCTGCTGTGGTGGTGCTGGGGCGACGAGGAGGCTGGCGTTGCTGCGGTGTGCCCTGCAGCCATCGCAGCTTGAGACCTGAAACGGTGACACCGAGGCGCGTGTTGCCACCACGAGCATAGTCCTACAGCTGTAAGGATAGCTATAGCACGTACCGCTAACGGTCAGAAAATCACTTTGTATTCTGTTCCTCAGTTTCCTGCCTTTGAAAATGGCATAGGTAGAGAGATTGGGTTTTCCATTTGTTCATTTAAAAATAATTCTCGTTTCAGTGGAAACAATTTTGAAATTATCATCATAGATGATGGAAGCCCGGATGGGACACAGGAAATTGCTGAACAATTGGAAAAGATATATGGATCAGATAAAATAGTGAGTTGTATATTCTGGGTTTTGTTTTTTTTTTTTTTTTTTTTCTTTTCATTTTTATTGTATTGGAAAGTACTTGAAGCCCTTAGAGAACTGGAACGGAGTCCCTGGATTCTGCACTTTCTTTACGTCCTTAAACAAGTTAAGTTTTTGCACACCGCTTTAGACAAATGTAAAATTATGATAGTCATCCAGCTGCTTAGCAGCGTTATGAACTGATATACAGAATCATGAATTAATGTTTGCAAAATGTTTTCAAGACTTTGTGTATTGCTGTGTGCTATTGAGTAATGCATAGTGGTTGTTAGTGTACTTTGTGCGTGCCTGAGGGAAAGATGAGGTTTGGATAAACTTCAACTTCCTCTTAAGTGACTGCAGGAACAGGGAAATTGGAAAGATGAAAGCTAGTCTGGTCTTGTGATTTATTTTTAATTTGTCTAGTTGCATTCCTCAATAACAGCACTTCTTTTTTTTCTATTTAATATATTACCATATAGCCATCAATTACATACAACAAGATAGTGTCATTTATTTAGTCTTTATGAGCCATTAAAGCCTTTTTTTTTTCTTCAATAGAAGCTTTATCATAGAACAGTGTAAAAACCCAACGTTCAGTTTGAAAGTTTTGTGCTGTAAGCAGTGTCAGACACTTTCCTAATCTATTACCGTGTAAAAGTAAGGTTTTAAAAAGTATTTGTGAATTAAATACCACTTATAGCAATTACTTTAAGAACAGTGTATATAGGAAGTATTAGAGTCTTTTTTTTCCCTTTTTTTTTTTTTCTTTTTTGATACTAGTAATAGAAAACTTTAAAATAGTTAGCCAACCTTTCCTCGCTGCTTAGGAGTTTGATTTTGAAGTTTAATCTGTGGACCAGCCCCTGCAGCAGTGTTGAGCCAAGCACACTTGAGTGGAATTACGTGGCGGCACTGCCATCAGCTCCCACTGATATTACTGCAGTTGTGATTTTTCATTAGGTGAATTTTCATTGTTTCCTGATAATGTTATTTTTTCTTACACAAAATTCTTTTCTTTGTTTTCTGAGCAAAATCATTGTTCTGATTTGTGCTCAGGAGTCGTTGTCCAAATAACTCTATGGGACTTTTCACTTACTACATTATGCTTACTGAACATGGTATGCAGTTAACTTAATGAGGGGCCAACATGTTTAAGGAAGTAGATGAGGAATCAAAGTGATTTTTTTTTCTTTTTGTTAATGTTCAAATTTAACTATTTATTAAAGAAAAGAAAATACCAACAGAAACCAAAATAACAAATCAGCAGAGTAATGATTACTCTTTCATATCTGTGTCCTTCTCTGAATTACATTACTTATGACCTCTCAGATAAGGCATGAAAATTAGCCAAGATTTAAAAGTGAGATTTAAAATTTGTTTCTGAAGTATATTTAGATGACTGCTTAAATATCTGCCCTCACCTCCCCAAATGCTGACTTATATTAAAGGCACTTTAGGAAGAGTTGAAAGTTAAATTACTGTCATGATGATCTAAAAGTTAGATTCCCTTTTGTTAGTGGCAGTGCCCCGTTTCCCCCCTGCACTTCATATGGCCTTGCAGGAGCTGAGGATACTTGGCACAGGTTTAAGGCTTGGTCACTCATATTCTGAAAGATTAATAATATTGTTATATGGTCATTATTCATGGGTTATATCTGTATGCACATGAATATCTTGAAATTTATATTCAGTACTAAATATGCTAAATCACTTCACTTTGGGAAACTTGCTAAAATATTTGCTGTTAGTGTTTGTCATTCCTTAAAAGTAATGGTGCTGGGGAGACTGTTGTTCGGATTTGTAACTGTATTTCATATAATGGAATTTGAGGAAATCCTTTAGTAACTAAGATGGTGCTTTTAATTTTGTTTTTTTTACTGCAGAACTACTAAGTAACGCTTAAAAGGGGTTTGTTTTTAAATATGACCTGATCAAATACCTGTTTAATATAATGGTTTGTTTCTCCTGTATTTTGACAGATAAATTTATTTTGATATGTTATCTAGATTTCTAAAAATGAAAAGTACATTTTAAAATATTTTTATACCTCAAAAATAGTGAATTTTAAGGTGTCACTAAAATTAATTAAAAACTGTACTTCAAGTAATATGTGCATATTTTAATATATCCTGCAGCTTCTAAGACCCAGAGCAAGAAAGTTGGGACTCGGTAAGTTCTTATTAACTCTGGTTAGTACTAAAAAAAAAAAAAAAAAAAAAAAAAAAAAATCTGCTGTATTCTTCGATTGATTCTAGTGTATGAAGTTCCAGAAAAAATCACAGTAAAGCCCGAAAGCAGGAATATATGTTTTCATCAAGTTTTTTGTAAGTGAACAAGCTTAAAAACCACACACACACAAAAATCACAGTGTGTTATTTATAACAAGTTCCCCAAAACCTCAAACCTGAAAACTGTGGTCACTGCAATTCTGTACCACTATGTGTTCCTGTTAGCATCATGCTGCTTCTCTCCTTCCCAGACTGCATTCACTGATTACAGAATGAGGGGTCTAAATTGAGGAAAAAATGTAACTTTTTACAAGAGTAACTGCTATATTTGTGTGGAACCTACTGATCCCGAGGGGACAGTGGTACTTTCTGTGCAATCTACCCATGTGTAGGATGCTTCAAAAATGGGACCATAGTTCATGCAATCTCCAGAGAAGGCTGGGATGTTTTTCTGACACGTATTTGGACAGAGCTCTTGACAGTTAAACCCATTTCAGTGTGAATTATTACTCTAATTAAATGAAAAAATAGGTATCTGACAGATGTCCAGCACTCAAACTACTAAGTATTGTCTCAGCTATTAACCAACATGTGAATTGAAGGCTTTGAAGTACATTGCAAAAGTTACTTGTATTGCAGAAATCTCGCTAATTTGGGAGCCAATCTTGTAGTGCTGAGACTGATCATTAAAATTTGCATGGAATGGTGCAGGACTGCAACTTTATAGCTCTGATGCCATATTTCACAGAATATGTAAATCAAGTTTGTCATTATTTGCTTTAGGAAAAAGCCAGATACCCTAGGAAGTCATAAATGACATTAAAACTTGTAGTATGGAAACTATCCTAAAATAAAGTGGAGATATTTTCATCTGTTAAGAGTCATGTTGTACCCTTATCCCTTCTCTCTTATAATAGGAATGGAGAAAATGATAAATGCAATACCTTGTTTGATTTATTGTTAATCAGTATCTGCCTTTCTTGCTAAATGTCTTGGCAACCCCCACTTCCATGTGGTTGTAAAACATTTGACGTGTCTTCTGTACCGAGTACTGCAGCTAAATAATTTCTCCGGTCCACTGAACAAAAATAAAATTCTAATTTTGATATTGAATTGTCTATTTAAATCACCTTTCTATACTTTTTTCTACATCTCATTTATCTAAGAAGCTCCAAAAAGCCTACATATCTTTATTTTTGTTTTCTGCCTTTTCATCGTTTGTCCTAATTTGACCAGTATTATGGATTAAAACTGACTGAATTTAAATTTTTCATGTACCATATCTACTAATCATGCACAGTACACAAATCTGTGACTGACACTCCTACTGTGTAACTTTGTAAACAACATGGAAAAGAAAGGAAAGACAGGTTGTTCATTAACCAGGAGTTTAGTTTTCTGTGAGAGTGCCTGCTAAGGACAACAGCTGAGAGTGTTTTGTTTTCAGTTTTATCTATTCCTTATGAAGTTAACGGACAGACTCAAGAGTAATTTGGATCAGTGAAGAGTATATGCCAGTTTTTATCTCTGTTGTGCTGCTGTACTGTCCTTGGAAGCAGTGCTGTCTTTTGAACGATGTGACTCGGATCAGAAATTTGCATTGTTGAGGAAAACTGTAATAGCAAGACTTGTTCCAGCTCTTATCAAGATAGCTACCCTGGTTCGTACAGGATGAATAAAATGCAACAAAATCTAAAGTAAGAAAAAAAAGACTCTCTTCAGGTTAGGTATCAGGATATAATTCATGGTGTCAAGGAGAACAACCCAAAATCTATATACTACTAATAGTAAATCCTGAGTCTAGAAAGCAAGTTTTTTTTAACTGTCAGTGATTATTTTCTTGCCTGTGTCCTATTTCCAGTTTTCTGTGGCTCCTAAGTGCTTACGGCACTTCTGGAAATGTTATTTCAAATAGTGTCCCACTTATCAAGTCATGTTTCTCCGTGCATTTCTCCATGCAGTAGGGTTTGCCAAGGTTTGTATTTATAAAATCTAGTGCTGAAATTGTAGGGAAAAGGAAAAATAATTTTAATGTTTGACCACTGATACATTTTAAAATAAATGTTAGGAGTTTTTTGTAGTATAACTTAGAGATTTTTAGAAAATAAGCAAAGACTGTGGCTAGAAGATTGCATACGTTAAAATAGTGAGGGAAATTATTTCTGTACTGTTTTCATCAGGCACTGCTTATATTCATGGAATGAAGCACGCCACTGGGAATTTTATTGTTATTATGGATGCTGACCTCTCTCACCATGTAAGTCTGTATTTTAGGTACTGTGTTTTTAATCTAAGTAAATTCTCATTGATTTTTTTTTACCCCTGCCCCTTTTTCTTTTCTGATCTGTTTTCCTTCCATTTCAGCCAAAATTTATTCCAGAATTTATCAGGTAGGTACCAATTGTAGTATGAGAGAATGACTTCTGAACATTTACTGTTTCATAGTAATATTTGAAAGCTTTATATTGTATAGCTGTCTAGCTGTAGTCAGAAAATTGTCAAGGCAAGAATTCAAATAAAAGTGATTGGACCTCATTAGATTTGTCCCAAAATAATCCAGAAAAATAATTATTTCCTAACTAGAGCAAAAATCCCCAAGCTTAAAGTAACAGAGAGCATGTGGGGCTAAATACTTTTCTTCCTTGTAATGGTTGTTCAGCTTTGAAAAGCGTATATATAAATGTCATCTTCTAATCATTTTATCATGTGTGCATATAGGGATATTGATCGGAGGACCATGTCCTCAATTATTGGTGAAATACTTTTGTGTACCTCTTACCTTCCTCTCCCTGTAACATTTCAGTTCGTGAGAAATGGTCAACAGGCATTACATTGGAGGCCAAGGGCAGCAGTCTGTGTAATTTTCAACTTTCTTGCTAGGTAGTTCTGGAGACCTAAAATTTTAGATAAGGTTCTGCAGCAGTCAGGCATGGTATGGACTAAGGATAGTTCTAGACTTGTCCCCTTACTATGGGTTTGTGTAATTTAAATATTTAAATCTGTATTTAAAATCATTCTGTCTTTTGTACTAGAGAGAGGCTTTAAAAATGCATAAGTCGGTCTTTATAAATTATTTATGAAGTCGTCTATGAAATTCTGTGACATAGTTGGTAAAAGATAATCATAAGATTCCCTGAAATAGCTCTTTATAAGAGAACAAATAACAGGTTTTTAAATGCATAATGCTTATAACCACCATAACTATTGCTTTCCTCTCTTCTCTACTTATTTGTTCAAAGGTTTGTAAAATACAGATTTTGTACTAAAAGAGTGATTGTTCTTATTTTGAAATTTGTACTACCTTCATACAAATATTCCTCCTGTTTTTCTGATAAAACCAATTGCTTCTAGAAAGCAGAAAGAAGGCAATTTTGATATTGTATCTGGAACAAGATATAAAGGAAACGGAGGAGTATATGGCTGGGATTTGAAAAGAAAATTAATCAGGTTAGTATTTTTCTAGATATTTACACATAAATTTGTTACTTAGAAATAATAATTCCCAGTACTCAGTCTGTGTGAGCTGAACTGAGTCTTTAGTCAATAGTACTGGGTACTGCAAAATTATATTAAATAATAGAAGTGTGCATGATTTGCAAATTCTTTAGTTAATACCCACCAAGAAAGAATGTAATGATATGACTATGCTTGCGAAATGTGTTGGAACAGTGGACAAATCTGCATGGCATCAGGTTGGGACAGTCAGCTTCATCATCCAAAGAATGAGCTGAGACTATGACACTTTTGTCAAGTTTGAAAGACACATTTAGTTAGCTTTAATAGCTGTAATGGTCCTTTCCCTAAACAGTAAATCACTTGCTAAACCCCTCTGTTGACACTCTGATTTGTCATAAGTTAAGAATTATCTGGCACGATCGATGTCAGTAAATCATTACTTAGACCGTACTAGAAAACGGTTACAGTGAACACTAGGGAGAGGTTTCACCCAAAAGGGAAGAGGAAAACTCTGTCAAGGTCGTATAAGCATGGAGGCTGGCATCTCAGGTTTACAGGGACTGACAGGTTTTAAGGAGGTAATCGACAAGTTTCTGCATAGTCTTTCTCTTGCACCTGATTTAAGAGAATAGACATAAGTTAATGCTGATTTATATGTTACAGTAAAGAATTAGGAGCAGAAGTTGTGTTACCAGTCTGATCTGGAGATGATATCACAGGGACGGTCTTTGCGTTTCTCCTGTTTTTTAATGGCTAGAATAAGTGCTCATCTTTTTTGTGAATCTAAATAAAATATATACCCAAAAAAAAGGAAGAGAGCTAAATGGACATTACAGAGGAATCCCTTTACATCACACCAGACAAGGTGAAGGACTTGCACATCTTATCAGTGTGTAATACAGCCCTCAGCAAGGTAGTCATGACTGGCTTTTCGGTCTCACAACGTTTTTCATCAGTGGAGCTTATCCATATCATACTATGAAAGCAGTGTAAACCAAAACTGAACCTTGATTTTTCTAAATCCAAGTCTCACATTTGTCCAGGAAACATTTTTATTCTCCACTTACAGTGAATGTTAAGTCAGAAGAAAAATGTTGTTTTGACTGTTATCAAGCTTATTTCTTTTGTATTGTGTTAGTGTGTAGTTGTACTGACAGTTCTACCATAAAGAACCAGATTGTAAACCTAATTTCTAAAAAATCATTGTTTTCTCCTTCATAGAGAAGTTCAATAATCTACTAATCGTCTACATTTGAAAAACAAAATGTTAGCTTTTGATTTCAAGCTTCTATGATTTATTTAGTCAAATCTAGCAGTGAAAACGTATTAGAAATATAATTTTTTCCTATTAAGCAATAAAAGGTTTCTTTTTTTTTTGCTAGTAGGATGATATTTACTTATTTTCTAGAAATTCTGCTTGATCTTTCGGAATTGTGTACTGAGCAATTTTGACATTCGTGTTTTCTTTCACAGTCGTGGTGCCAATTTTATAACTCAGGTTTTGCTGAGACCAGGTGCATCAGACTTAACAGGGAGTTTCAGGTATGGGTCTGGTTTGCAATTCATAAAGTGTATTTGAAATTAAGGCACTGCTGAACAAGGAACTGGAGTAAGAACAGACCTTCTTTACTGAAGACTATGAAATCTGTTTGGAAAGGGTGTAAGAAATAGTAGACTAGATTGCAAGAACTGTTGCTCCTATGACTTTGTTACAGATTTTTTTTAAAATAGTGATGATATGAGTGAGTGATTACAGTTAAGATTCCTACACACTATGTTGATTTCCGAAGTTCAGAAATCGTGCTTCAGGTTTCATTTTCTTTGTAATCGTTTACAGGTTATACAGAAAAGAAGTGTTACAGAAACTAATGGAAAAATGTGTTTCTAAAGGATACGTCTTCCAGATGGAGATGATTGTTCGGGCTAGACAGTTAGGATATACCATTGGAGAGGTATAGTAAAAGTTTTGATGAGTATATTGTGCTTTCATTTAAATGTAGATACACATTACTGGGGGCATGGGAAATTTTGTGTACTTCCAAGAAGCAGCAAGATTTTCAAATCGATACAAAGAAATTATATATGTAGAACTCTATATTTTTTCCAACTTTTCCAGGTGAATACCAGATCCGAAATTCCAGTTACTTATTCCCCTGGCTGATATGCTTCTCAGATCCTTCCCTCTTCCTGTTGCCATTTCTTTAGCTGCATACAATTTTGCAAGGTTCTTTAAAGGAGGTAAAGAAGTCAAAATATACTATGAAGCTGCTCCGAGCCCTTTCTTTCCTCCTCCATATTATACAGACATCTCTAGTTAGGTCTTTTCAAATCATTTTGTTTTCTCCAGCAACCTGATTCTATTTCAGATTTATTCTGTTCTCTGTCATTTATTGCCTTGTTCTTTTCCAACTTTCCAGCTATCACAACTTTTCACTTCTGAACTCTTTGAATGTGCTGCCTACAATCATTGAAAAAGAACTCCAAACAATTGTTAGATCCTGTATTTCCAGCAGTCTGATTGCTGCTTTTTATTTTTCATTGAATTGCTCTTGCTGGTGTCTTTAAAAACGATTTGCTGGAATTCTCTCTACAGCCAAATCTCAGAACCAGTTCTTCATCATCATTTTCATGACTGTGAATTGTCAGAGAACTCTGTTGCTGGTACTTCTCTCTCTGAACTTTACGTATTGCATTTCTTTATCAACATCGGGTAGAGTATTTCCACACAATAAAGCAAGCTCTTTTCTTCCACCTTTCTGCCTTATGGAGCAACATCACTATCCTGTCTGTGGCTGGGGTTTGACCCTAATTTCTTTGGTCTTCACATCCAGCTGCATTCACATATTGCTTTCTAATATTGCTGAATTAAATCCTCGCCTGTCTATACATCCAGATACTGAAACCTAGGGTGAAATGAGGTTTTATTTACTATACATTTTTAAAACAGTAAAATACACTTCTTTGGCTTTAAAAAAATGCAATCTTGGGTTGCTTATACCTCTTCAGGCTGCTGCTGCAAAGACCTCTTTTCTGTTTATTTGATCCCACCCCTCATTTATTTACATGCCTCTACTGGTTGTATAGCACCAAATATAAGATATTTGTCTTGCGGTTCACAGCCTGACGGACAGTCTTCACTAGGCCTCATGTCTCCCAGTCAGCATTGAGACATGGGCTCTGTTTTGTGATGGGTCAGTTATGCCGTCCTCCACAATTCATCTGTTACATTCTCAACTAAGCAGCATCTTCCCTCCTCTGGTTTCTCACATGTGGCAAGGGTTCTCTCTAACACCTGAAAAGTTGCTTTGTTATTCTGCTTTGGCCTTGTCTTCAAGATTTCCATTGTGATATCTGTAACAAACTTGACAGTGTTCAGATTGCTGACATAGACCTATAAATAAGACTATTGTTTTCTTACTGTTCTCTGTATCATCTCAATGTTGTAACCTCCCGGGGCAGGACAATTTTCCATTATGTTTCAAGTACATTGATATGGTATTTCCTGATCAATACTTATGATCTTTATATATGTTGTAATTATCCAAATGGTAATACTGAATTCCAGAAGAGGTGACACGTGCATGTCTAATTCCTGGTTTGCTGGTGCTGCAACTCTGCAGGCAGAATAGGAGTTTTTATGCAGTTGTAAAATGTAGATACAGTTGTGAGGGTAAAATATTTCTTAAGCAAAGTTGAAAATGAAGATTGGGACCTGCCAGTCTAAAAGGAACAAATAGATGATGAGATGAACTGACACAAGCTCTACGTGAATAGTCTTGTATGCACCTGTTTCATTTTGCTGTACTTCTTTACCGTATGTGAAACGTACCACAGTGCGTGGAATACACCCTTTTGAAAATGCTTCCTTTAAGACTAATGATAGAACTTCGCCTTCGCAAGAAAGGCAAAGTCCAGCAACAACACAGGTGGTTAATTCTTATACTGAAGGGAAAGACTGGATACCTTTTATTAGATGAGATATTAACCATTCTTTCATCACTGGTCAGGAAATGTCACTTCTGACATCCTGCACTGACTACATAGTCAGTGATTTCTGTCCATGCCCTGTAGATCAGCTGTCTGTAGTTGCCAGGAAGCTTACTGGGATCATCAAAGGGACCCTACTAAGAAGGCCAGAGTCATTGTTGAGTCTATCTGCATGCCTTTTTAGGTATCTTCCTTACCGTCTTGCCCTGGGTTCTCTTCTACCGTGGACTGATCCGGTAGAATTGTGAGAAATCCTCAGTCCTGGCACAGATGCAAGGGTGTGGTGATTTTTGTGTTCCGCTTGCCAGATGATTTCTGGTTGAAACTGCCAGCAGAATGCTAAGCCAATTTTTTAATGACTTTTGCAAATGCAATTCTTTATTTTAGCCCCTGAAGTATTTTAATTTTGCACACAAACATATATGGAAATTCTTGAATATTCTAATACAGCATTGGCAGAATGTCCTGTCATATGCCATTTGTACGTGGTCAAATTACTGAAAAGCAGTACGTTCCTAAGATTTCATGAGTAGTGAGTTAAGCTGGACAGTACAATCATTTAAGTAAGGAAACCAAAATTAGTGTTTCAAATGCCCTTTAATCCTGTAAATAATCTATAAAATGGTCAAAGACCAATGAAGACAGGTATTGCTTGTAAAATATGCACTAATTGCCATGTTCAGGTGTCATCTCCTAGCCAGTGGTGAGGTTGAGCAGAATGCTGTTTCATGGTGGCAGGAGATTTTTGCCTTCCTGAGGCATTGACTCAAAGGTATTGAATTTAGCTAACAAGGAAAGTGGTGAAGGTTCATTTTAAGCCCCCAGGCTTTTAGTGCACTGAAGGTATTAAGTTTGTCCTGACTGGTGTATCATCCAGCCACTGAGTAATGTCTTTGGATCATCTTTAAAAGTGATAAAATAATTTCATGCTCCCCAGCTATGGGGCATCATTAAAGCCCCATAGTAAGAAGAACTGACACAAAGGAAGCCAATCTGGTGCTTGCCTTCTTCCCATGTCTAAACATGCTGTAGTTCAAAGGCCATTCTTTTGTTTACAGAATATCTGATTATTTAGGTTTTGAACTTTACAAATAGTTTTGCTTGTTTCAACAGGTTCCTATTTCATTTGTGGACCGTGTCTATGGAGAATCTAAACTGGGAGGCAATGAAATAGTCTCTTTCTTAAAGGGACTCTTGACCTTGTTTGCTACAACATGATAGCTTAGCTTAAATTAACTTTTTTAGAAAAACATTTTCTGACATCTGTGTGGTTTTTAATATATAATCGCAGAACCTTGATAACTTGTGTGGTGACCAGAAGACCTGCTATAAACTAACAATTAAACAAACCACCAATAATAAACTAAATATATTGTATCCCAAAATGCTCCTTTCAAAATAAATGAACTGTATGTTAAACTAAAATCTAATAAAGACTAATGCTCTATTCTATTTTTGTAAAAATAATGAAGTCTTAATAAAGAACACAAAGCTAAATGATCTTTTGCATTTAGAAATGAATCATTATTCAGCAGAAGCTAAAGATGATTTTGAAATAAATACAAGCAAGGACATAAAAAACCCTACATAATTTCTTATCTTTGTTCTGTGGTTTGCAGATAGTATTTTAAATATATACCAATTGGTTCCCTTTCTTTCCTCAGCACATATATACATGTATGTTAAAGCAGATTTACAGAACAGTTTCTACAGAACTGATAATAGCTTGTGTAGTTTAAGAGGAAATACAGATGAGTACAGTGATTTGTTCTTTGTAAAATTGTTCCTAGACTGGAAAGAAGGAGTATTCTTTGGATAAGAAAAAGAATCATATGTGTGGAATAATTTTGTATTCTGTGTGTTTGTCCAGAAGCAGATGATTCCCTTTTCCTGTTTTCTTTAGAAACTAAACATTTTTAGAATCTATAAAACAGGAGTATGACATCTCACCCAACTTTAGGGTGAGAGAAGACCCACTTCACCTCACTGAAGACATTTGAGAAATTTTTCATATGTCAAGTAACAGTTTGCAATATAAAATCTGTATTTGTTCCAGATCCTGATGAATGAAATACAAACAGAGTAATACTATTTTTTGTTTCACTGTTTGATACAGCCAGAACTCAGAAATTATGAAGCCCTTGCAATCAAATGTGCACTTGGGGGGGGGGGGGGGGGGGAGAAGTAAGCAGGAGGATGAAGTTATTCTGATAATGGCTTTATATATATGAAAAATACATCCTCATTTTTTGCCATGGGGTTGTGTGGATACCTGTATCAGAAAATTAATGGTAGGAGAGGAGAAGCAACAAGTATCTTAAAAATTACGCCTATTTGGCTTCTGTTTGTGTGCATTCCTTTAGTACACTAGATACAGTTGTTAATATTAGAAAGAAAAATTTAGCAAGTCTGTAGATAAATGATAAATTCATATTTCAGATAGTCACCACAGTGACAAAAATTAATTAAATAAAACTTTAAAACCTTATTTTCTAGTGGACTGCTTTAGAGATATTCCTTTGTTCTTTAGTGAAGTTGTATAGATTCTGATATTCTTCTCCTTTTCTGAGTATTCAGAGCAAACATTTCATATTTAATTTGCTTTAAAATAATAAAAAAAATGTAGCTGTAGGTTTTGTATCTACCTGTAACTGGATTACAGTGACTTAACTGTACATTTTGTGACATTTGCCTGTACTTTTCCAGCAAATTATATATAATTTCATTTGGTGCAGGCTAATCAGATGTAGTAATATATACAGAAATAAATCTCTGGGTCTAAAGGGCCACTGAAATCTCCAGTGAATAGGTATCATCTATTTATGTTTCATTTGGAGGTTTCATGGCTAAAATCAACATTTTAAGTTGAAGATAAGGACAAAGATTTTAATGACCAAATAGTGGATTTTTAGATGTTTATTCAAATTTACATACTGCTGACAACCATTTGCTAGAATACAAATTGAACCTCAACAAGATCATCTTTTTATCAGACTTTTGTGTAGCGATATATAACTAAAGTCCATTATATTAGTTATTCAGATCTAATTGCTGTGAATTAGGGTTTAGCTTTTAGAATGTGCATGCCTACTTTTTAATTATGGAAATCACCTGGTAAATTTCCTTCATGTATCCATTTATGAGATCGTGTTTGGAGGAAGGTGCTTCAACATACAAATTAGCATCATGCTACACGGCATATTTGGTGTGCTCCAGTATGTGAAAATTTGAAACGTGACTGGGCTATATTCAGTTTTTAGATAAATAGGTAATATTATGCTTAAAGGTAACGGTATTTAAGTTATCAAGAAAGAAATGCTATAAAGAAACAAAAACAAGTGCTTTGTGGCATCACGACACAAGTAGACGCTCTACAGTACTTCTTGAAACAAGACAAGGTTACAGGGGTGAAACTGATTTCAATAGCCTGCACCAAGCTACATGTAGAAAGCACTACTGAAAGGAACCAATACGTGGATCCAGTGGAAAGCAGCAGAATTAAGAACATACAGGATTTCCCTGAGTTAGTGGGATATACGCACGCACACACACATATTTCACAATACATACCATGAAAACCATCTGGGATTTTTTTCCTAGCAAAAAGACTGTATATTTCTTCAAAAAGAAGGGGACTGGGCTGCAGACAACTCGGTGAATGTTGAATGCGCTTTCAAAAGTTGTCTTACAGTAAGTTTTAAAAGCCTGAACTTCAGAAAGAGGTAGCTGCTGTTCGTGCATTTGACCCTCCATGCACTTGTAGAGGGGAGAATCATAAAATAGTATGCTGTTAATGTTGAGTTAGGAAAAAAAAAAAACCCAGAATCTTTGCCCAGAACTGGCCTAAATCACCTCTCTCTTCATCCTTTCCCACATCTCAGCCTGCAGTACTTTCTTTCCAATGAGTTTCTCTGCTGAGGTGACTAAAAACATCTGGTTCTAAAGTATTCCCTGTCTTTGAGCACTTAGATCTGGCACTTTAGAACCTCACCAGTACTCCAACAGTGTTCTGTACATAGAAAACCATTGCAAAAACAAGCTCTAAAACTGTATTCTATTGCTGACCTTTTCTCTTGCATGCACTGCTGTGAGAGTTCATGAAAAATAACTATCGTAATACTGTAACCAGCGTTCAGAGCTCTAATAGAGGTCCTTCTTTAATAAAGCTAGTATCTTTTCAGCAAACAATGGGATGAAATAGCCGTCACTTAGTGCTACTTAAACTGTTTTTTACTTACAACCCCCCTGCTATGGTGTCGTGGTTTAACCCCAGCTGGCAACTAAGCCCCACACAGCCACTCGCTCGCTCCCCCCCGGTGGGATGGGGGAGAGAATCAGAAGAGCAAAAGTAAGAAAACGCGTGCATTGAGATAAAGACAGTTTAATAGGGAAAGCAAAAGCCGCGCACACAAGCAAAGCAAAACAAGGAATTCATTCACTCCTTCCCATGGGCAGGCAGGTGTTCAGCCACCTCCAGGAAAGCAGGGCTCCATCACGCGTAATGGTGACTTGGGAAGAAAAATGCCATCGCTCCAAATGTTCCCCCTTCCTCCTTCTTCCCCCAGCTTTATATCCTGAGCATGACGCCACATGGTGTGGAATATCCCTTTGGTCAGTTGGGGTCAGCTGTCCCGGCTGTGTCCCCTCCCAGCTTCTTGTGCCCCCCCAGCCTGCTCGCTGGTGGGGTGGGGTGAGGAGCAGAAAAGGCCTTGACTCTGTGTCAGCACTGCTCAGCAGTAACGGAAACATCCCTGTGTTATCAACACTGTTTCCAGCACAAATCCAGAACACAGCCCCATACTAGCTACTGTGAAGAAAATTAACTCTATCCCAGCCAAAACCAGCACACATGGTCAGGGACACCTTCCACTAGACCAGGCTGTTCAACAGAAACTCTTTGAGTTACTTGAATTTGTTCTCAGCTTCTTTTAATCAAGTCTCTTTGTATTTGAAGACCACCTATGTAAATTCTTAACATAAACCCAAAAATTTTAAAAGTATATGTATTGTAGGGGAAGAATAGCTTATAATGTAAGAAGGAAGTTATGCAGGAATGGCTATACTATCTCTTACAGTGCTCAACAATGGATGCAGAATGAAAGCAAGTAAGAAACACGGCTAGTATGACCTTTGCCCAAACACACCAACAGTCAGTAATGCAGGGTCTTTTGGAGCCAGATATCAAGAAGGTCTGGACCTTTAAATGGTTCCTTGTTTTTTCTAAGAATTTGATTGCTTTTTGAATCCATTTAAAGTTTTGGCTTCTACAGCGTCCTATAGCAATGAGTTCAACAATTTTAATACATGTATTTTTTGAAGTACTTTCTTTTGTTTAAGCTTACTGCCTAATAAGTTCATCAGATGTTCTCAGTCAGTGGATTGAGAGCAGCCCTGAGGAGAAGGACTTGGGGGTGTTGGTTGATGAGATGCTCAACATGACCCAGCAATGTGCGCTCGCAGCCCAGAAAGCCGACCGTATCCTGGGCTGCATCGAAAGAAGTGTGGCCAGCAGGTCAAGGGAGGATACTCTCCCCCTCTACTCCGCTCTCGTGAGACCCCACCTGGAGTACTGCATTCAGTTCTGGGGCCCCCTGGAAAGAAAGACATGGACCTGCTCGAGCGGGTCCAGAGGAGGGCCACGAAGATGATCAGGGGGCTGGGAGCACCTCCCCTGTGAGGACAGGCTGAGAGAGTTGGGGTTGTTTGGCTTAGAGAAGAGAAAGCTCCAGGGAGACCTTATAGCAGCCTTCCAGTACTTAAAGGGGGCCTACAGGAAAGATGGGGAGGGACTCTTCATCGGGGAGTATAGTGATAGGACAAGGGGTAATGGTTTTAAACTGAAAGAGGGGAGATTTAGATTAGATATTAGGAAGAAATTATTTACTGTGAGGGTGGTAAGGCACTGGAACAGGTTGCTCAGGGAAGCTGTGCATGCCCCATCTCTGGAAGTGTTCAAGGCCAGGTTGGATGGGGCTTTGAGCAACCTGGTCTAGTGGAAGGTGTCCCTGCCCATGGCAGGGGGGTTGGAACGAGATTATATTTATGGTCCCTTCCAATCCAAACCATTCTATGATTCTAGTATTCTATGTTCCCTATTTCTTGTTTCCTATTTGCCTTTTCCTATTATTTTATAGACCCTGCTTATCCCCTCATCATACTCAGTCTCATGTTTCTAATTTCCTCAGACAAGAAGCCACACCACACATTGCTATTCTCAAAATGTTAGTAGCAGACTATAGTAGAACAACAGTTCTACTATAATCTTTAGAGATCAGGTACCTAGAACTCCATACAGTGTCTTAAATATTCATGTACTAGGGATTTATATAGTGGCATTTTAGTTTTCAGTTCCTTTCTTAATACCACTGCAATACTCTACGTGCCTTGTTTTGGCCACCACAAAACACCGACTTGACATTTACAGAGAATCTTTCATTTTATGTCCCTGGTTTTACAGTTCCACATAAATCAGCTTTTCTTAATTACATCCATATTCATTTCCTATGAAGGCACAAATGCTCTGCTAATGTACTTTCTCTATTATACTTTCTTAGGAATCTGTGTCTGCAAGCACTCAATCATTTGGCAAGAACAGGAGTTTTAATTCCTTCCTGGCTTAAATCGGTATATATCATGGATATATTTGGTTGGGCATGTTTAGTGAAGAGGGGGAAGAAGGTAACTCACATTTTGCACCAGTAATACTCACTTTCCCCTGAACGGCAAACTGATTACCTCCATTGGCAGACAGGCAAAGGCTCTAGGAAGATGTCTTGTTCTGTTATCGTGGGCTAGAGATTCAATGTGATGTATGAAAACTCTTACACAGCAGGCTCAGTTGTTCAAATCCATTAGAACAGCCAAAACACATGCTAAACTTCAAGCATGCAGTCCCAACAGACTTGAAGTTAAGGAAGAATGGGTTGTGGAGTTTTGCATGGCATATCATTAGGATTATCCTTGACCTAAGTTTGGTGCTTGCACTCTGCTTTGAGAGTACTTCTGAATGCACGTCCCCAGTCAGAGCTCGGCTGAGTGACTTAAGCAGCCCTGTATTAGCGTGAAGTTTTTTATCAGACAATCTAGAGGCCCCGCTGTGAGATGAAACACGTAACTGGGGGCTACTAAAATTGATACCACGTCTTGTCCAAGGACTTAGCACCTGATCAACTATAGTACATGGCAGCTGGACTGTGAGCAGCTGTGGTTTCCTCATGCCCCTAACACCCTCAACAGCCCTGCCTCAGGGATATGCAATACAGGTTCATAGCCCGAGGTATGGATTTTGTCACTCTTAGTCATATGAAGATTTAGATACGGAATTCACAAGGTCAAGCAGTTTAATCCCTCTGACCTAGCTCATTATGATTCTGAAGCTGGGACTACCACTTCAGACAACCAAGGCCTGATTAATGTGTCCAACTGAATGTGAAACCAGTATCCAAATGAGATCCCTAGCTTATCTGTTTTGGGTCTTGTGGGTGAGCATTTGTCTGATCTGAGGTTGGAGGGAGTCGGCTTCAGTTTTGGTTTGTTGTTTTTTTTTAAATCTGAGGCTTTAATCTGAGCCTGCAATAAAGATGTACCGAGTTGCCAATATAAGCATTATAATAAAACATATTTTCCAGTGGACTGTGTAGCAAGCCAACTGCAAGGTTGCACAACCTTCTGCATATCAACAGTAAAAAATAATGATGACTAATCAATAATATTTATTTAAGGATCTATCAAGATTCCAACTATAAGCCTGGATTGAAATCTTGGCACAAATGAATTAAATGACAGATTGCCTACTGAGTTCAATACATTGATGACTTCAGCAACAGCTTTTCAACAGTTAGCATTCCAGAGTTCTAGGCAAATTTTAACATTAGGATCAGTATGAACAGGGTATACACAGACAAGAGGATTGCTTATCAAACTTTATCATTGTTTTACGACGTATTACCTCCAAGGTGCCATGCTGTAGAAGACATGAATAAAGAAGGTAATCACAGAACTTCTGTAAAGCACAGAAACTTTTTGAGCATCATTTCCTCCTCTGTTCCTGCCACATTTTACCTTCTTTCTTCAGGCATGGTGGCCATTTATAACTTCTTATAGATTGTGATTGTTACTGTTCAGGGGAAAATATATTGGGACTGGAGAGAAGGAAACCGAATTGCAACTTTTAATCCAAAATTAGATCTGAAAACTCAGCACTTGAGAGAGGAATTTCAACAAAGCAGCAGTGGGCAAAGATGATAAAATGGAAGGTTATCCCTGCAAGACTAGTTGCACTGGCTGTTCAACAGAAATTGGTACAATGGTGCATCATAATAAAAAAGAAAAACAACCTTGTGTTTGGCTCACAAACTTCTTCCCTGTTTTGACTTTTTGCAAACGTGTCACACCCCTAGGAGGTGAACCCAGACAAAACCACAGTTGAGAACTTGATGTTTCCTGGGAAGCTGAGGATGGTTATCTAGCTCCTAAAATGCTGTGCTCTCGGGAAGGCCAAAATCTGAGCACTAAATGGTGCTTCTACTTTTGTTCCAGAACAGGAAAGATCTTGGCTGAGCTCCTACAGTCACTGCTTGAGAATGCTTTGGGGTCTTCTGTCCCACTACTTCTGTGCAACTACTGGGGGGATACCCAGGAAGAAAATAACCAGATTTACTTACCACATGGTGAATTTCATGTCATGACTGCGATGTGTTTGGAGAGCTCTCGTTTCTAGTCCAGTTTTCCATTCTGCTCGCTCTTGCAAAGGCGGCGTATGGCAGTACTTGTGATGGGTGGATCCTGTCTAAATAATTATATTACTTATTGTACAATGCAGAGGAAGTAAAAAAGACAAGCTGCTTGAAAGTGATAAATTATTGAAATACTGAAGTTAGGTGATTTTTCAATTTCAATCAACGTCTTTCATTAAGTAAGTCCTACCTGAATGCAGTGTTTCTGAAAGCATTGACAACATGCAAGACGTCAATCCTGTATCCACAGAAAGAATGTAGTTTGTCATGGCAGTACAGCATCACCTCCAAAGAACATGATACTTGACTGACCAGCTTCCAAGTGAAATTTAAGTGTTGCTTATGACAGATAAATTTCTTATTGGTCTAAGAGATCAACCTTTCCTTTCAAGTTATCCCAACCAACTAAGCAAACCTATCTCAAGCAGCTGTAATCACACACCTGCTCAATATGACTATCTTCTTAAAAAACAAGGAGAAAAGAAGGCACGTACTCTGTGTCGAGGGATAGTTCTTCTCTACTTTCATCTTGATACAGACTAAATTGGGTTCCTTCCTGGTGACTCTTCCCAAAGCCATCTTCATGGAAGAAGGTTAGAGAATGCTGACAGGTGACGAAGTGTCTAAACAGCATAGGAGCTAGATGGCTTAATGGGTCTTAAAGATCATTGTGAGACCAGTGATCTTAATGCTGCTGAGGATTAACTTACTTTGTATTTATTATATAACTAATTATGTTAGGTGCTTAAAGCCATTGATAGTTGTCTTAATTATTTTGCATTTGAATAAAAACCATAGTACTGCTGCTAAACTAGTACAATTATGAATCTGGGCACAATTTTGACCTGGATCAGTAGCACAACACATGTTGAATTATACCTATTCAAGTTGGGGATGCTAATTGTCTCCCCTCTGGTGTTAAGTGTTTAGTCTCTTACAGTGCTATGATTTTACTGATTTCTCTAGTGGCCATAGTCTATTGTGAGAAACAATACCCAATTCTGTAATATAAAAAGTATATTAAGACTATTATCAACCTTTGCTTCATTTTCTTCATCTCACCCTGTACACACAGGAGAAAAATGGGCTCAAGACTCCTTTTCTCCTTCTTGCCCACTGCTTGAATTTTACCTTTAAAATCAATCTTTTCATACAAACTTTGTATTATTCTCATCTTTCTTTTCTAACTCGCTGTTGGCAACTGTCATACTCTGCAAACCATCACGAAAACTCTCACTGAACTAAATGAGAACAAGATCTTGTCCATCATTGGAGGACTGCTTTCTGCAAATACCGTCTCATCTCTCCCCCCGGTTTTTTCAGCCCTGTCATTGCAGACTTTACCCCAAAGCAGGCAGTGGCTCACATTTGCTCAAACTGCTGCTGCTACATTATCTTTCCCTCCTGTTGTTCCCTGCCTTGCCTTAAAAAAACTTTGCCTGCATCACCCATCTTGTGCACTGAGTGGGTATTTTTGCCTTCTGATGCTCTTCTTTCCATCCATATCGAATTTAATTCCCCCTCACACCAAATTCCAGTTCCTGAACTCTTCATAAATTGTTTTCCATACTCTTTTTGGCCCTAATTCTGGACTGGGTACCACCATCACGGCTGGAAATGCTATTTCCAGCTGGAAATTCCTTGATATTGTTGATATTGAGGAAGCGGTTAGAGGACTCTATCTTCAGCTGCTCTGGCTGCCAGCCTAGCCTGGAGGCTTCTTCTGATAAGTATCAAGAAACTACAGCAAGATACAAAATTACTCTGATATTTGTACTCACACCCAGAATTCAGGCCCTGGAAAGATGTCCAAAAGCCTATTCAGTTCTCCTGCCTGGATTCCAACTATTTCTCCTTATGCTACTGTATCCTTTGCACGTATCTTCATGTTGTGTTCATTCCCTTAAGTATCTATCAAATATAATTTCTATTTCCAATTGCATTACCGTGTTCCATTACGCTCAGTTCCCCTAACCTTCAGACACTTCTCACTATGTTTTCTCAAATTCAGCCCTTAGATTACAAGGTCTATGGGTCAGTGATTTGTTTTTCCGGCGCTGTTGTATTTTTACACATTTTTTTTCTGTTGCTGTTGTATTTTCCTAGAAATTTCTTTTCTATGTGTAATAAATCCATGCTCGAGCCCTGAAGTGTGGTGGTGACACATACAGTCAGGTAAATGGGACAATCCTCTCCAGCCTTGCCCATCTTCCGCGCATAACCAAATGACCCAAGAATGTCTTGCAGCCTCAAATCTAAATCGGTGCTTGCTAACTTCCCTTTCTCTTTTCTGCTAACACAATACATTTTCTCAGTTAAGTATTCGTCTATACAGCCAAAAGCATCATATGGACGTACAACTCTCAGCAGGTGAGGCAACTGCAGTAGTTATCATTCTTCACTCCAAACCTGTTAGAATTGTTTATCGTCATGGTTTGTTTTCTCTCAGAAAGAAGGACAGTTTGTGTAACACTACTGTATTAAATGTGCTGCAAACATTTCTCCCTTTCTTCTAAAATTTAAATTAATTTTAAGAAGAAAACCGAAGTCTGACTAGTAAAAGACAAGTTCGGTAAGTAAAAGCGTGTTATAATGCACCACCAATAAGTGATTGCTAAAAAGTGGTCAGTGGTAAAGCATAAATAAAAACGTCTCAAAACAGGAAGGTCCTAAAGTGTGTTTGGGGTTGTGTATTTTAGTCGGTAGCAATCAAACTGGCTTAAGTGCCATGAAGTTAGTCGATAGCTTCTGAATATGGTACTGACTGAACGACGTTTCAGAAATGCTTTCCAACATGCTTTCTTAATCGCGCCATCAAAGAAAAAAATAGCTCCTCTCGGAAGGCACACTGACGTTGTTATAGAAAAACCAAACCAGCTTTCTTTGCTTTTCTTAGTTGCGACATATTTCACATACGTATATCGCAGAGGAACTTTTAAGTACCTCAGTTCTAGAACCCTTTTAATGCTAAAGCACAAGCTTTGCTTTTGCAGATAAGTTCAGTCTATTTCCACTCTGTTGTAAAAGAAAGACTCTTTCCGTGACTGATTCTTATGACCACTAATGTGAAGATACCATGAAAGTACCTGCTGAAATTTGCAGACAGTGACAAATAGCGTACTTCTAAATTCTGCTGAACTAGGAAGTCTTAAAGCATGCTAACAAATAGAATAAAATGTCACTAAATTCTTCATAAAAGCTATTTATGGGAATTGTGATAAACACAGTGGTGTACAGACTTTCAGGATATCGGTCACTTGAAAATGTAGGAGATCCTGGAGTTTTATGAAGTCTAAGTAATTTATGACAACTTTTGAATGCTGTTATACTTCAGGCAATGATTCAAAAACACGGACTTTTCTTTCTAGTATTGTAAGGTTTAACCAGGATACGTATCACTCTGAACGAGAAAGGTTTTGAATGCTGAGGGTGGAAGGAATTATGCTTTACTTCATCCTCCAAGTGTTTGTGTATTTTTGAAGTAACAAAAGCCATCATTCCCTCTCACGTGCAGAATTTTTTTTTTACTGTGCTATAGAATCGGGCCTCGTTTGTGGAAGAGGTCTTGAGATGCGCGTTTGTCTTGATCCACAAGGAAGAAACGCATGTGGGGTCTGGTCATGATCCAGACGTTACTGCTCCGAAATGACACTTGTGAAGTCCATTCTCTGTCTAACCGCTGTATGCGTGTGAACACGCATGCACGAAGCTCACCAGAAACATGACAGACATCCACCTTTGGACGACTGCTCGCCTTCACTAAATTAAGCCATAGTATCATGAATTTAGATTTCAGAGACCGGCAGTGCGTAAACCAGACACGTCCTCCGTCACCTCACCAAATTTCCTGACTAATCTCCTAACAGTTTACGGGAGATTTTGCAGCGCCCGACCCCAGTGAGGCACTCAAAATAGCCATCCCCTCATTCGAAGCCTCCCTCCCTTGGGCTGCGCCCGGCCCGCAGCTTACCCCGGGTCCGAGTCCCGGACCGGGACCAACCGGCCCCGGCCGCCCCGCAGCGGGGTGCGACGGGTCTGGCAGGGCACGCCCGTGCCCGGGCCGCTCCCAGGCGCCCGCCCGGCGCCCGAGGCGGGCCGCCTCGAGGCCGACGCGAAGGGAAAGGCGGCCCCGGCGCCTCAGGCCGCGCCGCCGGCTGCGCTGTCCATGGTGTGAGGCGAGGCGCGGGCGCCGGGGGCTCCGCCGCGGGGCGCGGGGCCGGGCGGGGCGGGGCGCGGTCCCCGGAGGCCGCCGTGCGCGGGGTGGCCCCGCCCCGCCCCGGGGGCGGGCTGCGGCGCGGCGGCGGCGCGCGGAGGGGAGCGGGCGCGCCCTGAGGCGCCGCCGGGGCCGCCGCTCGCCGCGGCACGAGACCGTGTGCTCACGGCCGCGCGGTCACGTGCGCGCACCGCGGTCACGTGGGCGTGTTGCTCGCCAGGCGCGTGCCCCCGCCCCGGCGGCGGAGGCCCCTCAGGACAGGATGTAGTCCCGGCTGGGGGCGGCGGAGGGATAACCGGGCGGCGTCAGCTCCCTCCCCGGACCCAGCCGCAGGGCGCGGCGCCTCCTAGCGGGGCCGGGGTAGATCCCGCCGCCGGCGGCGGCGGCGGCTCCCTCCGACTCTCTCGCGAGAGCCCCCCCGCTCGGCGGGGTTATGTAACCCGCCCGCCCGCCGCCGCCGCCGGCGGGGCGCGGCCCGCGGGGCGGGATGGGGCCCAGGCCAGCGGGAATCCACCGGGGCTCGGGCCCCCTCCCCCCCGGGGCGCGGCCCCCTCCCCTCCCGCCGGACAATGAGTCCCGTATGCTAATGAGAGTCTCGCGTCACTTCCGCTCTTTCTCGGCCGCCATCTTGGCCAGGGCAGGTTCTGGGCAGGAGGGACCCGGCTGTATTGTCTGCAGGGCGCCCAGGGAGCCCCCCCCCCCCCCCCCCCCGCCCCGGAGCCCCACACCCCCCGCCCCGGGGACCGAGCCCAGTGAAGCCGCCGCCGCCGCCGCCCCCGCCCCCCGGGACCCGCTCACCATAGGCCACCCCCCGCACACTCGCTCCCCCGCCATCCAGCCCCCTTTGTCTCCCCCGCGCCGCCGCCGGCTCCGCTCCGCCCGCCCGCCCAGGGACCCGGGCGGCGCCAGGGAGGCAGCTCCGCGCACCCCCACCCCCAGCTAGAGGTGCCGGGGGAGCGCCCGCCCTCGCCGCTGAGGAGAGCCCCGGTCAGGTAGGTGTGTGCGTGAGTCCGCGGTCCGACCCGGGCGGGGGCAGCCCCCGCCCGCCCCCTCCCTCCCTCCCACCCTCCGCCCGGCGGTGCCGCGGCCCCCGGCAGCCCCGTCCCCCACCCCGCCGGCGGGGCGGGAGTCCCGCGACCGCCCCGAGGGGCAGGAGCCCCGCGCCGAGCCCGCCGCCCTGCCCGCTGCAGCCGGGGGGCTGCGGAGTTGGCAGGCGGGCCCCCTCCCCCGGCCGCACACATGTTGAAGAGACTTCGCCGCCTCACGGAGGCCGGTTCCGCTCCGGCCGGCTGCGGGGACCGCTACGCTGCCGGCTTCCCTCCCTTCTGCCCGAGGCCCGCGCGGCAGATGCGGTCCCAGCCGCCTCCCTTCCCCCTCCCGGTAGGGGGGACCACACACGGATGTGTCCCGAGAGCGGCTGTGATGGCGGGGGCTGCGCTGGCGGTAAGGCGAAGTGAACGGGATGCTGAGTCGGTGAATGGGTCCGGCATCCCGGCGCTGCCTGCAGCGTGCCGGCAGCCGGGCGCAGGTCCCCGCCGGCGGAGTTGGCGCCGGAGCCGGGTCGGAGGGCAGCGGGGTCTGCCGTGCGATGAATGGGGAGCAGCCTCCCTCCCGCAGCCGAGGTGTCTCTGCCTGCGGGAAAAGGCGCGATCCGCGGCTGGTATCCCGAGCCGAGGACCAGCTGCAGGATGGAGCAACCTCGACGCACCCATCCCTCCTTTCCCTACCCTGGGCTATAGTTACCGACACCCGTTTCTCAGACAAAGGCGGGGGAAATCAAACCCTAAAGCCTCGCTCTGCTGCCGGGAGCTGCACCCCCCCTTGTCACGCACCCCCTTCACTTGGCGGCCGCAGCCCGGGGACGGAGGAGTCAGAGGAGGGGGGCGAGATTACCGAACCAAGTACCACGGCGCACGCGATGCTGGGGGTGCCCCCCCACCCCGTTAAATCGGTATTGTTGCTCCCGGTTTATGGCCGTGGAAGAAAAATACCAGCCCCCACCCAAAATGCACCGCAGCCCGGTCGGCGGCGGGGAGCGGAGTGCGGGAGGGAGGCAGTAGGGGGCGCCCTCCCCTCGCCGGGCAGGGCTGCGGCGGCGGGGGGGGCGGGCGGGGGCGGGCGGGCGGCGCGGCCGCCAAGCGCCGTCCGCGGCCCCGCCGCGGGGGTTGCCCCGGCCCCGCCGCCGCGCTCCGGCCCCCGGAGCCGGGCGGGACGGGCCCCGGCGTCGTACCTGCCCTCCCGGAGCCGACCTCTCCCGCCCGGTGGGGGCCTCGGGCCGCTGCCGTAGCGATCGGGGGGCAGTGCCGGGGTTGGCGGCGCGGGAGGGTGCGCGGATCGGGAGCACACGGGGGATCCCGGGCGGTTTTGCGAGGCGCGAGGGTCAGCGGAGGATGTCAGTAATCGTGTCAAAACTTGGTTGTGGCTTGCGGTGCCATTTGCTTTATGAACTTGCATGGCTTTTATCACCCGTTCTGAGCGCATGGCTGCAGCGGCAGAAACTTGTAGTGTGAGGCGTTGCTAAAGCATCGAGTGCTTTGTCTGGGGCCGTGGCGAGAGTCCGGATAACTGGGCACTTTGACGTTTTGATAGTCTTTGTTTATTGGATGTACTTAAGCCATTCGGTAGGTGTGAGAGAGGCTCTCGTTACTTTCAGAGAAATTCCCTTTTTTTTTTTTTTAAGGTTGTTTTTATTAGCCTATGTTTCTATTTATTTTTACTGCTATTTTCTATTTCTAGTTGGAGGTACAAGGTGTGAGATAATGGAGACACGTGATTCCTACCTGTCAGGGTAGCGTGGACCAACCCTAGCTGGCTCCTGTGTAGCACAGCCTGTGTGTGCTGCAGGCCACCTGCCCTGTTTCCTCTTGCAGGGTCTCAGCTACTTGGAAAAACTTTCACTTGGGGACCCTGGTAACTGTAATAATTCCAAGTTGCCATTCTTCTAGGTGAGGAAGATGGATCATCCTGTTTAAAAAAACAGAAAAGCTTTTTTTTTTTTTTTGCTTTTAATAACAAAACAAACCAAGGCTTGGTTTCTTTTTAGATGTGCGTTTGCAGATGTTGGGCAGTAATTTGATGTCAGCAGATCAAGATCTACCGTGACCTGTGTTGAAATCTTAAAACGTTAAAAAGAGACAACAGAAGAGAAACATACTATTGTTAATAAAATTGCACTTGAGGCTGATGCGTTGTAACATGATTGTTACCTTTCCTGAAGATGATTACAGCAAATACTTAAATAAACTTCAGTCAAAATAGAGGTGTCTTTTTCGACACACGACGAATAACTTGTTCTCCTCCAAAAGTAATACTAAGCCAAATGTTTTTGTACTTTTTTTTTAATAGTAAGCTGCCCTTTACTAAAATTTAATATTTCTTAATTAACTTTTAAAAATGACTTTTTGGTATCTAATAGAAATGAGATGCTTCCAGTTTTCAGGGACAACTCTCTGCGATCATTGCAAACTGATACATTTTTAGTGCTCCATTATTAAAGAAAACCTTTTTTTTTTTTTTTTTTAAACTTGAAGTGATGGTCCATCAGACAGGTTTATAGAAAGCATCTCTTTAGGTTACTGCTGTTTATGCTTGAAAGTATATTGTGTGGAACTACTAGAGCTTAAAAGTCATTAAGAGCTTGTAAGATCACTTGTGTTAGGTTTTAGGAGGGAGGTGTTTGGATATGCAAGGTGTGGGGAAGGTGAAAGGTGGCTGTGTTGCCTGTAGGTAAGACAGACAAGGTGAACAGTGTCTGCTGCTCCGAGTGCTTAGGAATGAAAAACCTTCACAGGAGAGGAACTTCTCGACTGTTTTGGAAAGTTCATGCCCTACAGCATTAAGCATTAGCTGCACAAACAAAACATCTAGGAAGACTGTATATGCTCTTCAGGATGAGATGAATAACTTAATTTTTTTTCTGTATATGTAGGATAGAAGTTACCAGTTGTCAGAAGATGCCCATTAGCATTGTCAGAATTGGTATGTGTCACTTACAGTGGTATATTACAACAGCATTTTAATTAAGCTTTAATAGTATAATGTAGCATTTGTTAGGTACTTGCCAAACTGAACTCTACAGTTACTGAATTCGCTATTAAATTCTAGATGAATGCACGTACAAATTTTCTGTGGAAGGTAAGTTGTGCTTCTGACACACTGCAGAGTGAATAATAGATGATTATTCCCAACCCAGCTTTACCGCTCCATAATAGTAGTAAATATTGAAAGTAAATATTAAAATTCAAAGTAGCATTCTTGGAATACATAACCACATCTGAATCTTATCAGGAGTCAAAAGTCATATAGTCCAAACGTGTATTTTGTAACTTTTTATAAAGATGGCAGCTGAATTGATTGATGTAAAGAAAGAAATTGGAACAAATGATTTTGTGGGAGCAAAGACAGTGCTCATGGGTTAATGTGTTTATTTTGAGGTGGCTGCAAATAAGATTTAGCTTAGATTTAGATAGGAAATTTATTGGGTTTTGTTTCCACACACACCACCACCCCCCCCAGAAAGGGGAAGTTATCTTTGCGCCACTAGAAGTTGGCGCAAAGAAGTTGGTTTGAGAGACAAAATTTTGTACGTCAGGAATGAACAAAACAGTATCAGTTATGATGAGGATGATAGTCTAAAGTCTGTAGGACATGGCTGCCAGGGAAGAGGCAGTGAATAGCTATAGGGCTGCAATTGATCGGCTGATAGTGTGGTCCACAGGTGTCATTTGCGCTACTTTATCTGCATGGGCAAAGATGGGGTATTTTTAAAATTATTAGTTCAGCTGAGTTTTTATATTAATTATGCAATGTTTTCTGGGATTTTTTTTTTAAGATGCATGTAACATGCTTATTTAAAAAGATAACAGCTGACTATGTTGGCCCACATCTAAACGAGCGCTACAGTATTTTTGATTATGTTAAATTAAGATCTGCTCTATGCTTAGATTTTTTTTATATGTTGAGTATGTTTTTTATTAATGTAATTGTAACAGTATAATTGTTAATGTGGAGGTAGTCCTGCTCATATAAATAAATATGTTGATACAAGTGTATGTTTCCTGATAATAGCATGAGCTATGGAGATGAGAACAAAAGGTACTGGTTTAAGGATAATGTAATGTAAATGTCTGAATATGCATTGGAAGAAAAAGAACTTCTGATTAAGTTAATTAAGTTTAAAAAAAAAAAAATCCTGTACCTTCTGTATACATAGAAGGTTTGTTTGACTCACCTGACACATTTTGGAAGAATGCCCTTGCTTTCCTAGTCAGGATGGCCAAATTGACCTGTTCATTTTGAACATTCAGGAAGTACTTAGATCTGGTATAAAAACCAAATAAATGTTCTAGATTTGAATAAAGACATTTTTAGAGAGGGTGTAACTCTTATTTATCTACCTGAGGGCCATATGCCTCAAGGAAAAAACTACATTGGTCAGAGCTTCGCTATAGCTAGCTGATGTTGAAAGGCAAACACAAGGCTTGAATGTAGTGTCTCACTCTTATTTCACATTAGTGCTTCTGAATGTGTATGACGGTTGATGGTTTTGAATAAGAGTGGAGTAAATACCATTCTTTCTGCAGTGAGTCACTTTCAGTTACCACCAATTATATCCTTACTTTTTTTTTTAAGGTGGCATTAAAGATGATTTGGATGAAAACTGATACTGGCTGTTGGGTCCTAAACCTGTGTAGTTGACTCTGTGAACACATCACACCTGCAGGTTCTTGGCTATCCAGATCATGTAGCAGAATGTTTCATTTAAAATCTACTTCTCAAGTAGTATCTAAAACGATTTACAAGAAATAGAAATTAAGTAACTGTGTAAACAGCCTGTCCACTGAAGTAATACTCTTCAGCTCAGCCAGCCATTTAAATGTAGGAAAGGGCACGCTCTCAAGCCTGGCTTCACTGTTTGATGCTTCTTCCCTACCCCCAGCTCCTCATCTCTCTTTCAGGTCTCAGCCTTCAGGCATTCTTTCTTTCACCCCTTTTTACCTCTTCTGTGTATTAATTTCTGATGTGACTCTGGATCTGATAGTTCTTAGCTTGTGCTGCAGCTAGGCCAAAGAAGTTGTTAGTGATGCAGATTCATAGCAGCAACAGTAAGGGGGCAAAAAGTCTCTTGAAATCTAAGTAGGCAAAATAATTGTCTTAAAATGCTTTTTTCCCCCTAAAACGTCAAACTTAAGTTTGTGATCTTTTTGTTTTGTTTTGTTTCCCCATTCCTGCTGCTGCTGCTATGAAGCCTTTTGAATATCGAAGGTTCCTGAGTCAGACCGAAGACAGCAGTAGCTGAGGTGGATTAACGCTGGAATGTAGTCAGGGATTGGAACACTTGGGAGCTATGCTTAGACAGAAAGGGAAAGAGGTAAGAAATGTGAAGTGGTAAGACTGATTTTAAGCTCTTGTTTACAGACTTTACCCAATTGTGTAATGCTAGCATTTGTGCATAGCGTGTGTGAAGTGGTAAGGCAAAGGAAAAACAATTAGCATCAGCCTACTTCACAGACTATTTTTACACTTTAAATATTCAGATGCTAGCCAGTTGGCGAGATCCCTTCAATATCTAATATATCTACTATCTGAGAAAGCATGTATTGGCAGGGTTTTGGATGAGCTTGTAAAAGTATTTGTATGCTCTCTTTTTGTTTCGTTGATTTGTTCTGCCACTTATACCAGCATGCAAGCAATGCATTTTACTAGTTAGGACACACTAAGGGGTGCAGTTTGACTATTGGTTTAAATATATCTGTGTCTGCGCTGCCACTGGAAGGGGTGGTGTGAGCCGCGCTTCCTGCCACCTTACTTGTACCAGTCCTAGCACTTCTGCTGGGGTGAGCGAAGGAACTGCTCTGCCTGAAAAACACTCCTTTTCAGTTGGATCAGGTCTCTGCTCTGGCTGTTGACACAGTGGTGATGTCAGGAAGACATGACACACAAGACAGGACTACTGTTTTCACTTGCAGTCTAATCCGATTGCAGTTTCACAATCAGTGTAATCCAATCATAAATTACGTGTATATTGATTACATGCTTTGTTCTTGCACATTTTACAGACTTCTGTGCCGCTTTAATTATCCAAATGTTTTTGTGAGCTTTGCATTGAAAATTTCAAGATGATTCTTGATTTAATTTAAATGGTAACTGCTAATTCATGAAACATGCTTATATTTCCAAAATAATTTTTATTCTGGGATTGTTCATGCTTAGCTACAATCTAGATGAGGATTATTTTGGAATTGTAGAGCATATTCATGCAGCCTTTTTTCCTGATCACTGAAGTGTGGATGTCATGGAGTAAGCAAATAATATCCTTCGTGCATCAATGATCTCCAGTCTCGATTTCAAATTGCAGCAAGATGTGCAGGCTTTATTACATTTCAAACTGAAAACTTTAAGAAATAGCCCTAAACAAGTGAGGCTATCATATTGAATATGTATATTACATATTGATTTCACTGCACATATGTAGATGCATATAAACGTTTATCTTTTGAGACCTTGAACAGTCACAAAAGATATTTAAGATGGCAGTAGGTGTGTAAGCCTACTTCTTGAGCTGCTAGTGCCTCTAATTTAAAATTTCCTATACACTGAAGTATAGCATGCCCTAGAGAATGGATGCCATTTAAAACTGCTTTTCAGAATGCAGTAGAGATTGCCAGAATTGCTGTGGTTTTTATCATGTGTGTTCAAAAGATCCTTCTTTAGAAAACGTTCAGATTTAGCTAACAGCATTCTTTAACTTACTTCAGCCTAAGTCATCAAAATAAGAAAACCCAGCAGAAATTCCTAGCAGAGTGTAAGGTAGCAGATTATTCCTTGAGAATAGAAATAAGGAGCTGTGGTTCCCAGAGCAATCGAAATTTGGCCATTTTGTGTTTTATATTGGGGCATAGAAATTACATACAGTGTACAGAACTTCTACTACTAAACAAAAGTTGATAAGGAAATAGTTAATTCCCTTTCAGTTTTGCAGTTAGTGTACACACCCACCAGATGGAGCTTCTGGCACCAGTGGAAAATTCCAGAAATCGAGCAAGAATGAGAAGTGAATGACTTAGAAGATCCCTGTATGCTGGACTGCAGAAGATTTTTTTTTAACCTTTAAATAAAAAATGAATGGAGAGTAAGACATATCAGCCTTACTGATTCCTTTCACTAGAACTGTCTTCCATAGAAGTTTTAGCTCTGATGGGAAGTTGGGAGTTCTTAGTGCAAGAGTCACCAAGCTGAAGCTAGACAGTAAGCTCCAAAGAGGTAAAACAGAGTTTCATAAGCCCTTGCTGAAAACTGCATATAACCACTGAAAGAGCATGTTAAGGTTTTTAGCCTAAGACTTTCCTCCAAAGGATTTTAAGTGGGTTTTTTTTTTTTAGTACCGCATTTTAGATGGACTTACCTCCTCTTCTGAAGGAATATTTACATAGGATGTCCAGGGAAGTGGTGTGAAGAAGTCCTTTTTTGACACACAACTTGAAATTTTTTTGGAGGTAGCTGATTTAATCTCTGAAGTGCTTGTTAAATATTTTTAAATTCCTTTTTTGACAAAGGGACTTTTAAGAAATAGACTGTTTGACTGTGAGGGGGAGTTGGGGTGGTTTCATGTGCACAGCGCTGCAAAAGTTTTACAGTGCTTTGACCAGATACCACGAAACACTTGTTGATTTCCTTCGGTTCCAAGAATCTTAGTTTTAAAGCAACATGTCAGGTTTTTCCAGAGGGTTTGATTTGGGTTTTCTGTTCACTTTATATCTTTCTAATGTGCCTAGTCCTGTTTTGGATATAGACACAAGTTAAAGGACCTTGGATATAGACACAAGTTAAAGGGCTTGGGGGCTTGTGCTTGCTGATGTGCTAGCTTAAGGTTGAATCTAAGTGCTGGGTCTAACATGGCAGCTGTGCACACAATTATCTAGCTGGAGTTGAGAGGTGCTTGTTAGACAGAAGTTAGCTGAAGACCATCATGTTACATGGGCAGAAGCTTGGTGTTGCAGATAGTTGAGCTGATAAGGCTGAGGAGGTGAGCTCTGTTTAAAATGTTGCCATGAGAATAGAGCGCGTGCTGTTACAAAACAGCCTCCATCCCAGGATTATAGCGGGCTTGAAAAATGAGCCGTTAGTTGTCTGGCATTTCAGATGTGCTGTTATACTGCAAATCTCATTACCTTCACAGGAGATGTGGGTGCACAGCCCTCTGAAAACTAGGCCAGCAATGCTTAAATAGGGAGGAAAGAGTCCAACAGAAGAAAGTGAAAATGCTTCATGTAAGCCAGTGATAGACATGTTGGGAGTAGACTTCATTCACTCAGTGCAGGGAGGGGAGATACTTAATTGCAACTCTTACCTTTTCAAGGAAGTTTGCACTAGTTTTCAGTTCTTCCAACTTCTCTGTTCTCCCTGATGGTTCTGCTCCTGATCTGCTCACTCTTCCCTGAGATATCTTTCTGCTTCCTGACTGTCACCCACCCTTGCTCAGCTGTCCTGGAATTGTCCGATCCCAGAGTCCCAGCCTCCACCTTGCTGCAGGGACAGGCCATCATTGTCCTCATGTGAATATAGAATATTGTACAGCATCATACTATATAGCATCATTTAACCTGTATATGTGAGGAGGCTGCTTTTCTATTGCTGTGGGAACCATAGGTTAATTTTCTTGCATATTTTTCTTATATTTTAAGATACTTCACTCAATGTTGCACTAACAGCCTTCTCTGCAAATCTGTTTAATGGCTGGCTTTTTAGAGCATGCTGTTAAACGCAGTTAGCTGGGCAAATCATTAAAAGTAGACCTTATTTTAAATGCAGTTGGAATAGGGAGATAAAAAGCACAGTATCAAGAAGCTAACAGTCTTGTTTCATTTTGTCCAGGAACATACAGCTGCTGTCAGCTCTGATACATGCTACTGTGTTGCGCTGTTATATGTAAACAAAGAACTTCTTCAGCTTAAAATACTAGCAAAATAAGGGCTAAAATAAAAGAATTTTGGATTATATAAAGTCAGAGAAATGCCAGATGCTTGGTGATTCTCGTCAGCAACACAATGCAGAGAAATGATACTCAGTCTTCGGGAGGCCCAGTACGGGATGGAGCACTTCCCTGTGCTCAGTATTCGTATCTTCAGACTGATACACTAAATGTCACTGATCTGCTCTCAAGGCTGATCGGGCCTCATCCAGAAGTGTGCTTTCTGCAATGGGGAGTCAGTGGGAGAGAGGTAATTTGGACTTGATAGGGGCACAAATTCTACTTTCTAGTTAGAAAATAATCCAGTATGAAACAAAATAACCCATCATCCTTACCTATTTGAAGATCTGGCTAGTGGTCTTGTTAAAACATGTGCAATATTCAGTTTCGCCTCAATGTGGCATATTGTAAGAATTTTGTCTTTTTAAATTTCTTAGAACACTTTAGTATCTTCTGTTGAAACCATACTTGCTGAAGAAAAACAATCTGTACCTTAAGCTGTGAATGTTCTGTCTGAATAATCAACAGAGATTAAAATCTAACAATTTTAAACAGTAAAACCCCTTATTACTTGGAAAAGTAATTACAAATGACTCAACAAATTTTGCTTTTATAAACTTTAGATTTGGTTGTTCCAGACTTCATGATACTAATGTTATGTCTTGTGTTTCCAGTCTGTTCAAGACTGAGTTTCTGTCCATGGGTGATGTGAGTTGAAGAGGTATCAGTCTTCCTACAGAAGCATAATCATTTACATGCCATTACCCAAAATGGTTTACTTCACATCCTCCTACTAGCAGCATTGTAACTGAAAACTTTAATCTGAATACTTCCCAAATGAATGTATGTCCCTAGGGTTGTGGCTGACAGCCATGTCACCTGTTTGATCTCCCATAGTCTTGTAATTTAAGGTGGGACTGTGTTTGTATGGGAACCTTCTGGGAAAAGTTACCAGTATGAGGAAGTGCTGTTGGTATTTTACTAAGTGTACCTCATCTGTGCAGGGTGCAGCTATGCTGCCGGTACTAATAGCTCAGATGAGGTGTAAGCTGAGGTCCCAACCACTTCAGTCAAAAGGTTATATGAAGTGTGAATCGGAGCATTGGTCTGTGTATCCCGCTGGATTTCTGAATTGGGTAACTTAATTGAAACCTGAGCACCAAAATATTCCTCAGGTAGCATCACCCAGCGGAATCTGTTGTTTTTAAGCCACAAACCTGCTAAAACTTCCTGCAGCACTGTTAACTTGCTGGAGTGCACTCTACGGTAGCTCCGTGTCAGTAAAGGTACCGTAAATGTGGTTTATAATTAGCTTTGGAGTCCTTCGCAATGAAACATGCGTTATAAATGTAAGATTGCCCTTATTACATTTCTTATCTCTTGTCTTTAACACTTTGTTTTGTACAGCAGGATATGATCCTTCTTCTATGTCCGGGCTTTGGCCTCACACAGTAGGTGTAATATAATCGCTGAGGTGGGCGTTCTGGAAGGAGAATTATTTTTGGAGGCTTTTGCATGAAACTTGTCCAATGAGTCTGAGACGCCCAAGCACCATTAATTTTGGAGGTAAATGCCTCATAATATGTACTGAATAGATTGGGAAGAGTTAAGATTTTCATTTGGCGAAGTATGGGCAAAAAATAGTTGAAAGGATAGTTCTGACTGTTTACTTCTGACGTTTGGACGTTTTGAACTTAAAGGAACACCAACCTGAATGCTAGAAAAATTGGGGGTGTGGGGGGCTTTGAGCTCAATCAGTCTGGCAGCTTCACTGCATATTAATTAGTTTCCTGGGTTAAAATTTCTCCCCCTCTTCTGGTTTATTAAAACCAACAGAGGCAAAAGTGAAAGATTATTCTGACTGCAAGAGAAATGACCAGACTGCCTGAAGTACTCTCTTATGCTGAAACAAACCGGGGAAAAACCTGTGACTTGTGATACAGAAGTTCAAAGACAATTTAAGTTGGATGTCCCTTTAAGTTATTCCTTGGAATCTGATATTTCTTATTTGAATCTCAATTAAAATGTTCCATTTTGGAAATTCAACTGAAATGTTTTTTAGTAAGATATTTTCTATCATTTGTCTATAAAATCGGGCTGTGAAAGTGGGCTGGGATATGTATAAAGGGAGGGGAAGGAGGAATACTGTAGTTAACAACAATGAAAAGATAAAGCCAAAGGCGGGGGGGGGGGGGGGGGGAACAACAACGAAACAAAAAAACCAAAAAAACAACAAATGAAAGAAAATATAACAATTAGTCCCGAAAGAGGTTTTTTAAAAATGAGAGATTTTCAATGTCAGTGCTTGCCTTGGGTGGGTGGGTGGGGGGAGAATGAATCATTTGCATGAAATATGATTTACTTTAACATGCTGTTGTTATTGGAGTAGAATCAGGTTACTGATAAAATTATAAAGATAATGTACGTTTAAAAAGTTAATAAGTTAAGTTTGCTTTAGTAAACAACAGTAATGTAGTACTGGCACACAGCCGATAGAGAAATTAAAACTATTTTAAAGATTTACAGTGTCTGGGTTGCACTGATGATGTTGATCCTGGATTCTCATTGCTTTCTGATTTTAATGATAACTGTTACTGAGAAATATTTAATGCTTAAAAACAGGCTGTCTAGTAGAGAGCTATCCTGCACTTTTTAATGAAGTAATTTTTAGCATAATCTGAATTTTATGCACTAACTTGTTGCCAAACTGCATGCATTGTTTTGATTATGCTGTTTTACTCTGCTGCAGCCTTTCCCTTTTAGTATTATGGATATTAAGAAATTCGGGGTTGAATTACTGGAATGAAAACCATGGGATCGTGATACATACCTAACAAAGGCAATGGACTAGAGTAGTGGGTTTAAGTGTGTGGGGGTATATTACGTAGGGAAAAGGAACAGCTTTTAGAATAAGGGTTTGAAACGTTGCTTTTTCTGTAGGAAAAAGATGGAGTATTGCATGCTGGGAACAAGTGCTTTCCATAAGGTAGCTAAATTTTAAAAGTACATTTGTTTCATTTTGTTTTAGGCTTTGCTTAAGTATTCTAATCTAGTAATTTTGTCCTTTCTGCAGTTTTCATTTTGGTTAGACCTCTGCAAAACTCTTCCAAACAAAAATTCAAAAACAAACAAAAAAACCCAAACCTGGGCCACAACTGCAGTTTGACATTTCTGAAATGTTGCTCAATGTGTACAGAAGAGTATTTAAAGGATATTAGTAATAGTATAAATTCTTTCTGTGGTCTGTTTTGTTTTCCATGATTTCAAAATTGCAGATATTAACACCAGTAAATTTAAAGATGTGAATGTGTTGGATGACTACAGAGAAATGACCGAAAGTAAAACAATTTGTTAAAAGTAGTCTTCATTGACACCTCTTTAAAAACAAACCAACCAACCAACCAAAACCTAAACAAGACAACAAAACCAAAAAGCCCCACTCATCAGGAATGCTGTTGGCAGAAACTCCAAGTAAATAGTCACATTCTTTTTTCCTTTGTTCTTGTGAATAGCAAGACATAACATACTTGGAGGAAGTTTGAGTAGATGAGTCAGGACTCATTTCATTAACTGCAGTTAAATGTTTTGGCCAGGTTTCCCGAGGAAACAAAGCTTACACAATTTTTCACATTGTGGCTTGTCTCCTAACCGCCCCCCTCCTCCCAGCCAAGAAAAAAGTTGGCTATTTTCAACCAAATTTGGTAGAGATGGAGGTCTGAAAGGATAAATAAGCACCTTTAAGCTTCGTTAAATGTAGATCTCCAGTACTAGAAGAAACTAAGGTTTGAACGTTCACAAGTTTCTTTCACAACTCTCCTATCAGCCTGTTCCTTCAATTGGATGAAGCAATGCCAAGCAGCTGCTAAAAACTCTGTGGGAGGAGTTGTAAGGGGGAGGGGAAAGAAATCATACTGCTTAGGCCCGGGATTTTAGGGGGTTGACTTTACCTGTGCGCCAACTGCAGAGGTGCCAGATAGGAGTTGTGCCTGGAGCTGAACATAGCAACTTGCCTGTCGTTATCTAATATGGAGCTAGCAGAGGGTTATGGAGGAGAGAGAAGAAGCAGTAAATTATCTTGGCATAGTATTTGAAGTATTCAGCTCCAAATGAGAGTTGTTGGTGCCTGACTGAGTGCATGTATAGTATATTATTCCATGGATACGATATTATTACAGGTACAGCAGCAGCTCATGATGCCCCGTAAAGCTTTTCTTTCCCAGAAAGAAAAGCAGGCTCGTGCCAGGGAAAGGGATATGTTAAAAAAGAGGAGGAGGCGACAAGACTATCTCAAAAGAAGCGTGGAGCCGCAGAAAAATGCAGAAACAATAAAATGGCACAGGGATGATGAGAAGAGGAGAGAAAATGAGCAAGTTAAGGACAAAGATATCAAGAAGCGGTGGAGACAGGATGAGAGAGAACGACGAAAGAATGTGGACGCTATGAATTGGCGCAGGGAAGATGAGAAGAGGGAAAATGAGCGAGGTAAGGACCAAGAAGGCCAAGAACCAGCAAAGAAAGGATGAGGAGGAGCGGGGGAAAGAGCGACGAAAGGACGGACCTTTTGAAGCAGCAGAGGGATGATGAGGGGGAGAGGGGAAAAGAGAGAGTAAGAACAGGTCCATTTTATAAGCATGTGCAGAAATAACAGAAAATATTAGTATCTTTTAGTTTCAAATTTATAGGAAATCTGCTTTAACGAATTGTAGTTCTTGCAGAGCTAATTATTTTAATAAGACAAGATTGATCTGAGTATAGAGGTATACAAACTCAGAAAGTCACAATGGGATAGAAAAGGCTGGGTTTACACGTTGCTTATGAAATTGTTTTGCACACATGCTCACACCTAATACTTTCTTCAACAGTACAGTTGGTAATACTGTGTTTCAGATCACCAAAAAGTTCAGGTTTTCTCAGTCTTCATAATATGTGTAAAAGACAGCATTAGGAAAGGAAGGGTCAACCAAACGTGCTCATAAGAGAAGGTAAATCTGATGTTTTATTTTATTCTTTTTAATGATGTGCCCAAGAGATAGCTGTAATTGCATCCCCAGTTTTATTCCGAGGTAAATTATTTGACAAAAGTCGTATGGAAGTGTAGATTTCACAGAGTGCTTTTAAGAAGCAGTCAGTTCAAGAGATGCACGTTTCTGTGTCATTAGATCTAAGGTGTTGGCATCAAATCCGTTGGCATCACATTGGATTTGATAAATTCAGCCAACACCTTGGCATCAAATCTGAAAAACTGACAAACAGCAGATGTTTACATTACAGTAGGAAGACCCCTTCTAAAGTTGCATTTTTATTAACTGTTATATAGGACTTTTTAATCTGGAGTTATAATTTTTTTTTTTTTTTTTGCAGTAGCCCTAAAACATTAGTTGTAGGCTTATGAACTGGCAGTGGATTTATACTGGATGAGTCTCTAGGCCTTTGGAAGTCCTTCTACTCCGATTTAGAAATGTGAGCCCTGAGAGTAAAAGGGGTGGTGCTTTACAAACATGATGGTAGTTTGCTCCCATCTTCACAGCTGGGGATGTTGCAGCCCTTCTGTGGAAGACAGGGCTTCTTTGCCTGCAGGGTGTTCACAGTAAACACTGGGGGAAGGGGCTGTCACACTTAATCTTTGGTGAAATAGTGCCTCTTCTAAACAGTAGTAAAGAACTGGCTATCTGGAAATGAGAAACGGATTCAGTTGTCCACATCTTTTGGATTTTCTGTATTTAACATATGTTTGTTTCAGGAATAAAGATCTACACTTCCCAACCCCCCGCCCCCCGCCAAAGTGTTTTGGCACCTCTGTTTTGACTGATCGTTATGATGAGGCAGCCTGGAAGGACATAGCCACAATAATAAAGAGAAGAGTTGTGTAATTAATAAGACTGCTAACTCCTATGTGGCTGTGTACTGAATGTGGCTGAGTAATTTTATTACTCAACAAAACCAAAATGGTCAACATACTAAATGTGCATAAAGCTTTTATTTTTAGTGCTGATCCTTTCAACTGAGACAAAAAATAAACTTACAGGGGAAGGGTGAGGGGTAAATGTTGCTTATTATGAGTAACTTTATGTATTTCATCGTGAGAGGAAAATGCTCTCAAAATGAGTTACCAGCTTTCTACCCCTATGTTCCTGTGAGGTTTTCATTGTAGGCCTGGGAATCATCAGCTAGTAAAATAAATTGTATGTCAAGAAAATTGATAAATGCATGTAAAAAAAAAAAGTCTGCTTCCAGGAGCCTCGTTTTTATTTCTGTAACTTTTTTCTCTCTTCTTCATTCCTAATTTTCACTCAATACTCACTAGGAAAGTTTAATTTTGTAGTTTTCCTTTTTTTGATTGACTGCCTCTTCTAACTGTTCTCAGCTCTGTGAACTAAGATAAACTTAGAACTACGTTCATAAAATTTCCAAAGGAAATAAATGGAATAGCCAGATACTAACTGTCCAATTATTCCTCTAGTATCACTGGCAATGTTGACATCATACTTTTCTTGTATGTCAAAAAAAAAAGAAGAAAGTATTAAAAAAAAAAATCATGTATTCCACTGTCTTGGTTCCCCCAGTGGACAGGTACTTCAGAAGAATCAGTGGCCATTGTAAAGAGCACTAGGATACCTAGCCTACTCGTACAGGTTTGAGATGCCTGAATAAGAATAAAATGCACTAGGGACTAGGGGTTTTTTGTTTATAGCTTTAGGGGATTCTGTAACTGTTATTTTACTTGCCATTTCACAGTGATGCTCTTTACAAACCTTGTTGAGTGAAGACATCTTCCTCAATGAAATGTTTAGGGGCACCTACAATTCTGTGCTTGCTGGTCATGGAAGGCTTGCCTAAGGGTACAAGCTGCCAGTGTGGCAGTAAGGAAATGGTGTAATTTTCAGTTAAGCATAAAGAGAAGAAAACCTAGAGTAGGTTTTCTAGAAAACCTAGACTGGTGCTGTCTGGGTTCCTTTACACAGCAAGATTTTCCTCCATATTATTTCTTCAGGTCTTTAAATTATTTCTGGATGAAACCCACCATTTTACTAACAAGACTGTGACATTAGAAATATATTACGCTTGCTGCTTCTTAGAACTGTAACAGCTCAAACATGAAACTAGCATAGTAATATGGAATATTTGCTGAAGATTTTAGTTGAGAGAAAAAGGCTGTCTTGTTCTGAAACTGATGCATCTTTCCCAGAATCAGAATAGCATTGTTACCTTGTGGGTGCTTTGAAGCTGTACACTACAAGATCCTCCATTTCATTGTTCTAGATAAAGTTGGCAGAGCTGGAACAGTCTTAACAGCTGTTACCTGATGGTATCAAAGGTAGCAGGCTGCAAAGCGGCTCTTCTGATGAGGTCCAAAATACAAAAGACCCACTGGAGAATTAAGATTTTAGTTATGCTAAAATAGAAACAGCTTTTGGGGTCTAAAGACAGGTGGAAGCTTTCTCTTTTTTTATCACCTCTGATAATTTGACTGATACGTTTTTTTTGCTGTTTTTCCCTCTTGTGTTCCTTATCCGCTCTCTCTGGGGTGCATACCTTCCTGTAAGGTCATAGTTCTCAAGTTGTGAATACAGTGTGTTGTGTATGAGATCAGTACGTCCCTCATAAGGGAGGACTGTTTGCACTGAGAAAAATATGTAGCGTAAGAAAATGTTAACTGTTGCAATATAGAACTCTAAAACAGGCATGCAGTATTGTATTTTACATGAATTAATTTTCCAAATAATTGCACAGTAATCTTTTTTTAACTCATCTTTTGACTCAGTTTTCTAGGTGGTTCCAGTCCCTTGGTAACTGATGCGTTAAAGGGCTGAACTACATGACCGTGTTGAAGTGCTTGAAGCTGGTACAGTGAGGATAGTTTATTTTTATTAAATGCTAAAAGTGGTTTAAAGATCACTTAGAGTAACATAACAAGAGGATGTGTCAGACTTCACATTCTGGATGTTTTTAGAATACTGACTGCAGTTGTTTCCATCTGGAAATTGAAGTGCTAGTAAGAGTAGCAAGTTGGTGAAGAGGTAGTCTGGAGTTGAAAGTCACCGCAAGTCTATCTAAATGCTAAAATCTGTTTTAAAAAAAGAGATATGTTGAAGAATTTGGGGTTTTTTGAAACTTCTCTGTGACTGTGCGGTGGTTAATTTTTGGGCCAGACCTTGTTTCCTTTCTGCTTTTTTGTCATGCCATAAAAATCAGAAGTCTTGATTTCCTGTGTCTTAGGATATTTGTTAAGTACCTGAAACTAAGCAGAAATTTTCTCTAGTAATGGGTTTGTCCCTCCTGTTCACTTGAATTATGTTTTTTCCTGAATATTGTTCACACTGGTGCTCCTGAGAGCATTTCAAGGTGTTACACAATTTTTTCACCTACTAGTATTCTCTTTTACCAACTGTGGCTAACAAGGTTAGAAGGTTGAGTAGAGAGAAAAAGCCTGTTGCTGTGAAGCAATACTAACCTTGAAGTGAGATCCCTTTTTTATTACAGCAGTGAACCTGAGTTCTTTGAAAACACTGAAGAAGCCTTTGATTTTAAACAAATGAGGCACAATGTTGTTGCCTCTTTTGGCCTGCAGTTTTAGTTGCTTCCTAAAATTTGGACATAATTATTAGTTTAAGTCAATCAGCCTATATTATGTCCTGGCCCATTCCTATTTCAGGACGTAGTTCTATTGAGTGAACTGAACTGCTGGTTCCTGTAGATTTCTCAAGCTTCAGAAGTCTTTGTAGTCATTTGATGCCCTAATTTTGAGGTTATAAGATGCACATCAGAACTGCACCTGAGATTAAATTCTTCCTCCCTGGGACTCTTGTAGCCTGTTAAAAGCCAAAGACAGTGCTTCAGTTCTCTCAAGCACAATACCATGTACACACTGAGTTCTGTGAAGTCTCTTAACTGTTGCTCCTCTGCTTACCTTGCAAATACTCCTTGCTTTTTCACAAAACCTTCCCTCCTGCCCCCCCTTCAGATTTTTGGATGAAGATCTGAGAGTACTTCGTTCAGGCCTTTTTGTTAACGCCTGTGCACTAGCTAGGAGACTTGTCTTAGCTTTTTGTTCATGCTTTGCATAGTGGCTGTTACCCATAGCAGTGAAATAGTACTGCATGAAGTTTGTCTAAAATAGGTCTTTGCCATCTCCAAAATGTGACTATGAAATGAAAACTGAAGTACAGTGTTTCTAATTTAGTAATGATATTTTGCTCTTTTATAGCTTGTCTTTTCTGCTTACATTCGGCTACTGAATTATTCTAGGAATCAGTACCTGGCTGTGGACTAGACTTTTATGCTAGGTACTGCATAAATACAGAGCAAAAGAAGGTTCCAAATATTTCTTACACAGTTAGTCTGCTTATTTTACCGTTGTTTTATGACTGGTAGGGTCAGACATTTTGTGTACAAGCACACTAAAGATGAGGGAGATCTTATTAAATCAGTCTAATCTTTCAGAATTTCTTATAACTAGGTTAGTAATCCATTTTCTTAGCCACCTGAAGATACTACCTGGATATTTCTAGTAAGGACATTGTTGGTTTTGTTTTTAAGTAATCATTTATTCTCTCCACCCAGCACTTTAGTGTAGATTGATGTGTAATTCAACTTACGAACAAGGGCTTCCCACTGTATTTGTGGGTGGGACCCAAGTCTAGAAGTAGGAAACAAAAGGGCAGACACAAACTTAATTCTTACTATGTTTGTTGAATCATGAACTTCAAAATAACTGGTGGACTTAGAGGCAGATCTCATTATTCCTGTTACTTAATGAGGATAAAAAATGCTCAGGTTTCTCTGTAGAATTATTTTTGCTGAACATGTATGTGATCATCTTGACATTTTTCTGTGAATGTGTGTAGAGATGCACATTCCCTTACAAAGAAAAGTTCTATAATGTATTAAATATCTAGGACTTGTGCAGGAATGAATAGGATAGAGTAGAACCATACAGGAAAATAATAAAAATTAGTTATGCCTTGGCTACTATAAAACAGAATACATGGAAATATAGGATGTCTTGCTAACTAGAATCCTGGGCTGGAATTGTCATTGATGGAATGGTATCATGTCAGGATAAATGAATTTCTCCTTTATTTAAAAAAAAAAAAATAATAATGCTGAGCTTCTTTTGAAAGCTACTTTGAAATCTCAGAGAGAAGTTCTGTATTGAGCCTATAATATTAGGTAAGTAGCGCTTCTTTAACCATCAGGAATTGGTAACTGATAGATGTGTAAAGCTTGAGCTGCTTGTGCCTAGTGAAAAGGCTTGTGCCTTTTATTGGTCTTCACTGAAGTGCAGAGTATTTAAAACTGTTCACTTTTTGGCATTTCAGTAGAAAAACAGGAGAAACGGCATTAAACTAAACTATTTTACAGAAGGATCAGTTGATCTGTGACCCTTTATTATGGGCATCCTTCCCTGTTGGGGATGCTGGATGTAGCAATAGCTTCAGTGCCAGATTAAAGCAGTAGTGGGTTTTGTCACTACTGGATGCTGCATTCCGTAGTATTGTGTTCTGTTAAAATAACTACTTGGATCTAAGCTTCAGAGCAGTAAGAAGAAGCCCCGACAGTGAAGAAGAGATGTTCCAGGTGTCCTCTCTTAAACATCAACTTTTGGTCAGGTAAAGGATACCTCATTTCAAGACTAGCATTAATGTCTAAATGATGATTTGAGACGCTTAATCTCAACTGTTTCAATGTCCACGTTCAAGGATGTGCCAGCAGTGTGTTGTGTATATTGCAATTACAATTTGAGGTACTTGCTGTAAGTAGAAATGAATGGAGATGCTAAAAGCTCTTTTTGTAGTCACAAACCATAATAAATATCAGACTGTATCTGGCTCTCCACTAATTATGATTAAATGGTCAAGAAACTTCCTAAATAAAATGAACAGTATTTGCTTAAGGATGAGTTTTTAGTTAAGATTAGGTGAGTTGGATCAGCTATCAAGCAGAATTTGCAAACTTAAGATTGATCTTCAGTTTTCAGATGCGAAGATCTAATTATATCCTCTAGTATGATGTGTTGTGATAGGAAGATCTTGATAATTTCTTGTCTTTAAGACTTGACTGTGAGGCAGGCGAAAGGGCAGAGGCAAGAAGATGCTGCAGATAGAACAGAGATCTTGTTTTCAGGCAGGCCTAAATAATTTGCTTTCTTTATCACTTGGGTTTATATATATCGTGGTATATTTGGCATGTCTAGGTATATTGGACACAGTAATTAAGAGAAAGCATTTGATTCTTTTGGTGAAGAAGTTGTTAGTGGTGGTTTGTACTAAAATAAGCTATTTGTTAATAAGTGTTATTTTGAGACTTGTGGCTGACTTTCAAGTTTACAAGTGATTATTGCCTAAAGACAAACTCTGTACTGACTCTTGCTTTGTCATGAGAAAAAAAACATGGTTTCTTTACAAGCAAAATGAGGGTATTCTTTAAGTGGGGACTTTGGTTTTAAAGAAGACAGCACAGCTTGCTAGAAGATTTAAAATGTAATGTTTTCAGGCACTGATGTTTCTACAGTTGATATTAAGAACTTGGGTTATTCTGGAATAAAATTACTAGGACATTATCTCCTTGGATTTGAAGTTCACTTGAAAATTTTCATTCAAATTCTGAACATACTTGACTATGCTGCTTCATATAATTTTTGATGAAAAAATTGAGCATACAGGTAGCTACAAAGAAGCTACTGAAAGCACTACTGAACCAATGGAATACAGCAAGAGCAACACTTACTCAGTTGCCTTTAGAGAAAGGAATTAGTGGAGCCATGATTAATTTCTTGGCTACATTAATATTTTTCACTCTGGCTCTATGAACTGCAGCAGCAAGAACTTTTAATAAATGGATGTTCTTGACTTAAAAAAAAAAAAAAAAAGATTATGCTGTGCTTTCAAAGCAAACTTGTGCTACTTTATTGTAACTTAGTGTTCAGAGTCATACTTCCCAAGTCTGTTTAGGGAGGAGAGGGAATAGAATGTTTAAGGAAGCATATTTTCTTTACAATTTGTGATCTGTGTTTAAGGATATAAATCCACTCTGTGCACTATGTGGTATTTTTTGTTTTCCTATTAATGCAGTTCTAGTATCACACAAGTCAGATCTGGTTTAAGTCATGAAAAATGTGACAGTGGCTCAGCTTTGAAAGCTATTTTGTAGTGACTGGCCTAGGAGAAGAAAGCTGCAGGTTGGAGTTGCTTTTTCCATCTGGAAATGTTAAACTTCCCTTACTATTTCAACTACAGATCAAAAATAGAGAAAATGCTACTACTTGGAAGTTGCAAATACGACACAACTTTACTAAACCATTTGCATTAATCAATAGGCTGGTTAGGAGTTGAAATTCTTAGGCAACAGCATTTTTTCCCGTTAGTCTTCACCATCTTTTAAACTAATTTGTTACTAATAATTCACAAAATTGGCATTGCTGATCCTCAGCCCTGTTGTTAAATATTGTCAATTACTATTCATGTCTTTAAAATGGACCTGGCTCAACTTTAAGCTATATTAGATGTTGTTTTTACAATTGAAGAAAAATTGCAACCTTCAAATAATATTTTTAGTCAAGGAGATTTTAGTTCTATTTGTTGAAGTAACTAAACTAATTATAATATTGCTGTGAAATATGTAAATGTACTCTTTGTGGTCTTAATTTTTTTAATACAACAGTTTCTCAGTACAAATTCCTGTTTGCAAGGTAAATATCCACTACTATTTTCAAAAGCTTTTCCACCATTTATGTGCTTATATGTTGTCATAAATGGTATTATTTTTATTTTACTTCATCCAAAAGCATGTTAAGTAATAGTACAAATAACAGGATATAGTCTCTGCCCAGAGGTGCTTAGCCAGTAAACTGATACCACAGTATGGGCAAGGACGGGTAGAAAAGCAGGGCAGAACCTGGCATGTTCTGTAGTTACTTAATCAAAGCGTCATGCCCAGTACAGAGTTAGAAAATCTTATGTACATTGAAAGTGTTAAACTTCTCTTCAATGTGTACCTTTAGAAATAGCTCTTAATATAAGAATGAGGAAGGGCACGCGTGGATAAATTCAGAATTTGATCAGAAAATCTGATAAAGGAACTGTAAGCTCGAATGCAGATTTTGATAAAATAACCGATTTGCCTGAGTCAGTTTTCAAAGTAACAAGAAGCTACAAACTCAGATTCAAACCTTACTTCCTAGTCCTTTATGAGGATTAAAAATAATTCACTGGGCAGGAGTGAGTAGCATTCTGAAAGGATGACATGAATCACTCCAAGTACTTGAACGATCACATTCACTCTTGCATAGAGAGGGAGAACGTCTTAGGCCTGGATATTGTTTGTAATTGCAGATGAAATATTTGATTATACGAGAGTACAGATGAGAATGGATACAGCATTAAAAAAGAGCGGTTCATGATTTCCCATACAAAGTCATTAGAGGCTTTAGAGGGAGGAACTGTGGAGAGAGAGTGGTTTACTGCCATGATCTGTTTAATCCTTGCCTTCTCGGAGATGGCAAAGCATGCCTTTAGAAGTGCTCTTCACAGCTTGATTAGGGTTCATATTATGAGACTTTTAAGTGAATCCACCTATAAGGTATTTCACTAGAATGCTCATTCTTCATCTTTCTAAAGTGGGTTTGAGTTTCCCTAAAATGAAAGGTGCCAGATAAGATATAGAACATAGCTACTTTTCATATGAACTTCATTCTAAATTTTTTCCAATTCTAATCCTTTTCACTGAGACTAGAGTTAGCTGAAACACCTCTACAGTCACGTAAATCAATATACTTGCATTTAGAGTTTTGTATGTGAAGAAATCAAGATGTTGATTATACTAAATTCTCTTAACAAGTGTTACTTGGAGGAAATTAATACAGAACATTGAAATACTTTTTTTCTGGCCTATGTTGTTTGAAAATTGCTATCATTAGTCACTTTGCATGATGTGTTTAAATAACTTCATTATTGCAAATACTATAACTGAGTAATTTGGAAACCCTGAGATTTACAGACAAGGTCTAAACGTGGTTTTTTTCCTTTGGTTTCCTAGTTTTCATATAGGGGTGTTAAAATGTATTTGCTGCTTTCTGGTAATCCGTGACTGTGGACAGATACAAGTACCAAACCCTTAATGATCAGAGTTGCTTTGGTACTTCTGAAAATTTTCCCGTAGATCTTTATCTAAACTTAAGCTGTTTCCACTTAGTTTCTAATTTATAGTTGTGATATGAATCCTAAATGTCACAATAGCTTTCTGCTCTTACCCAGGAGCTATTTCTGAATTCATTGAATTTGAAGAGACTAGAGCCTAGCAACACGTGCTAGCAGCACTACTCGTAGATTGTGAAACTGATGGAGGTGGTCTGTATTAGCACTGTTACATGCAGAACTTTTCAGTTTTGTTTATTTCTGAAACTAAACAGTGTTGTTGGTGGGAATCATGGAATAGTAAGTTGTTAGTGACTGTCTTAAAGCATTACCTAGTAAAAGTTGGTAGGAGTATGAAAATGAAAAGGCTAGCGTGTAAACAGACAAGTAATACTTTAAGGAGTATGCAAGATAGGGCATATAGAAGGGTTGGTTTTGATCACAGACACTCAGTTGTTGTAGTCACAGCCCATATCCTTTGTACTTTGAGAAAGTTTCTTAGTAAGCTCTTAGTGGCTTAGCAATTGCCCTTGATCTCATGATAAAAGGGGAGAATTTTTGTCTAACTCAAATGTTTAGTGGCTGCAAACTTCTGTTAACTCTGCATTCTAGGCTTCTGCTTGAAAGTGTTAAAAAATACTTCCAAGCTTCTAGCAAAAAAAGGAGTCCATTTTTAGTTGATGTAGGTAGTCTTTGGCGTTACAGTGGATTAATTTGTTGATATGAATCAAACCTTTTATTGTTCAAACAAATCAACATTTCTGAATTGGCTCACAGAAATATTAATGATCAAAAATGCAGCTTTCATACTCTGGGGTGATACTCTTTATGCAACAGGCATTGGACCATTAAAGCCTAGGGAACAAGATAACAATTCTGACACTTTCTTGCTATTTAAGAAGCTTCCTCCCCTTTTCTTTGAGAAAAGCCTACCTTTTTATTGCTGGCTCCACCCCCTCGCACTTCCAAAATAACTGTACATTGTCAGGGACTTTCACGTTTCTGCCATTTTGCACCTTCTTAAAGTGTAGATGACTTGTTGATGATGGTTCTATAGCTGAGCAAGCGCTTACCGTAAGGATAGCAGCACGCAGCCTGAGAACTCCTGTATACACAAAATAAGACTAGTTATTAGTGTTTGGAAGAAATCTTAGTGGTAATGGTTGAATCTGGGAATCCACATATCTTAAAATTTTAGTCTTTCTTTTAGCTGGACAGCCCCAGTCATTAACAGTTAGTTTAACTGGAATTAGCTATCTCTGTGTGGGGAGCTGACAGGGAGGATTGTCTTGTAGGCTGAAAATATCCAGCTACGCTTAGAGGTGTTAAGCCATCTCTTGTACTTTTTCCAGCGATTTATATCTCTGAAGGGCTCTAACCAAGCTTTCAGGTCCCATCTTAATAAAAGAAGAATGTATGCTAAACAGCTTGTCAGCCATTTAAAGCTATAAATACAGTAAATGGAGGAAACAGTATTAATTTCTTATCCTACCTACAGTTGAATGCAAAAAGCATCTTTCTCACTGAAGAGATACTATTAAATCTATTACAAGACTGACACAAACCTTGGAAGCTCAACTTACCAATTCTCAAATCAGTTAGGATACATAATGCACAAAAGATAAATTGAGTTTTTAAGTATGTCAGCATAGGGGGTAAATTTCATGTAAATACAAACACTTCAAAAAAAAAAAAAGTTATTTCCAGATGCAGCTGATTACTCCTGCAATAGTTGTTACATCAGTTGTTGTTTTTTTAAGTGCTGTCTTAAGTTTGTCAATATCTAGCTTTATGGCCAGCCTCATTTAAGAACAAATCAGACAGAAAATGTGGTAGTTTCTTAGGTAATGGTACAGCTCTGATACTGAGTTATATGGGTAAAATGAGACAGAAAATTACTAATAATTGAAAGTGCAGCGCTTTATCAGACAAAACACATTTGACTTAAACCTTTTCTCTTACTTTCTTTTTCAATAGAAACTATGTTCCAACTTCCTGTCAACAACCTTGGCAGTTTAAGAAAGGCCCGGAAAACTGTGAAAAAAATACTTAGTGACATTGGTTTGGAATACTGTAAAGAACATATAGAAGTAAGTATGATACCTCCCAAGTGTTGTAGTTAGAGTCAAAATGCTCCAGAGTTAGTGGGACTGTGAGGTCTTTGGTGTATGACATTTTTTTTTTTTTTTTTAGACCTGTTTCACAAAATGTTAAATTTTTACTGTGAATTTTGAAGGAATCCCCTGTATCCTGTTCCCACACCATACTCCTCTGTTCTCATCAGCTTCCGAGAATGATTCTGAGATTCCATTTGAGCCTTGTTGTTCAGGCGTTGCTACCCCTGCATTGCTTTTTAAGTTCTACACAAAGTGGGACTTAATTAATAACTTGAGCTAAAACTGTACCTGTAAACACTTTTTAGAAAGTTTAGTGGAGACAAGATATGCTTCAGGCTATATGTGATGACTTGATATGTATTGAAGGTAGGTTGTCTTTTGTTTATGTTGGATTCTTAAAAATAGCATTTGCTAACTGAACATTTAGGCATGAAGCAAGAACTCGGTGCGGTATAGGATGTTCTTGGGGGACAGAAGATGGTTCTGAGGTTTTCATGAAGTGTTTGTCAGTGCTAACAGTAGGTCATCAAGTTGAAGAATCACTTTTGTACCTGTGTTAGCTCCTAGAAGGGAAGAGTATTTGTGCTACTCGTCTGGACAAACTTCGTAACTGTCGTCTCAAAAGTGCAGCTTTCTCTCCTGAACACTAACTTCTGTACTGTCAATTCCCATGCTTTAACTCTTCAGAGTACTCGGCAAATTATGACCTGTTTGCTTTGGCTTTTCTGTTAGTGTCTCTTAAAAGAGCATTTAAGTGAGATGTGTAAGAGGAAGAAATGCCAGTCCTTCCTGCTTGGAAAATTTGTGGAGCAAGTATAATTTTTAAGGGGAAAATTCTGAACTGGGACAATGTTACTTTCCGTATTTGTTTCAGTGGAAATACTGTTTTCGAGTCCTTATGCGCTGCTGATTTATATGCCAAAGATGAAATGCCAAAGTACTGCATAAGATTATTTTTTTAATACGAATTGGGCTGCTTGGACATCATACACATAGTCAAACTTTTAAAACTTTTATCTGAATTCTTGTGTGAAATTAAAGTAATAAAAAAACCCCAAACCGAATCAAACAAACAACACCCACCCCTACCCCCCAAAAAAACCCAAACAAACATCAGAGTTATGGTAAAGCATCTATATGGTCTTAAATGTTTAGCACTAGCCCGGGAATACTTTTCTCTGTGACTGCTTTTGAAAACGGGGCAGGTATGTAATTACAGTCTTGGGTTGATTAGGAGGATGAGTATGGAAAATAGTTCTTCAGGTGTTTTATGATACTGAGACTATTCACAACTCTTCACCTCCAAAGAGGTGCATCTTAAATACCCACACTTCCTTGAATTTCTATCTACTATTTGCCAGCAGCACTTGAGAGGACTGCATGGGTGCTTACAAGAGTTGCAGTTGGTCTTTGGTTTTGATTCTCTGTACTCTCTTCCCATCTTCCCCTTCTCCAGGATTTTAAGCAGTTTGAACCTAATGACTTTTATTTGAAAAACACTACATGGGAAGATGTAGGATTGTGGGACCCATCGCTTACAAAAAATCAGGTTGGTAATAGTTTATGTTGACACATCTGCTTCTGAAGATGGTTCATACTAAACGGCATTTCACAAATATGCCAAGAGCTTTTCCTGCAGTTTTACCCATTGCTCCTCATTTGTTGTCAGTTTAAGGGACAGCAAAAAGCTGCGCTTTTTTTTTTCTTTTAAAAGTAATAATCCTGGTCTTTATCTTAGTAGTATGGATAGCCAAATACTGGAGAACTGATTGGCCAAGAAATCTTACTCACCCTTTGACAACTGCGTATTAAAAGCCCATCTGTTTTCAAGCTTAGCACAATTTCACCATCCTTTCGGTCAACAGATCAACAATTTTATACAGCTCGTGATTATCTGTTTTCATCATTTCGGAAAAAGCGTAAATGACCACATCTAACTGCTGCTCTCTCCACTATTGTTGTAGCTCGTTAGCTGTCTGCCACATCTGAAGATTCTTATAATCTGACTATGTCCAAGGTTTGGTTTAGGCATGTATAGTTCTACACAGCAGAATGAAGTGACACTGGAAGGTCTTACTGTTTAGATGTTTCCGAGCCAGTAATAAAGGAAGTTTGAATTGAGCTAGAAGTGGAGGGAGGAAATAATACTTGATTCTGATTAAACACATTTAAGGCAAGTCGTGTGCACTGCAGTAGCCCTGCCGATGGTACAATATAGAGTAATGCCAGCACTGGCAGAACAGTGTGAAGGTGAGAAATCTCTCTACAAAATAAGTCCTCTTTTAGCATCTGAAAGATCAGGTATTGCTCTTGCAGGAAGTGGGAACCTGTATTATGATGGATTCTTAGTGTAGTGTTAATCTAAAAATGTCCCTTTATTACCGTGTTCCATAAAATACACTGATGATGTCCTTTTCTCTAGTTAATTCCAGAATAAAAATTGTAATATAAGAGGAGACAGCTTTGTTTAGTTTGGTTTGTTGTATCTTGTCTCCAGCCTACCAGAGGTCTGAGGCTTCAGAAGGTGGACATACATTCCTACTTACTTACGCAGAGGGAGAGTACAACTCTCCAGCTACTTCAAATGATCTGTGTGTAGCTTGATGCACAAGACTTGTTTTGACACTCATGATGAATGTTTGTAACTATTTGAATTTCATGTCTTATCTCATCTGAAACGCCAGGTTGCTTGTGGCTATCTCCTAAGGCCAATGTAACTTTAGTTTCTGTTACAACAGTTGACAAGAACTGCATCGGCAACATGTTAAATGCAACAAAGATAAAAGGGTGCAGGGAAACTGCAAGTGTGGAATTTTCAAATACCTTTTTTTTTTCTGATTCAAGATTGTTTTAAAAATCAGGTTTGTGCTTTGATCAGAAGGAAAAGGCTCGGTGGCTTTAAGGGCTTGTGTAGCCTTCGTATATGACTTGGTAAGCTTAAACCCATTTGTTCACCAAAAATCAGTTTTGAAGAGCATCTCTTATATAAAAGTTTGTAATGGATTAAGACACTGAAGTAGCTAAAGTTATATACCCGTCTTATAGCTATAAATGTTTGGCAGATTTTGATGGGAAGTAATTCGTCTTCTGGATACAGTACTCAAACGATCATGCTTGCCTTTTCCCCCTGGAATTGAGCTTACGGTGAACTTTTTCATGCAGCTCAGCTGCAGGGAATGAGGCTTTTTTTTGACTGGCGGAGAAAGATGCTTATGATTTAGCCTTGCATGCTGAGTTGATGGTTAAACTCTTGAGGGACCTCTAAATTGGCACTCGCCACATCACATGTCTGTTCAGATGATAAACTTTAGGGCCTGATCTGCAGGCCAAAAATTGGAGAGGAGAAATTAATCTAAAGGTTTGAGACTGTTGCAGTGGGTCTTGAGACTATTATTTAGAAACGTTGTTGTTTAGAGAAGATCATGGATGTTGTTTTTCTAAAAACTGCTTTTCAATATCTAGTTTCTGCTTTGTTCTTTGTTTTAAGGACTATCGGACAAAGCCCTTTTGCTGCAGTGCATGTCCATTTTCCTCGAAGTTCTTTTCAGCGTACAAAAGCCACTTCCGGAATGTTCATAGTGAAGACTTTGAAAATAGGATTCTCCTTAATTGTCCTTACTGTACTTTCAATGCGGACAAAAAGACTTTGGAAACGCACATTAAAATATTTCATGCTCCAAATGCCAATACACCAAGTGGAGGCATCAGCACTTTTAAAGATAAAAACAAACATGATAGCCTTAAACCTAAGCAGGCTGACAGTGTAGAACAAGCTGTTTATTACTGTAAGAAGTGCACTTACCGAGATCCTCTGTATGAAATAGTTAGAAAGCACATTTACAGGGAACATTTTCAGCATGTTGCTGCTCCTTACGTAGCGAAGGGAGGTGAAAAGTCACTCAATGGTGCAGTTCCGTTAAGTTCCAGTACCCGAGAGGAGGGTAGTATTCACTGCAAAAGATGCCTTTTTATGCCGAAATCATACGAAGCTTTAGTACAGCATGTTATCGAAGACCACGAACGTATAGGATATCAGGTAACAGCAATGATAGGTCACACTAATGTAGTGGTTCCAAGATCTAAACCTTTGATGCTAATAGCTCCAAAACCACAGGATAAAAAGCCTATGGGACTCCCTCAGAGGATGGGTCCCCTTTCCCCTGGAAGCGTTCGATCTCTTTCGTCACAACAGATGATGAACAGACTCACTATACCAAAGCCTACGTTAAATTCCGCAGGAGTGAATATGATGTCAAATGTTCACCTACAACAAAACAATTACGGAGTCAAATCAGTACCACCAAGTTATGTCGGTCAGCCAGGGGGAAGACTCAACTTAAGTGGTAATGCACCAGTTTCTATTCCACAACAATCGCAAACAATGAAACAGTTTTCAGCAAGTGGAAATGGAAGGCCTTACGCTCTTGGAGGGGAACAGAGATCACAGGCCTCGGCAAGATACTCTCTTCAGTCTGCCAATTCATCTTCTCTTTCATCAGCTCAGTTGAAACAGACGTCATTATCTCAGTCACAGGCAGCTTCAAGAGTATTAGGTCAGTCTGGCTCGAAATCTCCTGTAGCTGCTACAGGTCCTTCCGCTGTCAATACATCATCCACACAGAAGTGGAAAATCTGTACAATCTGTAATGAGCTGTTTCCTGAAAATGTGTATAGTGTCCACTTTGAAAAGGAGCACAAGGCTGAAAAGGTGCCTGCGGTAGCTAACTATATAATGAAAATACACAATTTCACTAGCAAATGTCTATACTGTAATCGCTATTTACCCACTGATACATTGCTTAATCATATGTTAATACATGGTCTGTCTTGTCCGTATTGCCGTTCAACCTTCAATGATGTTGAAAAGATGGCTGCTCATATGCGAATGGTTCATGTTGATGAAGAAATGGGACCTAAAACTGATTCCACTCTAACCTTTGATTTGACATTGCAGCAGGGTAGTCACACGAATATACATCTTCTTGTAACCACCTACAACCTGAGAGATGCTCCTGCTGAATCTGTAGCTTACCATGCTCAAAATACTCCCCCGGTTCCTCCAAAACCACAGCCGAAAATCCAGGAGAAGTCGGATGTACCTGTAAAAAGTTCTCCACAAGCAGCAGTTCCCTACAAAAAAGACGTGGGGAAAACTCTCTGTCCTCTGTGCTTTTCAATCCTAAAAGGACCCATCTCTGATGCACTTGCACATCATCTACGGGAGAGGCATCAAGTAATTCAGACAGTTCATCCGGTTGAGAAAAAGCTAACCTACAAATGCATTCATTGCCTTGGTGTATATACTAGTAACATGACTGCCTCAACTATAACGCTGCACCTTGTTCACTGCAGAGGTGTTGGGAAGACTCAGAATGGCCAGGACAAAGGTACTTCGTCATCTCGGCTAAGTCAGTCTCCAGCTGTAGCACCTGTAAAACGTACTTACGAACACATGGAATTCTCGCTAATGAAGAAAAGGAAAATGGATGATGATGACTCCCCCTCTGCCTTTGAGGAGAAGCCTGAAGAACCTGTAGTTCTAGCATTGGACCCCAAGGGTCATGAAGATGATTCCTATGAAGCCAGGAAAACATTTCTTACAAAATATTTTAATAAGCAACCATATCCCACTAGGAGAGAGATTGAAAAGCTGGCTGCCAGTTTGTGGCTATGGAAATCTGATATTGCATCTCATTTTAGCAACAAAAGGAAGAAATGTGTTAGAGATTGTGAAAAATACAAACCTGGTGTGCTGCTTGGTTTCAATATGAAAGAGTTAAACAAGGTTAAACATGAAATGGATTTTGATGCTGAATGGCTGTTTGAAAACCACGATGAAAAGAATTCCAGAGTCAATGTTAGTAAGACTGTCGATAAAAAAATAAACTTAGAAAAAGACAATGAAAGTTCCTCAGACAGCTATGAAAATATAGAAGAGGAATACAACGAAAGCGGTAGTCCATTTGGTCAGCGTATTTCTGACATTGGTGGGAAAACCTCTTCTGATAGCATAGTGGAGAACCCAGAAGACAGCATATCCAAGGAAATCATTGAAGAAAATACATTACAGTCTCCAGAGAAGTCTGATCAAAAACAAGAGGAAAGCTCTAAATACGAAGAGATTATTTCTGCTGAAGAACCAGCAAAACTGGTAGGTGACATTTCAGATAGCGAAGGTGATCAGGATGATCAGGAAGATGCTGTTGAATGGAAAGATGGAGCTTCACAGTCTGAAAGTGGGCCTGGTTCTCAGCAGGTTTCTGATTTTGAAGATAATACATCAGAAGTTAAACCAGAAGTGTGGACAGATGAATCCTCCCAAAGTGAAGATGCTGGTAGCAGTAAACCGACTGTTGAGACAAAAGGGGGTGGATCTGAAAGTGACGAAGAACAGTCAAAGTGGAAGAATCGTTCCTATGGAAAAGTAGAAGAGTTTTGGTCTAAGGACCAGTCGCAATGGAAAAATGCATCAGAGATTGAGGAGAGCTTGTCAAATCAGCAGATGGAATGGCAGAATAGCACAATTGACAGTGAGGATGGAGATCAGTTTGACAGCGTGACTGATGGAGTAGCAGAACCAATGCATAGCAGCTTAACTGGTGTGGAGCTGAGTAGCCAGCAAGCATAAGCTGCTCGATTCAGAGGTGTCAGTAATATGATCCGATCTACAACTGTCTAAACACTTTCATTTCAGTATGACTGCTAAGCTTAAATTCTAACTGGTACTGCCTTTCGAGTGCTAGGTCATGGCGTGTGGTGGTTGTGGCCACTATTATTCCAGTGGTTATTTAAGGATGCTGTTGGCTAATCTTGCTTGAGAATACCTGCTGGGATGAGCACAGTAACTTAATGTGAAAACGGCTAAGCTGGTGGCTCCAGAATGCACACAGAGAAAAGCAGAGGTTTATTTTATCTGCATTTTCAACATTTATTTCACTCTTGTACATGTTCAGTTGTATGTCTTTTTAAACATTACCCTTTTTCACATGGTAGTGTAGGGCCAACCATACAAGCTACCAGTTCAACATGTATAGTAGACTATGGGGAAATTGATTTTTTTCATGTATCATTCTGAATAGTTGAAATGTATATTTGTACAGTCTTTTAGACCTATTCAAGTGAAGCTTATGAAATTGTTCTTGTGTACCCATCATAGATTTGTTTCTCTTTTTTAGTGTTGCCCTGCTGTGTAATAAATGCTGTATCTAGTTTACCTAGCAAAAGCTTGAAACTGCTATAGTATGAATTTTGACAAACTTAGTTTTTGCACATAACCTTGTACAATCTCAAAACAGAGGCCAGCGACATAAAAAAATATATCTGGACTCTATTGTATTATAGAATTTTCTTGTTCTGAGTATCCTTGACATTACAACTGATGACAAACGTATTTCAGAGCCATTTTCTGAAATCTTTTAAGCTAAAAAAGAAAAATCACATGCAAGAAACAAATTTGCAGCTACTAATTTTGACACCTTTTAGATCTGTATAAAAGTGTATTGTGTTGAAACAGCACACTGAAACAAAAGTGCTGTGTTTTGAATATTTAGTTTTATCTTTAGTTAACACCAACAAGGTGTTGTATTCATTTATACCATCTAATATATGACACACTGTTGTAGTATGTATAATTTTGTGATCTTTATTTCCCTTTGTATTCTTCATTTAAGCATCTAAATAAATTGCTGTATTGTGCTTAATGTAAATATTTGCTTTATTACATGCAAGTGCTACATTCCTGTTCGGTAAATCCCACCTTGCTACATTCATTCCTTCCCCCCCAGGTGCTCCACAGCTCTGCTGGGGCACATCTGTATAGTCCTTTCTTACTGAATAGACGGATCTCCTTCAAGGATATTGGAAATCCTACAGAACTAACTTTGGCTGAATTTCTCTTTACTATTTAGCATTCTAGAACACTAATTTATAAATAGGATTGTAGTGATTTGCTTGTTCTGCATCACTTGCATTTTTCATCCCTTTGTACTTACATGAATGGATATCACTTTCACATTATTAAAAAGTTCTCTAGAACTACGTCTTGAGGGTAAATGCACTACGTATTGAGGGTAAACGATAGTGGGAGCATGCCTTGCAAGCTCCGGACTTGTTTTGGCTTTGAAGAAAAAGTAATTTGAATACTAAAAAAAAAGTTTGTTAAAATTTGTGATTGGCTTGGTCAAACCAGTCCTGCATTTTGGCAAGCGTGCAGTACAACAGACAGCTGCATAACCAAAACCTCATCGAGAGAATAATTTACTGAAGGGAATCTAATTGTGATGAGAACAAAACTATTCTTAATTAGAGCGATGAGTTTGATTTAGGCGTATGTCTAATAAATATCAGAGTACCTACTTTTTGATACTTTACAAGACCTAAATTGACCTGTGAAATTTTCATTAATGTTATAAAGGAGGAAATAGTTCTGTGCTCTTCAACATTTTAAACAGCAAAACCATTCAACAGAGATCTTGAGAAAACATTTGGATATCTCTATAGCAGTCTTGGGTAGGTATAAACTGTACTTTCCACTAGTATAACAAACAAGCCACTATATAAGCCAAAGGTGAGAATATGTGTATGCTCTCATGTTCTGCAACTAACTTGTGCTGCTGATGCTCTTTGGAATGAGCATTTCTGGGTTTTGTTGAACTAATTATTATGTGTGCGAAGTGATGACTGAAAACAGTTGCCTTTAGATGAAGATGGTTTAGATTTGTCTTGTTCTTCCTTTCCCCCTTCACAGAAGGGACACATACTTTCGTTCTGCTTTTTTAACTGAGAGGAGTGGAAGTTGGAATGGCTCCCAGTTATGCACTCAAGTGGTAGAAGATACATTTTAAGAACAATACAGGAAAAATACTTTTGACGTTTACATCAGCAAAAGTTTCTCTGCCTTAAAAGAAGACTGGAGCCTCAACTCATTTTGTTAGCAGGCTTTCCGAACTATTTCATTGAAAATAACTTTTCAGTAAATCGGCTGAGAGTTTGTTAACTACCACTTATAGATGTCAATGGGTTGGTAATCTTTTTCCCAACAAAACCAGGCACTCGAAGTCCTAGAAAAGGTTATTCCTTGCTAAGAAAACTTGGTTATGTTCCTTTCTCCCTCTGTAGGCTGCTCTATTTCACATGAGGCTGCTGTCTGAAAACTTAAGATATTTTAGAGTTTGTTTTGTGTCATTTCATCTAGGCTTTAAGGGATTTTTCAAATACATTTTTTAAAGACTTTAAAAAAAACCCCAACAGTTTAATGGTAGTACAACAACCCTTATCTGTTAAGCAATGAAATAAAAGATTGGGTAGCATCTTGTGAATCTGCATCATATTTGTCTCAATATCTGGCAAGGTTAATTTAATATTAGTGAACTCTACTTAAAGTCAAATTTCCAAATTCTGAGCTCTTGTTTGTAGTCAGTGAATACTAAGACTATGAAATCTAAACTCTAGAAATGCTTCATTTGCCAGAAAACTCCATGATAGGAAATACCATTTTATATAACGATTAAATTAAAGGTCTTGCACAAAAATAGTCTGTCTTACCAGGAATATCAAGAAGGATTGGGGGTGGCTATTCTAAGTTTTGGCATAAACTTTCTAGCATTTCAAGTTACTCTTCAAATCTGGATTTTAGCCTAGGCAAGAATTCCTTTCCAGATTTGAGGCTAACCACACATTTTTGAGGAATTCAAAAAGCAGAAGAGGTAAATGGCCCAATAAAACTGGAGGAACCTTAAACCCAGTTTGTGTAATCTTAACTTACCGCATGATTATAACTGTATGAGATGGAAGTTAGCCAATTTTTACATACATTACTGAAATTCAGTAGCAGAATTCTAGAAACATGCCAGCTGTGCTTGCAGAGTAGACGGCTCAAGCTGACACTTATATTCTGCTGTCTTCCGTGGGAGACCTTGAAAACACCAGTCTGTCCAGGCTTTGACCAGCACAACAGAGCAGAAAGACCATTAAGCCTCTTCTCTAAAGAATTTGTTTCAGCCAGTTTACCTGAATTGCAGCAAAGCGAAGTGTGTTTTCCATCTTAAATACGCTATCTGAAATCTAAAGGTTGTAACAGTTGAGAATGAAGTAGGAGGTTATTAGCATACACATTGTTTCTAGACACAAGACAGCTTTGTGCAACAAAAACTCTTTCAGAGCTGGCATGACCTGTAATTTGACTTTTGATGAATACCTGAGAGTGGCAAGGACAGTCTGAGATTGTTAAGGGTAGTTGCATTTTATATGACACTTTATTTCTATGGGTGTTCATATGGGCTTGTAATAACTGTTATTTTGAAGCATTGTTCATTGCGCTGACCTGCAGCTGAGATGCAGTGGTTCAACAAGTACGCTTTTCCTCCTTCTTTTAGTACACTCCTCTCCTTCCACGCCCCCCCCACTCCTTGAAGCACAGTTACAGCCACTAAGCTTTCCTCCAAACTAAACAGTTATTTTCCAGCAAGGACGGACAGACAGCTTTTGCTAAACTCCTAGTTTTCTATCCTGTGCATCGGACACTAAAGTCACACTTGGTCTCAGCATTTTCCTTTGGGTACTGTGACTTAACCCTTTATCTACACTAGGATTTCTACTCAATCAAAACCTTTTACACGATGATGCAGAAATATCTGCACTGAAGTTTTATTTCAACAAGCTCTTAATCTTACTGAAAGTTCAAGTGACATTTAATGCTGCCATCCTCTGTTCAGCAGTAACATTTCTGCAGCAAGAACTTGCCAATTAATATTTGACCCTTTGACATGTATTTTCAAGACAGAAACCTGAATATTCACCCAGTATTTTTATAGGAAAATTCTATCAATCATTCTTGCCACCAAGAAATTAGTAGGTTTCAAATATCCACTAATACAGTAAACAGTTTACCATTATGTAGTTCATATATTTCATACACTGCTATGGTATTAAAACAAGTTTATTTCAATTTTTATCAGAACCAAAAGATTTGAGGAATATGTTGTGTGTACTGTCTCTTCATTTCTGTTAATAAAGAAGCTGATATTTGGATAAACAGGTTGGTATAACGAAGAGTATTTTGTTCCTTTCATAACTAACTGGCCTCTCTGTAATACCAGCTCCTTCGTAATCCATTACAATAACCTGCATTGCAGGGGCAGAGACATTGACTAGGTCTGTCTTCTGTTGCTTTATATTTTAATTCAAATTTATCTTTCATCAGCCCCACTAATAAATATGAAAAGGTTGAGTTCATTTATTTCTGCATCAGAAAAGCATTGGTCTCCATGGTTACTCAAAGCCATGTAGCTTTACTTTCCCCATAAGCTTTTTCCCCCCCCCTTACAGAATTTGCATTGGGTCCTCCATCTTGAGTTTTTCCACAGATATTTTTTAAACGAGCATTTATTTCTGTTTCTCTGTATTGTGCTGTATGCAAAGCCAATCATCTGAAAAGTATATAACCTTCTCTTCCTAACGTTCCTTATTCAGAGAATTGCGTGGTTTTTGTTTCCCTAGACCTATTTTGCAGTCAAAAAAAAAAAAAGCTACAGTTGCAGAGATGAACTATGCTACTCCTGGTCCTGGCTAAATAGCATCTGCATTACAAAATTGCACATCCAAAGGTCCATAACAGAAAGTTTATTTATACCATTCAAATTATATTACACAACAGCTTTTAAAACCCTATTCCTAGTTTGAAAGAGAGTGCTGGAAGCTTCGGCCATGTGCAGTTTATTGAATTTTAAAATTTTGACATTGACTTCATGTTCTCTTGTAAAATCTGAACATTTGTGCAATTGTGAAGCTGGCAGTATTAGCACATTACTTGACAGTTTTAACATGCTATACTAGAGCACTCTTCAACATTCTGATCATTTTAAGTATAAAAATGTGAAGGTAAACAAAGTGAGGTTTTGTACATGTTTTTCATTGATTTAGGAAGCTTATCAAGTAAGTGCAAACTACTGCGATCAAATCTTGGAATAAATGTTCCAGCCTCCATACAGCTACAATATGATCAGAAATTTTTAGCTTCCCTTAGAGATGCCAGCCAAAGATCTGAAATATAACAGTTGCTTCTTCCTAATGCCATAAAGTATGTACTGCAAGAATAAACCCAGGCAGCCTTTCCTAAAAACCTTTTGGTAGTCAAAAATTAATTATTTTGATACTTAGTACCTACATAGCTCATAGGAAAAAAGTCTTCAGTTCGGTAGAGTTTTGGCAGGTCATAGGAGCGTGCTGCTGATAGAGGATGTCTCTGAAACAAGAACAGGACAGAAATTAATCTTATTGTTAAAGAACAGGAAATAATACTTTAAGGAGTTGACCGTGTAAAAGAGGCATGGGGGTGGGGAGAGGAATCGGCGTCCCAGAACTGAAGTTACTTTCCAATACAAGATAATTGGCTCTGTAAACAATGCTGAAAATGTGAAGTTGTTTGTTTTCACACCTGATTCTACAGACTTTGCAATCATCTTAGCTGGATTAATATTGAACAGATAAAATTAGAGTAGAACACAGGGGAAATTAGTTTAAAGCACAGAAAAATGCAAATGAATTAGTAATGCTGGAAAATACTGACTACAGAAGAAATATAGAAAGGGATTTGGTTTTGCTTCTAGGGTTTTTAAGAATTCAAATAATTGATTAATCCTGAATTGAGATAAAATAATATTTCTGTAGTGCAACAATTCAAACCTCTAGCTAAAATCACAGTCTCAATGGAAAATGAAGAGCCTATCCCTCCCATAAAGCTAACGGTCTTCAGGCTCTAAACTTAACATATTTCCGGAGAATAGTTTGCTATTTAGATGTAGTCCTCCCATTTATTTGTATCCAGTTCTCATTCACGTGTTTCAAGCTGTGCATCTGGTTACAAACATTGCTTGATAGTACCCGCTGCTAATTCTTCAGAGTAGAAAACTGGCTCTCCATATACATCTAGGCACAATTTAAGAAGTAAATATTCGTTTATACTGTGACCTAGGTACTGGGTACCGAAGCTGCGTTGTGCTGCCATTGTCAGAACAGGCAGAATGAACAGGAGTTCTGCTGACAAACTCTTGATATGCACATCTCGGAGATCACGACCGCGTTCTCAGAGAAGGACACTTGCTACCTATTAGGATATACAAACTTTGCTGTGGGGGAGAAACATACTTCTAGTGATAATCATCAACAGATACATGTGGTTTTGAAGTTTTCATGTGCAGACCCAAGCAAAAGGAGATGGGCTCCTTTTAATGGGCAGAATACTAGAATTTTTAATGTAAAATGTAATTGTAAGTTTTTTCATCTAAGATTGAAAATCAACAGTCACAACCACTGAGTAAGACAAGATGAAGAATCTGAATTGATCATGTAAGAACTACCAGTGACAAGGTCCACCTCTGCAAAATAGGAAGGAGAAAAAACCCTAAGCAAAGAAGCTGCAAAAACAGCCAGCTGTAACAATTCATAGGGGAATACTAACATTTTCTGTATTTTCCATAAAATAAAAGTAGAGAGAAAGAAAAGTTAAAAATCACTCCAATTTTCAAAGTAAAATAATCTGTCCTTCATTTCTAGGGCAATATTGCCAGTAGTCATACCAGGAGAAAACAAGGCAGGAATAGTGTTATGAATGACAGTAATTAAACTTAACAGGCTGAGCGACAATCTGTTTGCAGAAAGCCCTGATCAGAGCAATCAAACTTAACTAAGGACATGAGCCTCTCAAACTAACTTTAAAAGTAGACTCAGGATTTCCCATAGCTCATGAAACCATTGTCCCACTCTGATTTGTAACTGGTTATTTTAGAACTGCTTATTCTTAGCACTTATTATATCCAGAATTCCTCCAAATTGATGATGCCATGATTGCAATGAGAATTTACTTTTTTTGTTTTGGTTTGGTTTTGGGATTTTGTTTTTGTTTTTGAGCTCCCTGCAATGGTAGCCTGACACTTTGATGAATAATACCTTATTACTTACATAGTACTACAGGTATTATGATTCATAGATATACTTAGTCCCTTCTGACCTGCGGGTACTATATGTTTTCTATATACCACCTTGACACAGGTAATTCTTTTGGGTCACTTCCTGTAACCGTGCCGTAAATACTTACAAAAGTGACTCCTCCTGTTTTACATCTACCCACACCAAACTTTGATCAAGAACACTCTTGTTACCAGATTATGTTAAAGGAACTACTTCAATCTTCATTATCTTAAAGTATAGCTGCTGAATCAATAGTAAATGAGAGGCAAAGATACCAATCCATATGACTTGACAGTATTTTATGAGGAAGGGGTCTGAGAAAATATTTCTTTCACAATGGTACAAGTGCCACACAGGGTTAAGAGACAAGGGCATGAGGAATCTCTGTGCTGTGCACATCACACAGACTGAAGATGAAATAATTCCTTTGTGGTCAGGCCGCTGTGAAACTTAAAGGAAAAGTGATATGGTTGCCTGCTGGGGGGCAAGGGGGGCAAGAAGAGGGAGAAAGTGTCTTGAAATTCCAAAGCCTATTGAAGACATCAAAAGAGAAAGGTTTAAGTAGCAGCAAATAGCTTTTCACCTCTCGATCACTTGATTCATGTCTGTCACAATCTAATAAAGGCCAGATTATGGCCTTTATGAAAGTAGGTGCTCTCGTTAGGATGGCATCCATACTGTAACATACAACCACTAGTGACACTGACTACAGCAGTAGCTTGCTGAAGGCCAAGTGCCCATATGACTAAACGGTGTTTATGTCTAATCCAGGCTATAAAGGCCTTGGGCAAGGTTCTGTCATTTCACTGGCGTCTGTAAGCACCTATGGCACCTATTCAGAGCAAACACATAAATCCTTATTTTTCCTCTTAACTTGCCTCTTAGGTCAGGCTTGAGACAGCGCAGCATAGTGTAGCAAGCTTACACTGTATCTGAAAAACACAAGCTGAAAACAGGTTTCTGTTAAGATGCCCTATACCCCTGTATTCTTTGTCCCAAACTTGGAAACTATTTATTTATTAACTTAAAGATCCAACAATGAGTGAATAAACTGAGGAAATAAAGATTAAAGGAATTATAGAAGAATTTAGCATTTGGAAGGAAGTATAACAGGTTTAGATGAAGCTAGATCAAATAGTAGAAATGAAAGGATTAAAACATTTGAGAGAGCTTTTGAAAAATAAAGTACGTACAACAATTCTGCACTTGCAGGCAAATAAAAGAAATATGGCATGTAGAATCATGCCTGAAAGATTAAAACTTCTGGTGGCAGCTTTAGAGACTTCAGTCAGTTGCGTTTTAACAGGCAGCCAAGTTATCCAGGGAGACAAGTTGTGTGACATAGTGTCTAAAGCACTGAAAGCACCCCTTGAGAAATAGTTTGAAGCCCCTAAAAGCCAGGTCTCCAGCTGATAAAGCTAAATACACGAGAGTAGTAAGAAAATGACCCATTTAAGAGCATAGTGGTTGCTCTGACAACTGCAACCCAGCATCAGAACAGCAAAGCTGGGTCAAAAGGTGATCACTTACAGGTTGCATCACATCCAGGAAACAGCTTAATTCACAGACAGTTAGATTGTACCTTCTATTGAAGAAAAATAAATGCTGGGCTGTATGTGTCTGCTTGCTCGGTTTCATTTTCATAGCCAGACTTAAATCAGCCTGCACAACAACATTACATTTAAGGCAAGTGCTCTAAGAATTGCTGATGTGGACACAGAAAATTGTTTCCCCTCTATCCAAATATCTACAAGATGGTCCAGAAATCCACTTCGGTACTGCTTTTATAACGCAGATGTAGGGCATCTACCCCTCAGGGACCATGAGCCCAGCCCAGCTAGACAATTCTGCCCATCCCTGGCTATTGTCTCTCCCAACAGCCTCCCAAACAGATCAGGAACAGGTAGCACTTCACCTGCTTACGTGTATAATAAATACACTCTGGGAAGCAGCTAGGCAAGCACAGTAGGTATGGTCTCTTTCTGGTGCAGGGGCACTGCTACAGCCACCAAGTGCCCCAGCAGAATGGTTTGGCATCATTATAAGGATTTCTGACCCTATTCCAAACAGTATGTTTATCCAGGCTATTTGCAGCGTGCCCGACCATTACAGCTAAAACATCGAGCTATTTTCACAGACAGAGAAAATAGTAGATTACCTGAGAAAAGGAGGAAGGATATTATTTCACATAGAAAAAAGAAGTTAGCCTTCCACATGCTGTGTCTCTGGAAACTTAAGAGTAAGAATAAAGGTTCAAGTTACCAGCTGACAGCAATCATTCCAGATCCACCAAAAAAAAAAAAGCCTCCTTTAAGGCTACCAAATTTAAAGTCTTGGTAGTTCAACTTAGTTGTATTTACAATAACTGTACTGGGGTAGTTATCCCTCTGAAATGAGCTTCTGATCAATTCTGCTGCTTCAAAGCAGAGAAAGGAGCAATAATAAAATATTCCATCCATGCTGCTGGACTGTGGTGCTGACTTTGCTTCAAGTACTATTCATGTTTCCAGAGCTCCTGAATCCATTTCTTTTACATCTGCTGCCTACCACCTGAAACAGCATTAATATACCTTCCCCTTGACACCAATGAACATATTTGCTCCTGTTAGTTTACAGTGAAAGACGGCGAAGCTTCCTGGAGTGGATCAGCACCGCTGCAGATATCCAAAGACGACGAAGCAGCTCAAGGAGCGCTTCTCTACAGAAACCTGCAACAGCAATTTGACCTCTGCTATGAAAGATAAAAGGGGATTCTTGGCTATCTGGCAATAATTATTTTTCAGATTTGGTCATTCTTGCAGGTATTAAAATCAATACCTAGACTGTAGAAATCAAAACAGGGCAAAAACTGAAACCTCTTTCTTCGGCAGCTCCAAATCCAAGCAAACATTCTTACCTTTTTCCAGCAAAACTTCAAAAATGACCATTTGGATTCCTCTCGATTTTAATTTTTAACATAATTTTATATAATGGTAAAATAATTTTCATTTCTACTAAAATAGATTTAAAGTTCAACATTAAAAACTTACTTCTTAAAAACCTATCAACTTTGACTTTTCCAACCAGTCTTCTTTTGATTGCCGCCAGCCCACCCAGCACAGTGCTAGCGGACTCTTGCGAGACCCTTTTGGGAAAAGTACGAATCCAAGAACCCACATGTTCTTCACACATCAGCTCTGATGCTGAGCACAAATCCTCACCCACATGTTCTCTGTTAAACACTTACTATGCACTGAGAAAGTACATAGGATGTACTTGCATAATAAGGATGTTTTTAAAAGAGAACAAGGGGTATGATGTCCACTACTGCCACATCAGAGAGACCTCTTTTGCTTAGGCTTGCTTCCATGGTAATTCTTATCTCCTGTTTGTGGGGCTACTGATCCCACTGTGCCAAGACAAACGAAACTCAGCTTTTCTATAGCATGTGCTGAATAAACATGCCACTGAAGATGTAACAGAGTACATCATCTACACAAATCGGAAGAAACAAGCAGTGTAAAACCAGTGTTAAGGCTTATCCTTAGCTAACTAATATAACTTCTCAGAAGCTTCTTAAAGTTTCTCAAAGTTGTTTAACCAGCATCAACGAATCACCTTTTAATTAGCAACTTCAAAATAGACTGACGATTAATCCTAACAATAGCCTTACAAACTAGGCAAACACTACTGCACCTTGGGAAACCAAGGCAGAAAGATTGTGTGATGTGTCCCAACAGACAGCAAGTCATGGCGGAGTCCAGGTTTAAATCGGGACTGACAGGGGAATTCTAGCAGAGCCTGCAGCACTGGTTTAAGACTTCACCGCCTACAGCTGTCCTCCCCGTTCCTCCCCCAGAGGTTATTTTTCTCTCAGTCAGCTGAAGGAACTATGTCGCCACATCAGAGCCATCCTAGTTCAGTTTGGCACACTACCTTAAATCACTGATGAAGGTAGGTTGTACTAAGGTGCCAAAACTATTAATTGCAAAAGCCAGAGCATGGGTGTAAGTTCTCCTCTTCAGGACAGTAGTAGCTTCTGTCCTAAGGCAAGCATAGTAATGTCAAACCACTCCAATTTTCAGAACACAAGCTTCAGAGCCCAATTTTTGCTTATCTCCCACAGTATATATATTTTACTCAGTATGACTTGCAAGAGTTGGATTCCATTCTTGACATGCACAGCACCTTTACTATCCCAGCAAGGTAAAGAAATCTATCTGTCATTCTTTAAGCCCAGAATGTGACTGGATGAGGAGCACAAGCTGCAGAATTTTCTCCCTGAGAAAATACAAGTCTCTTTCCTGATTGTGGTACCTACACCTGCCATGAGCTGGAGTCAGCCGAGCTGGACACCTGACCTCACTCACAGCACTCAAAAAGTTTCCAATCACAACCTCTGCAAAGTCACTCTTTACAGAATTCTGTTTGAAGACCACCTTACCTTCTCCTTTTCCTTCAAGTCTGTGGGATTATTGTGAAGGCTTTCCAGATGATTACCGACTCTTGCATCAGTTTTCTTATCTCTGATTGACCAACAGACCGGGCGGGGGGGAAGTTCTTCCTATGGTGGTCTGTTACTAGTCTCCTAATTAGAGGACAATATAAACTTTGAGGCATACTGTTTCCAAACATAAGGCAATCATATCACTTTCTAGTATTATTTATTGTCTCAAAAGCACGGTAAATAGTTCACAGATTGACTGGGTGGGTTTCATTCTTAAACAGCTTATGAAGTAAATAATACACAACAGAAATAGGAAATTTACTGATTAGAATTAAGGTCATTCCCTCACCTGTTTGCTTTGTAACTCAGAAGGCACACGCCTTATCCTTCTTAGCATGATCATATTATTATAAATCATAAGCTTTTTCTTCCTGTTGTTCTAAACATTCCGTGTAAGCACTTCAGAGCAAGCTCCAGAAAGCATCATACATATCCTTTTGGCTAAAATTAGTCATTAACGACAACCTTTCACTTACTACTTATGACTAGGATCTCTTCAATAAATCAGGCTTCCCTTTGTGAAGTACAGGATCATGAAAACATGCAAAAACAGTCAAACAGCTATTTTTATTCCATAAATAGTAATGGGATAAAGTCAAGAGAATTTAGAAAAAGCATAGGAGAAAAAAAAACCCATAACATCCCCTTTTTTTTCCCCTCAATCTCTTCAGCAAAGATCTATTCAACAGCTGCAATAATGATCACTGCACAAATCAATAATCTTGCTGAAGCCATGGGAAAGTACAGTTTATTAGCTGTTCAGTAAAGAGACAGAAAGACAAGGATGCAGCGGCTCTTCTCCTGCCAAAAGAATGTGGGATGCAGAAGAGATGTGACAGCTTTGAAGAATCTCACTGCAAAATGTGTTCTCTCTAAGTGTATAGTCTAAGATTTTGTGCTTAGGCATGTTATCCACCAGGCCTTCTTCTCTTCAGTGATGGATCTAGTTTCTCACTAATATAATCATTTTCCCAATACACCGTTGCCAGAAGGAACATGTCATTTACAAAGGAAAGTCTGGATTTGTTTTGTTGTTGCTGTTTGTGATTGGTCTGACAGTCTGTGTCTATGAGGCTTCCTAAAGCAGACTACCCTGGCTTCAGCACTCTCAGTCTCTCAATTTACTTCTGAACAAGAAGCAGTAATATATTTGGGGCTGCTCCTCATGTGTTAATCTTCAGGAAAGCCAAAAGGGAGTAGGAGTGAAAGAAAGAATGAGACAAACTAACATAAATAATAACAATAATCCTAGCATTTCTACCTGCAGGAGCACAAAGGGCAGAAACTGGCCATTTGACCTTCACAATATCCTTCTAACACAAGTATTCTCATTTTACTAGTAAGATAACTCTGCATTCTTTGCTGTGGTTTTTACTGCAAGGCCTGCTCCCAGAATTCCCAGGTCCCTGTCTAGTGGCACAACCTAAGGAAGTGCATAAGATAGGGGCAGATACAAATAGGGACTATTACAGCAAACTGGTAAAAAAAGCCCAGAAAAAAAACCAACAAAGCCCATGGGACCAGATGGATGCATTTGAGGATGCTACAGTTCCTGGTTCACATTCTTGTGAGGCTGCTGTCAATCATCTTAAAGGTCAGGGCAATCCAGAGGAGGTTCTTAAATGCTGGGAAAAAAGCCAAATGTCATGCTTACCTTCAAGAAGACCAAGGAGGAAGACACAGGGATCTACAGGATGTTCAGCCTAACCTCAGTCCCAAAGAAAATATGGAGCAAATCCTTTTGGAATCCATTTCCAGCACTTCAAAGAAAAGGAGGTGATTGAAAAGACTCAGCATAGATATAATAAGGGCAAACAATGGTTAGCCAACCTAATCAACAGCTGGCTAGAAAGCAGCTTCGCAGAAAAAGTACTAGTGGTCCTCAGAGACAAGAAGCTGAACCTGAATCAGCAGAGTGTTCTGGCAGTGATCAAACCTAACAGCATACTGGTATCAGTATGAGCACAACCAACAGACTGAGGGATGTGATCACTTCCCTCTATTTTGGCATGAGACTGAATCTGGAGTACTGTATCCGGTTTTGGCTGGAATAGAGTTAATTTTCTTCACAGTAGCTAGTATGGGGCTGTGTTCTGGATTTATGCTGGAAAAAGTGTTGATAACACAGGGATGTTTTAGTTATTGCTGAGCAGTGCTTACACAGAGTCAAGGCCTTTTCTGCTCCTCACCCCACCCCACCAGCGAGCAGGCTGGGGGGGGGCACAAGAAGCTGGGAGGGGACACAGCTGGGACAGCTGACCCCAACTGACCACAGGGATATTCCACACCATATGGCGTCATGCTCCGGTTTATGAAGTATTTACTGGACTGACATACTTGGAGCAAGTCCAGCAGAGGACAATCAAGGTGCTCAGGGGCTGGAGCACGTACATTATGGTGAGAGGTTGAGACAGACAGTTTCTTCAGCTTGAAGAAGAGAACTGCAATTTAGTTGATGTCTTCAACTATCTAAAGAGTGAATACAGAGCTACTTATAGAGAAAACAGAGCTGGACTCAGAACTGTACAGCAAAAAAACTATAGGCAATGGATATAAGTTGCAGAAAGAGAAATACCAGTCAGACATAAGGAAAAAAAATCTACATCATGACATGGTCAAAGACTGGAACAGTTACCCAGAGAGGCTGTAAAATCTCCCTTCTTACAGATGTTCAAAACTTGACTGGACAAGACCCTGGACAGCCTAATCTAACTTCGGTTGACCTGGCTTTCAGCAGGGAGTTGGACCTGATGACCTCCAAAAGTTCTAACTTCTATTATTCAGTGATTCTAACTGAGGCACAGAGGCAGTAAATTACTTGAACTCTACCTGTGGTCTTACTCGTGTTAACCCTAAGCTTTAAACTCAGCATTTCTGGGATATTTGTTCCATTCCCTAACTACTGGGGAATCCCCACGTGGTATTAGGGTTAGGTAGGTTTTCTGCCTTCTTGCACAAGTTAAATTATAAATTAAAAAAATGAGGTGCTGCAATCACATTATCCAGTGGCACTCCAAGCAAAATGGGCAAAGTCCAAGTCTGCTGCTATGTCTGTTACTCATATCCAACACTCAAAATGAATTTATTCATTACTCATTAATGTATCACTTGCTGACAGTGTCACTCCAGTTCCCAGGGGACTGAGAGTTATATCCACAAACCTTCAAAGCAGGTGTTAGATAGCTTTTTCCTCAAAGGTGCTAAAGTGAATGGCTAGGGAGTCTCAACTAGGCATCTTATCCTGGCTTTCAGTCTTTCTGAAACAACGAGTTAAGGCATAAACAGCAGACTCCAAGGCTGTCAGTCCTAGACTTTTATAAACACTTTTTTCTTTTTCTTTATTAATGCAATGTCTGAGTCAAGCACACACAATACCAGAATAGTAATAGCCTCAAATTCTAGGTCCCTTTGCAAATCAATTCATACCAACACATTTTCTCATCTAAGACATTTGAACATTTGGAGCCTCTTGCACACGGAACAGCAGCTGAGGTCCCCAAGGAACAACTCAAACTGCTTTCACTTTCTGGAATAATAACACAGACAAAAGTAAACAAAAATAATACCATCCATCTGAAGCATGAGGCAGCATTATATTCAGGAAGGCATCTGTAATTATAATGGGAATCAGATAAGGCTAATAAAAAAACAGATTGACCAAATAGACATGACAAAGCACAAGGAATTCACGCTCCTTTCCTTAACTTTGTAAATGATTCACTCTAAGTCAATAGTAGTAGCCAAGTCGAGGAAAGAGCCTGCTTCCCAAGCTGGCTTGCTGTTTCAGTATTATCATAATACAAAACAACCTTCCAGCTCCTTGGCTGAGATTATGAACAAGCAATCAGGCAGTATGGATGTGAGATGCAACTGAGCTCAAGCTCATACTAGAAAAGCATTTGGATGTAGTCTGAATAACTCTAAACAAGAGCCTTTACAGTTTCTGTACTTCGGTTCTATTATCTGTAAAAAGGGGGCAATGAAGCAGTATGAAACTTCACACATACACTCACCAATTTTATTACACTAGGTCCAGCAGCACTGAAGGAATGCATAAGGCTGTCAGAACATCCCATTGACATTTATGACTGCTGTCTCCCCTTCACCTGTTGTGCACCTCACTAAAGAACGTAGCTTCATCTTCTTGGAAACTTCTTAAGCACACTGGAAGGCTGCTATTATGTCCTGGTAAGTTTTCTCTTCTTCAGGCTGAACAAACTCAGCTGTCTCAGCCTCTCTTCATTGATCCTGCTGTCCAGCCCAAGCATCTTGATGACCCTGCCCTGAGCTTAATCAAGTTTATAAACATCTTCCTTGTACTGCGGCCCCCAAAACTAGATGTGGTATTCCAGATAAAGTCTAAGGAATGCCCAGTTAAAAAGAATAATCATTTCCCTCAATCTACCGGTCATGTTTCTGTTGATACTGCCCAATCATCTGTTGGCCTTCATTGATGGCACACTGCTAACTCATGCTTATCCTATCATCTAAAAAGATCCCTGGGTCTTTTTCAGTAGAGCTGCTCTCCACCCAGTCAATCCCCAGCTTGTACCATAGCAGGGTGTTAGTCCGTCCCAGGTGCAGGATTTAGTGCTTGTCCTTGTTGAATTTAATAAGATTCACACATGAGCACATCCCTCTGGCCAGCTGATATCCTCAGAAAGGCAGCCCTGTTCTGGAGCACACCCCTTAGTTCACTGCAGTCCACAACCTTGAGGAGGGTGCATTCTGTCTCCTCCTCCAGGTCACTGATAAAGGTATTAGGCAAATGTCTGACAAACTACACCTGTAACTGGCCTCCAGGTAGAGTACGAACCATTAACAACTACTCTGAGTCTAATGATCTAATCAGTTTTTTCACCCATCTAGATCATAACATCCCAGTGTGGATACAAGGACGCTGTGGCTGTCTGTATCAAAAGACTTCCTAAACACAAGGTACAGGATATCAACTGCTCTCCCCTTATCCACAGTTACATCATAGTCATATCATTCCTGATGACTTCCTGATAGAACAAACTCAACATTCCTAACAGAGAAACAGTGCTAGAAAAAGTATTCATAAAGGAAAAATATTAAAACAGACAGGTCCTAGTCCCACTATATTTCCATGTCTAGTCCCACTATATTTCCATGTAAGGCAACAGGAATTGAAAGCACACAGCACCTTGCACAATCCAGCAGATACTAGAAACGTGGCGAAACTGGAAGCAGTTTAGCCTGGCAAAATATACAATATTCTAATGCTCATTGGGAAGACAGAGAGACTGACCCATCCACAAGTCATAGGAGATGGAAAATTACACTCAGTTTCCAAGAGTAATACAGCAGGAAACAAAGATCAATGAGGTTTGGCTTAGATGTCAACCTCTAGTCAGTGGCTGTGATGCTGTTCTACAGTAGTACAAGAAGAAATCTGTCCACAAGTACAAGAATAGCCAGCATGCCTGCACTGTCAAATCAAAGCTTAGTAACTTGTCTCCAGCTGAGACCAACAGCTGACGCTTAGAGTATAAAAACAGGGCAAGTATGCAGTGTTCCTGCCTTGAATACTCTCCTAACCTATAGGAATTTGCAGCATAGGCGTTCCTAGAAATAGAAAGGTAACTTTGCTAAATTACTTTGTCTCATCAAATTTAACATACATAAATCTTTCATTTACAACTGCAACAGTGAGTTCCAAACTTCATTAATATATTGCATGAAAAAACTTCCTTTAGTTCATTTTAAGTCTATTTCTTGATAATAATTTCTACTTACTGTCTCATGCAATTTTAGATTTCAAAGAACTCTAGTGCATTCTTCCTCAGTGTGGAAAATCAGACTGAAACCATAGTCTGCTTAGCTGTTTCCCAAAGGGATGTGGTTCCAAATTCCTGTTCTAGATGCCTTTTCTAGTTCTGCTGCAATAGAACCAGAACTTCAGTCAGTATTAAAGATGAAGCCACAGATTTACAGAATGGCACAATAAGGTTTTTATTTTCTTTCTTTGCACTTTTGCTAATAATTCCTAGCATTCAATTTTCTTTCTTCCCTGCTACTGACCTGTGTGCTGAAAGTTTTCATGAGGCCATCTGTAATTACTTCATGATCTCTTTCTTCAGTGAAAAATGCTAGTTCAGAGACCAATACCATACACATAAGGCTCACTCACATCACCCCCATTTGCATTACCTTATATTTATTGACATTGCATTTTGGCTACAAGTTTTTCCACTCAGTCTCTCAATGTTGCAAGGTTTGCCTACAGCTCTCTGCAGTTGGCATTCACTTCTGTGATCTCAAAATAACTATGTCAACAAGCTTTCTCATCTCATTGTATACCTCATTTTCTAAATAATTTGTGAACACTGAACAGCGTGCTAGAATCAGCTAGCATCTGAAAGACTTCTTTCCAAGTTTTTTGATCTGGAGCAGATAAAATCTTTGGGATCCCAACAGGATGAAGGAGTCAGCACTGCACTTGTACTTGTTTTGCAGGCCCGTCGTGGAACACGTGAATAGCGACTTTTAGCAACCTGACATGAGCACGGCCACAGTGCTTAAGTGGGAGGAGAAGCAGCCCAAGACAAAAATAAAAGTAATAATAGTCCCATCACTGATACAAGCTTCCATTTCTTTTTTTCTGTAAAAAGAAATACAATTTTGTCTTAGTAACAACTGATACCAAAAATTGTTGTTACGGCCTGGAAATTGTTGTAATAGTTTGGTTTTACAATCCCATATGGTCCTGCTACAGGGGGCACTCTGGAAATAAAAGAGTTAATCAGGAATGGTGGGGGAGTTGCATGGATTAACCAGACTTTTCTAGAAGAGACACTATCAGCAAACGGTTCTCCTTCAGTAGGTAAAGTTGTGTCAACCAACAGAGAATAAAACAGTCTGCATGTGATGATGCAAAGGCAAGGCAAGGTGCCTCGCACACCAGGGCACGGGTGCTGCACAAGGGCTGGCCAATGGGCGGGGGGAGCCCAGTCCAGCCAAACCGAACCCAGCCAAGCCCGGCTGGGACGAGCGAGCCCAGCCGCTGGGGTGACTCCAGCTGAGCAGAGCCGAGCCCAGCTGCCGGGGTGACTCTGGCTGGCACACGTGCACACACGCACACACACATTTTCTGCAGACTGTCTTGCATGTTTGTTCTTGGCAAACCAGAGCAGCTTGGGAAATATTTGCAGGTCTGGCTATTTAAGCAGGAGCAGCCTAGCAAGGAGCACGCAACAATCGCCCAAGATTGGCTTGCAGCATTACTGCTGCCGGAGGAAGAAAATCGTTTCCATAATAACTGTTTTGCAGTGTACCAGCTACGCTTTCTATAGCATTTCACCACCCAACTGAATTACAAAAAACAAGGGCAAACATGCTATTTGCATGCTTTTTTTTTCCCCTCAAGCCATATTGACACATGGACTCTGCGACAAAATGAATGCTCCTGAAGCCCAAAAATATCTGCACTGAATATAAATATATGATGAAATAGCTTTTAAACTCTGCCCTAAAGCACTTTCTGATTGGCTGCCAATGATGTCACACATCCATAAAGCCCAATAAAACGCATGGGTTAACAAGTCTCATTTCAGTGTATGAACTCTGTGCAGCAGGAGCACAGACCACCCCAGCACAGGCAGGGGGTTAATCTCTCAGGTAGTTAAAATCCTGCGACCTCAGGCCTCCATGTTAAGAAAGCTGCACTGCTGTCTGTGCTCGCAGACTGATCTTAACCACACTTAACTAAGCACTGTTTACTTGGGAGAGAAGCCTTCCTAAAGGATACAGTAAATCACTGTCAGTTTTTAGGTATTACAGATACACTCATGCATATTCAGAGCAGTTAGTTTGGTCTTATCTGGCAGTTACAATCTTACATTTCAAGTCAAAGGTGAACTAAGTATGGTACCCTTTTTCCAAAAAGGAACTTGACCTTCAGTCCTGTTTGAATAAACTGTTATTAAAGTGAGTAACATATTTTACAAAAGCCATAACAAAACTAAAATCTACAATTTTAGAAAACTCAAAAACTAATGCCAGAAATTTCAGCTAAGCCTTTAAAACATACTATTTTGGCACCGATTGCTCAAATAGTAAAATATGTTAACTCTTTCTGTGCGCTCATGCTTACAGGTTGCCTGATGAGGAATACTGGTTTGCAGGTTTAGGTGTTTGGGTAGTTTTGACAAACGGAGCATTCTATGCAGAGAGAAATTTGCTGTGTAAAATACTAAGTGTGTATGATGCTCAGTTACCAGCAACCAATATTTGTTTCTTACTATGAGTACAATTCTTGGAGCTGGCTTAGTTTCAAATGTTATTAGGTAGATAGCATGTGGTGTTGTAGTAAGGAGTCTTACGCATGAACTGAAAATATACTGAAGTTGATCACCCTATTCTAGGCAGTTTTGCTGCCAAATGTGGGCTAATTTATATATAGCAGCCTATTTAATAGTTTGCACTCATACTTCCAAAGCAAGCATGGAAGCAGACCACATAGAAATATGAAAATGTTTCCCGATTTGCTACATAAAACATTATTTGTTTTTCAAATCCTTGTCTAAGGTTTAGGAACATTAAATAGAAAGGAAACTGCAAACTACACGGTTCAAATATGGAGCTGCTATAAGGTATGGTATCACTGCAGTGCTCAAAGCAGTATCACAACATAAGAGAAAAGGCTGTGTATTGCTATCTACTATTGTTCCTTCTGCCTCTCTTTTCAGTTTCATATTAGTGGCAAAAATGCTAAAATCAGCCAAAGGAAAAAAAAACCCAAAACCTCAAGCTCAGTGTCTAGAAACCTCATGCTTTCCTCGATTACTCCTAAAGGATCCCTTTACCACTGAACCTCAGCACATACCATCAAATATTTCAAGTGGAACAAATTCATTAACTTGTAAACACTACTTAACTAACTGAAAGCCAGTGACAGAAACCTAGAGCACTGTTAAATCAACTTCAAGCAGGCACTGCATTTCATGTGTTAATACTTGCCATCTGCTCATGTTGCATTTTTTACCACAAGAAAAAAATGTGACTGCTGAGTAAAGACACTTCAAAAAAAAGAAATAGGAGAAACCTGGCCTCACTTAGCCATAAACTATGGGTTTATTTTTATTTTTTTACACGCGCACACACGCTCACACTCTATCTCTCTACTAAAAACAGAAGGACCTATGTAAAATAGTCTTTTTAGCTATTGCTGCCTTATAATAGCTACACTAGGAAATCTTAAAGAAAAAAGAAAGTGCCTGTGCATGTTTGGTACTCCAGACAGCAAGAAATTTGCCTCAGGGAAAAACACTTTGTAAAAGAGGTGGGGGAAGGGTAATATGCTGGTAGACAGAGTGCGTAAGGGAACCAACGCATGAACGTGTGTGCGTGTGCCTGCGTGTGCGCACTTGTGTTGGAGGCTCTGGAAAAAAATGCTAGTCACTACGGCTCCTAGAGGCTCCAGCACAGCAAAGCACCTTTCCTGCAACACAACCATTACATCACGCACAAAACTGCCTGCCAGCCACAGAAAATGGCCCAGTCAGAAAGGGATGGATACCAGCAGATGGAATGTTTCTCCACTTTGCGAAACATGCAATTTTTAAACTAATTTTTTTCAAAAATTAGCTTAAAAAAAGTCCTAACTTCTTACCCCCTTGAAAACTAAAGGTGATCAACATTTTGCCCCAAAAGTTGGGCCTGTGACTTAGAGGATGCCACGACACGATGGTAAGCTTTGTTTTAGTTTTGGCCAAAATGGTATTTCATTTGATATTCAGTGTGCTTCTAGTAATAATCCTAAAGAGCACTCAAGCATTTCAGTAATGCAAGTGCAAAGGAATTTGCTATGGCACCAGGTCAGCAAGGAATAAATATTTCTGAAGTTACATGCCATGAAGTTCTGCTTAGCTGTTGCGAAGAAAAAAGAAGAAAAAAAAAATCGCCAGATCTGCATTTATGCCTTTTAACAAGTGTCATGTTTTAAATGGGTGCTTATAAAGGAAGCATCTGATGGACCACTTTGGTGTGTGACATCTACCATTAGTATGCCAGATACACTGAGCAGCAGGTCCTGATCTAGATGGGCAAATTCCAAAACAAGTGTCTTTACAGAAGCCATCAGGGAGAGAAGGACATGTGGTGATGGTGCATGAGGTGGAAAGCTATCCACTGGAAGCTGGACAAAACCTTTTCACAGAAGTCACTGTACAGTAACTGTGCACAAACACTGGCTCCAATATATGCCCCAGTTGTAAAAATAAAGTCAGTGCACGAAACTTGAAATTGTGACTTCTGGCTAAAGATCTCTCTCATCCATTTCCTATTACTAGTCCATAGAACTATTTTACTTTCATAAAACTACAGCATAGCGTAATTTCTCTGGATGTCACCTTTCTTTGGATGAATTCCCAACGTTACCTACCATGATTTGATTTTGGTAAAACTTTATTTGCTGCTGGGGTCCTATTCCTGATGACTGGAAATAGTGGGGAAGAAAAAAAAAAAATACTGTGGTCGTAACCAAAGTAAACAAATGTCAGCCTATGTCGCACACAACTGATAAAAGGACACTAGCAGGACATATTCATGCCACAAATATTTGAACACAATGGATTCTTTATAGTGAAAAAAAACCTCATCTGGTCCCAGATCCTTCATACTTAAAACTCATGCCTTTTAACTTCCACCCCAGATCTTTCACCAGATCTTTCCTCTTTGCAAAGGAGCCCAGGTGTTTCTTGAATTCACTTAGCATTTCCAACACTTCACTCATTTTCACATTAATGAAACCCATATGTTTAAGTATTACTGTCCTCAGTTCCTTCCTTACTGCCCTTTTCCTGAGATCTGAATTCATTTTGTGAGTAGCTTTCCCTGTACTAAAAAAAGTTGGACAGATTTTTTTAACATCTTTCATAATTTTGGAGACTACTGTAAAATTGCTTATTTCCTTGAGAGTTCTGATGCTAGGAAACAAAGGTGCGCGTCTCTCCTGCTACAACATTCAAGTTCCTATTTTCAAAAGTGTATCGGACCAAGATTACCCCTTTTACAGCTACCCATTTAAGAGCTACTTCAAGAATTCATGTGGCAGACTGCATACATTAAACTGAAAGCTCAAAGAGAGAACAGCTTGCATTAAGACAGCTGCAGTGATTTTCAACCCCAGTTGGCTTCTCTGCCTCTTCTCCAGTGTCCCTCCACACTGCAGAAGCAACCGCTAAACTGCCCAGGTTAATATCCCAGCATATGAAAGAAAATGAAACTTCAACATACCAACAAAACGTCCAGGCACTGCCATCTTCATCACAAGAGCTTGGCACCCACTTCATCTGTTTGACTTCTAGTTATTCCTGTTTCTCATTATTGCCCTGTAATACAGGTATTTATTCTAAATGCATTTGACAGTTACACATGCTCCTAGATGACATGCAACTCTAAAAAAAGGTCCCAAACAAAATCCAAGTGGAGGAAGTACGAACAACCACCAAGATAAGAGCAGTCATCAGGAAAATGAGTCACAGAGAAGGCCAGTAGAATCCTCCAGGAGACTTCCATATGCAACAGTCTCACACAGAAAAGGCACAGGCACTGAAAATGAGTTGATAAAATACTTTTAAGAGGTGGTGGGTGTCCCAAGAAGGAACATCTATGTGGCAGCACAAGGAAATGGAAGAAATGTAGAGGAAGGGGGGAGATAATTGGACATCTGTGTGAAGCTGGGGGAGGGCAGACAGGAAGGCAGTAGTAAACTATGAGTAGTAGACTATGCCACAGGGGTAGAAAAAGACTCTGGCTTTACTCGGCTCAAGAAAGTAGAATCCACATTTGTCAGAGTATGCCTGTGTAAAAATTATAACACCTTCTATCTGACCTTGCTTACCCAGGGCATTTTGGAGGAGAACAGGCAATTTAGTAACAGCAATGTGGCTTTAAGCAGCACTGTGGTCATTTGTTAAAAGGGAGAGAAGAAAAAATTTCACCAGTGTCTGACTCTTCACTTTACCTCTCACCTCATACACAGATTATCTCAAGTACTTCAGTGAAAGCTAAGATTCAGACTGATTTCACAAACACTATTTCGTGGATCACTTCGCATATGAGTTGATAGCTATATACATACTTACCGTTAACTTTATTTGAAAGTATTTATACAGGACCAAGATCTTTATTTCCCAGCCTTCATATTTCATTCATCTTAATCTATAAATGTACTTCCAGAAAAAGTCAACCTGATTTACAGTAAGAGTGATTTATATGAGAGTTGCTCCTGTTTGAGTATCACTTTAGGATACTGTGAAAATCCGCAAGCTACGATGTGTTCCATATTATAAAAGCCAAATCAGAATAAAAATTCCTCTCCAAAATTCCCTCATGCCAACTTCATCCAAATTTTAACATAGAAATGACTCTGTGTGGAATATCTGGAGTGAGGCTTTTTCTATTTAAACTTTTTACTAGCTCATAGTATCTTCTTGGGTATTGTACCAGTTTATCCAGTTATAAAATGGATTCTTTGTTCACCTGTTTTTTAATCCTTTAAAAAAGGACTTCCGGTGGAAAGCTGAAGCGTTAACGATAGTTCAGCAAACAAGTTTCATGCAGAGAGAGTCTCCTACTCAGGGTTCTGCGGACGCTTCAGTGTAGTGCCAGGCCATACTGTAGATTTATGGTATAACCATAATAAAGTCATTTCATTTCTGTATGCCTCCAATTCCCATCAGCAAGATGGTGCATGTGTTTCCTTTTGCCCATTTGTCTGGTGTGTTTACCCATAAGGCAGTTTGTGCCTGGAACTACTGTCAATCGTGCTTCAAAATTTAGCACCCCGATCTTAATTAAGCCATCTAGCCCCCACTATAAATTATGATTTTTTTTTTTTTTTTAAGTAAAATGTTTGTAAACAGAAAATCATTTTAAAGGTCAATTTTTTTGTGCAGAATTAAAAATAGGAACAAAATAAACACAGAAATATTTGCTGTTGGCACACCGAGACCACAATTTCTACAGGCATTCCTCTAATGAGACACCATTACAAAAGTATATATTACATGGTTACAGAAATAAGTGGAGGAGCATACCATGCTGTGGAGACAATAATCCACAGAAATATGGTAAAACAAAGTTCCCAACAAGCTCACCACAACTATGGCTGGCAAGAACATAATTTCTCAATGTATTATAATCCATTTGAAATGTTTAACCCTAACATCATCTAAGCTGCAGTATGTTTCTGCATATGTCAGCTAGAATTTAAAAAGTAGCTGGTAGAGTATAAACTGAGAAAAATAGTATAACCAAAGAAACCCTCAAACATGAAAACAGTCATCCTTTTTTAGTAAGAGAATTCTAATCTCTTGGAAAATGTGGTTAATGTCCCTTAACACCAGATGTATAAACGGCACACCTGTAACAAAAACTGGGATGTTGTGAGAAAAATCCAGACAAGTAATTCTGCTAAGAAAGGGACCCAACAGCACCTTTCACAATGTCCTGCTCTGCTGGCCCTAGAGCATTCATGCTGGAGACACAGCAGCTGAGTTTCATCTTTTATTATTTTATTGCTTTTGGGTTTTTAAGAATCGACGGCAGCACAGCACAGGTTTATGAATAGGAACCCTGAACCACTGGGATTGTGAACCCTAAGTATTTTACACGCACTGTTTTGTAACGATGAGTGCACGCAATCCTGTTTAACAATATAATGGCACAGAGCCTCATATGGAAGACAGAAACACAAGTACAAACAGAAAATCTGATACAACTGAAGACATCCTATATTGCCCCAGAAGACAAGCCAGTGCAGAGCTGCAGTGTATAACATGCAAAAGCTTAAATCAGTAGTGTGAGCAGTAGCCACTGCTTGCTGCATTCCTTACAGGAGCAGCCAAAAGGAACATAAGAAAAGGGGAGGGTGAAGAGACATTTACCGCTTATTTCACTGGTGCCAGCTAAAATCTTTTCTGTAACTAATTCACTTTAACTCTGCACAGGGCAATGTTACATAAAACATTTCTGAAGGAAGATTTTTTTCTTGCCTTTCAAGAGCAAGCATCAAAGCCTAGTAAACCACGTACTGCAGAATATATTTAAAGCTCAACAATACTAACCAATAGAGTCACTGAAACTGAACTCTGGAGGAGGAGCTCTTTACATGCAGAGGCTGGGTTTCTGTTTTCTGGCACAGATTATACCAGCTTACAGAAAGGCAGTGTTTTACAAGTCTTTACATATGTAGCCAGAAGCTTTTGTCAGTGAGATGCAATTATAGCTTAAAAACAATTTCTATGATAGAAAAGAGATGAGAGCACTAATGAAGGTGGCTTTCTGACAAATCAAGTTTTTCGTAACTGCTTCTATTCATTCATTTGATCTCAGTACTGGAATTTTGCAACAGGAATTGGCTCGGTCTCCTTCAAAACATAAAGGGCCCAATCCCTTCCCATTAAAGAACAGGAAGTCAGAAGCCAATCTTAGCACTGATTAAAAAAAAGAATCTGGATTGTTATTTTAACTTCTTTGTTGCACATAAGCTAGAGAATTTTTTTTCCACTACCATTTCAGCATGATGGCTCAATTAAAAGCTGATGTCTCCCCTAAGTGGCACCTGTTTAGTACAAGAGGCCTTTTGCACCAACTGCTCTCTACAGAGCAGCAATTACACTACAGTTTCTCCCCATCACTATGTATGTAACTCAGAACGTGCTGCACAAATCCTTATTTATGTGCCACTGTGCTGTCCTGCTTTGGACAGTCTAACAATGAAATTTCTAGTGCAAAGACTTTTTACACCTGTTCTAGGTGCATTCAGACAAGATTGGCTCAAGTGGAAACAGGCACTATTTTGTATTTTGACTTCTGTTCATGCATACTTGAAAACTGCATACGGTTATTGTCAACAGTGTTGTATGTGTGCCTGCTGGATCCCACCAGCCCAAACTCCCACTTCTCCCCCAGCCTTCCCTAATGTTCTCAAGACACAGGTGTGTGCATGTGTGTATTTCTGCTCCTGTGTGCAGTGTTCAAGCCCCAAGCACTCTCATCTGCTCCTCCAAACCAGTGGCACTGCTTGATGTCCAAGCACAGTGTTGCAGCCTCTCTCAAGCTCTTCAGCTATACGCCAGACTGGCAAACTGGCAAGAAACTCTTGCTTAACTTTGAGAATTGTGTAGGCTCCCTCAAAGAAGCAGGCGAATACGGGCTAAAGCCATGGGTAGCCGAAACCTTGACTTCTGCGCCTACGGCATCCCCTCACTTGAATCTTCCCATTTTTAAGTGTTATCTTTCTCAACACAGAACCAGTGTGACCTCTCTGGGGCTCCCAAAACCAGTCCAAATCAGAATGGAACTGGATGAATTTCAAGCATAGCTACAGGTAAAATAAGCTGAATGTGCCCCCAAAGTTCTTAACATTAAATATTTCAGTACATGTCAGATTTTTTTATTTTCCCCATTATTAAAAAAGTGGCTGGTGGTATTCAGCACTTGAAAATGAATGAGTTTTAAATATGAACATAGTACACCCCCAGTTTTGAAATACTCTGCTCTGTTTTCTCTCTTCTCATCTTTCCCATCTGGTATGTTTTAGTAATAATTTAACAACTATTTTTCTTCAAGGCTGTCAGAAAAATCTCACAGCATTTTGGAAACACTAAACATTATCTTGTGAGGTAAATTAGGACACAAAGAAAGAGCATGACATATATGTGATCACACATTGTCAGTGGCAAAGACAGTAACAGAAATCCCAATACGTGCTTCTTCGGAGTCTTCAAGAAAAAAAAATTGGTAATATGTAGCAAATAGAGAAGCTAAAACCAACATCAAGTTACATTTGAAGGATGATCTGTAAAAGGTAAGAAAAATGCAAAGTCTCAATATAGAAAAGATTTCTTATTCCAATTACTTATTTTTGTTAAGATTTATTTATGAAAATTCAAACCCAGCTAGCTGTCTTCTACATTAAGCGAAACCTTAACTCTACATAGCTCCTTAGTCCTTCTGAGCTTTCTTCTCTCAGAGAATGAATCTACTATCACTCTATGGAGACTGCAGCCAGAAGTCTATGTCCGCTTCCACACTTCACACTGGTAACCACTGAAAAGAACTGTTAAGTACAGGTCTCTTTCCTAGATACTTTAGTCAGTATAACTCATCGATAACTTTTGCTCATGACTGAGCTTGGATGAACTAATAAAGTAACACACAGAATGCTTCATATCCCATTATCAATTTCCCAGTTCAATTTCCCAGAATCTACCCCAGGTGTCAGGAAAAACCATTAGCCAGCACCTGAGCCAAGACAAGGCAGCAAACCCCACCTCAGATAAGCAGCTGCTGTTTTAGAGATTACAGTGTTAGTAGAAAGAAAAAGAGACAATAAAGAGCCTCTGAAAAAAAAAATCTAACAAACGTGCATCTTTTTCTTCATGCCATCTGCATGAGATTTTTTGGAGGTAATGATTTTATAATCCTTTCCCTGCAACTATACAGGGGTTAAAAATTACTCTAAAAATAAACGTTTAAGATTGTCAGCCAATGACATTGAAAGAAAATTTCTGGCTTTAAGAAAATCCCAGATATCACAAGATGCATGACAAAACAGCAAGAGTTGCTGACATTCAGTTTTCTTCCATTGGAAAAGATACTAGTGGTTTTTTTAAACTCCACATGCTGAAGTTTTCTAAAACAGATTTCCTGTCCTTTCTCTAAGATTGCTGAACCCCATTCAGCCAGGGCACAGAAAACATCTTTGGATAGAAGATTTGAAATCACAGTTTCTCCCATACAAAGTTCAAGCTCTACAGAAGAAAAGCTTTTCTTCCACAGAGCCGCAAACTTCACAAGAGAAAGTTATTTCCTCTGTTCTGTTCCCTCAGGAGGTGTTATATTCTTATACCCTGTCAGACTTACCCAGTCATATTTGTAATTTATATTTAGTATAAGGCTGTTTCTTTTCATACCACCTCTGGATATTCCTAACACAAAAAGTGAATTCTGATTACTCACTTTTCTCCCACAGATTAGACACCTTTCCCAGTGTTACTGTGCACTGGAAGTCTTTACGAAACAACTTTCTGAATACTCAAAAAACACAAAGATAAAAAAGACAAACATTACAGGATTTTGCTGCACCTTGAAATATAATTGCAAAACAATGAGATTTCCCTAACGTTTAAAATAGCATGCATGTTTAATTAGAAGAGGAAAAAACTTAGCTGAAATACATATACATGCACGCACACTACTCAGAAAGAAGGGAACTCTCAAACTTTTTTTACCCAGTCTGATCAAGGCTACGGAGAGAAGATACACAAGCTGGACACTATCAATTCAGAACAAGTTAAACTCACCTACAAAAATGGTCAGGACAGTCCTAATTTTCAAATGGCAAAAGATGCCAAAGGGGCATCTCTGCAATGATATCCTACATAACAGGGGAAAGGGGATGGACAACTAGAAAGAAACAGATTTGGGGAGCGTACAGAAACTTCGATAGTTGGCAGGGATCTTACTCAAGTTTCAGGCAACAGTCAAACCAAAAGGAAAATCTGTGTAGAAATTCAAAGTCCATTTATGTCCTTAAACAATTCAATCCTTTCCTGCACACTTCTCCTAGAAGTGAATAATTCCTTACCAACACAGAGCATTGTCATTCAGAGCCAGAATTTACAGTGAGAACCAGTGTAAAAGTTACTAACAAGCAGCTGTACCGCATCATTCAAAGGTCCATGCAGCCAAATAATCCCTCTTAAGTGGTGACCAGTTGAAGGGATTGCCTAGGGAAAGATTTAAAGGGTAAATACACAAACTTATTTCCCAGTCTTCAAGAATTCGTGGCTGAAGGACAGATATTTTGTTTAATAACCATTGTTGGATTTTTTTTCCCCATGAATTTGTCTAATTGCTTTGAGAATATGTAACATCTTGTGGACATAAGTTCTGTGGCATATTAATACATCATGTAAAGTAAGTACCTCCCTTTTTGTATTGTGAACCTGCCTGCGGATCATTTCATTGGATGACCCTAGTTCTTGAATTATGGGAGGGAGTGAATAATCATTCTCTATTCACCTGCTCACATACAGAATGACTTAATGAATCTCTATCCTGTCCTGTCCTGTCCTCCCTCAGGCTGAATCTTTGTCTGTTTAGAAATTCCTCTGAGAGAACTTTTCCTCATCTGTGCTCATCCTTGTTACCTCTCTCACCATGCTTTCTAGATGTACTATTTTTGGGGGAAAGGATGGGAGAAAGGGATAAGATCAGTACAGTAGGAAGCTACACCATTTCCTATTTGTTTTTCTCTTTTGTTCGCTAATATTATCGTTCCAAGATGCCTGCAAGCATGAATACATAATTACGTAATATTTCAAAATTTTTCTTTGTAATTATAAGGAAAAAAAAATTGAAAACACTATACTGTCTTCAAGTCCAACTCAAGCCAGCTTCTGAGTAAATAGTCTGGCCTTTTCCACATTCTTATTGGCGTTCCAGTTATTTGTATAGGCAGACCAACCTTGCAAAACTTCCAGCTTTGATATATTTTCCAGACTGGGTATCTGCTGCAGGTTTAACATGTTTGGAAAGTTTTAGGGAACAAAATCAAGCCAATTCAGATAATGAAATTAAGGAAAAGTATGTGTTGTTTAGCTCTATTGAAAAGCTCCGATGCCTTCATAAGCTACAGCAGAGATTTTAAATTGGCAGTAAACTGCCCTCATACCAGGGACATATTTTCCCATTCCTATGAAAATATTACCAAATTTGGCCAAGTTACAACTCTTTACTGAGACTATATAAACTGTGGTTTTCTAAAGATTCACTAGAGTTTGACAGCTGAAGATGAAATAAGTATGCACCATCTCCTGTCCACGCCTCTGTTGACCAGACTGAATATTCATTATTCTCTTTAAGCAGTTAAGATTCGTCCTGGATCTGCAGAAACTGAACTGGACTTTTCCTGCAACTGAAGCTTTCAGAGGTTGCTATGACACCAGACAAAAATTTGAAGTGGTTCAGCTGTACATATGTGGTCACCGATACCTGTGTATTATTGCCTACCCAGTATTATGCATACTGGCACAGAAGCCCCTTGGAAAAAAATGAGGGAAACATAATGGTGGAAATACAGAAGGGACAAAAGAAAGCAGGGAGGTAGTTGAAACTAGAACAAGGATCCTGATAGAGATATGCTAAGACTGAAAACATAGCAGATTCACATCAAGATGGAGAGGGAGGAATGGAAGGGATGAGTTCAGAAAAGGCTAACTGGAGATTGTGATGAATTGTTGGGGAAACTACAGATTTAGAGAATGACCTGGGAGCTTAGAGAAGGAAAACAGAGTGTAAAGGTAAGTGGTATGAAGACATTCTTGGAAAAGAACAGGGACAGAAAGGATGAAGAGTACATAAAGCTTCCTCAAGTCCACATCAGATCTCACTACCCCTGACTCTCAACATTCTTCTATCAGCAACCATCGCTACAACTCACTGAAAGAGTTCTCATCCCCCTCTAGTGCTCATCCATGGATGACCCTACAAAGTCATTTCGACATAATTGACATAAAAACAAAGACTAAATAAAAAGAACAATCTATGCTTATGTCTCTCACTGTAAGATGATGTAGAACAAGCTTCCAATTTGCATATACATGTACAGAGAAAATCTTTTCATTCAGGAGCAAAACGTAGAGATCTTCAAAAATTACTCCTGGAACTATTCAATGCCTAAGCAGCAACTCTTAAAAAAAAAGGAAATTATTGAAAATTTTAAAAAATGTAAAAAAAAATTCCCTTTATAGAATCAAACTGTAGCTAGTTCTTTTACACCACTTAAAAGTAATAATTAAATCTGCTGTAAGGCCACATTTGATACAGAAAGGGTATTTAACATCACTTTCCCATCTGCTGGAAGCAACTTTAAAAATACTCACGTTTTCAAATGACGAGATAGTTGCACACTGAAATAATTTGCAAACAGTATTAAGAAAGGTGCCATGGCTCTTCACTGCTTCAAGCACTTGCTCTTCTAGGAAGGAAACATGGCGTGCAACCATTTTAACAAATGCCTATGGAGAGAGGAAAAACACCTAATGAAAATTAAAAGCACCTATGCTGGGTTTCAACATTATCCTAGCTAGAGATCAGAAGTCAAAGAAAAACCTTTAACAAGATTTCAGCGTGCGCTATTGCTAGTATAAATATCTAAAGGGCACATACTCATAAGTAGACTACAGATGTTTACAGCCATGAGCCACTGGTCATGACCTAAGTTTAAGTTTTCTCCTTGCCTAAGGGCAGAGTTTTGCTCCCTTTTCAGCATACAGAGTATGTAAGCACTTGCATAGTGTCTAAAGGTCCAGCAACATTTCAGCAGCGAGGTGAAAAGCTCTTCAGAACCCACGAAGACGCTGCTAGTACTGGTGGGAGTGAGAAAATAGCCAAAGTGGTAGGAGGGAGGAGACAGCAGAGGAAAAGATAACGACAGGTGATTTTAGCTAAAAAAGATCAGGAATTATTGACCTAAAACATACGTGTGTCCAGTTTCAGTCGAAATTTGAGCCATCAGGGAAAGCCAACTAGAAAGAACACAGTATTTATTTGTTAAAATACAGAACAGTTTGTAAAGAGTTTTGATACTCTCTATTAATGATTAAGCTTCACTTTTTTTTTTTTTTTGAGAAGTTGAGCACTGCCCATTTCAGGGATGGGGAAGGTGAGACTGAACAGGTAAACTAACTGCCCAAAATGTACCAGTGGCAACATCAAAATTAAATCCCAGCAGATTCTCATCCTATGTAACCATTACACAACAGTCCCTTCCTTTTCGACTCTTGGGAGTACAAGTTAATTTCTCCCTTGAAAATCCCCATGGATGCTAAACTTTAAATTTAAAAGTTCTAATTAAAACATTAACTACTGCTCAAATTACCAATTTAATCTTGTGCTCTCAGATTACTGCCATTACAGCTGGTAATGTTAGGGAGAAAAATTGATTCCTAGCCAATCAAGGTATTATCCTCCCTTGATAACCAAAAAAAGCCTCTCAACAAAATTCTGCTGCATTATTCAAGGGCAACCTGTAGCCTAGCAAAGAGCTGTGTTTTCTTCATATTCCAAATTACTATGTTCCTACAGTTGTACTAAGGGAATGGGGTCAGGAAGGTTGTTTTTTTTTTTTTTTTTTCCCCTCCCTGTATTAGAGGGGAAAAAGTAATACGGAGCCCTGTCGTTTACCATACTTTTGGCACACGTAATTGCTTAGAGTTTTAATTTTATTTTCCTGTTCAAAGACAAAAACAGCCCCCCACACTCCCCAAAAAATCCCAACCACCTACAAGCTCAGAATTTGCAAAAAGACCTAAATGGGTGAGACACTTCCAGAAACAGTTGGTTTGGAACCTGATTCACTTAGCCATTTTTCACAGTCCTAGCTTAAGTATACATTCAAGTATGGCCAAATTGTCAAGTATGCTGAGAACCTGCTAGCTATTTCTTGGACTGGAGTACTCAGTTCCCAAAATCAGACAGGTTCTAAACAAGTTAACAGTTGACTCCCACTTTTGTTCTAAAATGCCTTGCCTCAATTTTCTGCCTGAAGCTTTCTCCTGGTGCTGTGTAAGTCCATAAAATATGAAGTGGTTTGATAAGTCTGTTGTCATATGTAGGTGTAAAAATGCAAACTACAAAAAAATTAATTTCATTTAAAGAAAACTTGCTGAAAGCTAAGTCAATTGTCCTGTCCCTCCCAGAGTAATAAACCTTACCAGAGTATATCACTTTGTACAGGGGTAGAGGCTGAAACTTAAGCACTGCCTATCCGGATTTAATGCCACAAACACTTGGTTTCTTTCACTTTGAGTCAGCTAAAACTGATTTTAAACATTACACAATTTATCTCGTCATGTTTTCATTATATTCCTCCCAGAGGCAAACTTGCCCTCAGTTGACACAAATTTTAACATACTGCTTACTAAATATGATGAGGGCATCATCTTAGTGAGTCATACTGGCTTCCCTCATTCAGGATACAATAAACACCAAAACAGACACAACAGAAGATGGGGGCTCCGAAATCTCTCCACTACTACATAAGACGATCATCAACAACTTAAAATGGGTATGTCCAGCACTGGACGTGAGACTTGAATTTTCAAAGTTATAAATGGTTTCACAGATACTCCTTCAAGTCACAAAACAGATTAACATTATTAGCATTATTATTAACATCAAAACCACAGCTAATGCTTTTAATCCACCGTTAGGAATTGTAGAATCCACAGCAATAAATTACTCGGTGATGTTCCAAAACCATAAACACTTATATGTGCTGAACCATGGGTAAACACATTGATTTAAAAACAAACATAAGACAATAGAGAGCCATAAACATCTGAGTGCTCCATTTAAATACCTGGACAGTTAACCTATAAAACACATAAAATAAGGATGTAAATTTTCTAATGCAATGAACAAACCTCTAATTTATCAACTTTGGCATAGTTGTGGTTAATCTCCATCACCTTGTCTTTAATGAGCGGAATGGTCTCGTCCAGGATCTGTGATGTATCACTTCTAATCTGCATGAAAAAAGTATGTCACGTGAGGATGAATCTTGAAGATAAATTCTACACTATTTTTTTCACGTCACTTTTTTTTTTCACATGAATATTTTAGAAAACATCTATTCAGAACAGATATCACAAGGGCCCTTTTGCAGTGTGTTATCAAGTAGAGATTGGGAAAACAATTTACTTTCTCAAATAATCCATGAGACAATGAAAAAAACAATAGTAGATGACAGGACTCCCACGTCAAAACTGTAACCAGACCCTTCCCTCTTCTCCCCAAATTTCCGCACTACTCCTCCCGAGAGACCATCTACTTTCTATTATGAAATACTGTAGACATGAGGGGTAATAATGGATTTAAAATGAAAACTGCCTCTATACCATCCTTCATGATTTGATTTTATTGGGGAAGAGCTAACTCATACTCAAACCAATCAGTTTTTGGAAAGAGTCAGATCTTTTGAGTACACCACTTCTAGTATCTTGCCTTCAACAGGGGCTCAGGACTAGAGTTCTCAGGAGAGCAAGAATCTTCACCCAATGTTATAGCACAGGCCCCTCAGAGAAAGCTTCTGCTCCCTAGTCCCTGTCAGTTTCCACAATAGTTAAGTGCCCTAATACAGGAAAGATTTTTTTTTTTTGTTACCTACTACAACCAAGCTTGTTTCTGATATCCATATGAGAGCCTGAACCTTATCTGAAATCCTGCTGAGTGTTGTGTTAGCAAGAACTACCCGATTTCCTATAGAAACAACTACCAGTGCTTTGTTAGGTGGCAGTAAGATACACCTCCAAGCAGAGCGTTATAGCTAATGGAACGTACAAGTCAAAAATGATGGATAAGACAAAAACTGGGAAGAGCTCTCTAAAGGGAAAGATAAAAGCAAAACCAAGAAAACCTCCACTAAAACACCCAAAGAGGCATTCTAATTTGTAAAACAGAGCAGCAACACATTGACAAGAGAAATAAAGAGAGGCAGTTGAGCCCACTTTTATGCAAGTTTTCTTTCTCAACGACAATGGAGTATAGGAGGCCTTGGTCCACTTCTGGATTAAAGCTGTCCTGCCTACAATTTCAGTAGACTTAAAGAATACAGAGGAACGAGGATCCCTTCAAAAGAGATTTTTGTCCCAAAGACTGAACTAGAAGATATTCTTCCTTCAACTTCATGGGAAAGAGTAAGGATCTTTTGGCTAGAACAGTGAGAATCTGGACTTGGGCTAATACTGCAGGGAATTTTCTGGGCATTTTGAGATTTAATCCAGAATCTCAAATAAAGCATAAATGTCTGCTGTAAGTAATTTAATCCATGGACCATGCATTATAAACTCTAATAGGTACTTAGACATTTTACTGATGATCATATGACTAATTTTGGGGTTTTTTTTTAAGCAGTTGTGTTTTTAAAAGCTGAGTATAGACAAAGCTATATACATATAAAATGACTCGTAGTAAGATTTTATGGTATTTTTATTACCAGAATGAGTACATGCAGATCAAGTGCTTTTATAGTGCTATAAGTGTTCTGTAATAGGAGATCAAACAGACATGTCAAAATAGCAGTAGCTTTCTATTGTAAACAAATCAACAGTATCTCCTGTATTACTGGTCTCAGCACTACATCCACCAAATATATATACGGACACCTCCCCCAGCAGTGACATAACAGAGTGTGTCTGTGTATGCAGTTATCTTTACAGTATGTACTTTATATCCAAAAGAAAGTGAGTACAGACACTCTGGCAGGATCCCTGTGAATGGAATCAGACATATTTTCTAACGTTAAATAAAAATACAGAATGAATACATAATGAAGGAGCTGAAGCAGAAGAATTCCAGGTTTGTTCTATTGAATTCTTTTGGGTCAATGGTAGGCAAAACCACCTTCCTCTATCATAAAGCACATGTGAAAAACAGATTGGTGATCTCTCTGAGGTGAGATTCATACTCAGGTAAACAACATCAGATTAAAATTTGAGCCTGGACTTTCCAAAGAAAAGGTAACAAACTTGTTTGCTAATGTTGGTCTCAGAAAGGACTAGGTAAAAGCCACTTTTACAGCTAATTGCTAGATAACTCCCATAAATATAAATACAGTTTGGGACATAGCCAGAAAGAGGGAGATGATGTACAGACCCAGTACAAAAACTATCAACACAAGGTCAAAGCAGACATGGAACAAATCTAAACCATCTTTCTTTAAGGGTGAAAGCAAACAACCAATACAAGACACAGGAGAGCTGATTTTCCAGCAAGCAGCCTGTGATGAAAGGAAATGATATGCAAATATGATTCAAGAAGAGTCATTCTGCAGCAGTCTGCAGAACCACAGTGACAGAGGAGTTCAAGAGGAGTCAGCACATGACAAAGGGAAATTATTCTCTTGGTACAGCAACCTCTTATGAACCAGAGAAAGCAGGACTGGTCTGAAACCCCACATTATAAAACAAGATTTATTTCCCCTTGTGCAATGTATTTTACTTTATCTTACTGAAGATTTAGCCAAATGCTCAGCACAAGCACCAGAGCACAGCAGTCCATGGGGAAAAAAACTGTATTCCTCTTACTAGGTTTTACTATGCTAATTGGAGGAGGGGGCGAGGAGGGAAGGTTTGATTCAGCTTTGTCTTCTAGTTCGAGTCAGTAAGGCTAATCTCAAGGAGGTAGCAAAACCAACAGCACCAGTCAGTTAGGAGACAGCACAACCAGAGTATGAATGATGAATTTGCGCACAAACTAGGAATGGCACATTGCATGTAGGGCAGTGAGACCTGATCCTTGCATATGCTGCAGTTTAACTGTACCAGTTAAACAAGCACAGATTCTTGTTATTTTGTATTTTATAAAAACTATTATTTTTTCAGGAAAAGGAAAAAAAGTAGCTGGAGCCACAAGTCAAAGATACTGTGCAAATTCTAGTTGTCACAGGGACTTTTTTGAGAGGATCTCTCTATATTCTTTTTCAGTCTTTGATCCCATATGTTAACACACAATAACGTGAAAGGATCATGAGTAAAAGTAACCGCTGTAAACTGAACAGCTCAGTGGTGAGAAAAGAGAAAACTGAGGTTACTTCCTGAGAAGTTAGCAAACCCTAGCCACAGCGAACCAAACAAAACAACCTCTTCCTCTCTTTTCCCCAGTCATGAAACCAGGTTTCACACCTAGGGCCTCAGGGAGGAGGTTCCCAAACTGTAAGTCCATGAGACAAAGATAAGCAGTTAGCACTGGACTGTGGAACTGCAATAAAGCAAGATTCACAAACACATAATTTCCCTGGGACAAGTTCTACAAGAAGGTTCAGTGGCTTGAGAACCACTAACCTGTGGTTTTATAAACTGGTGGGTATGCTAAAGGATCAACATATGTATTTAAAAAAAAAGAGGAATATCAAACATAAGCAGAGATTTTGTATCTAGCCATACATCCTCTTCAAGGATTAGGAACCAAAGAAATGGAAGTAGTGAATTTCCACATGTAACTAAACCAGCTGTGCATCTCTGAATAGCTATAATTTTCTTTCATGCTTTAAGATATACAAGAAGCACAAAGAATCGTATCTAAAAAGGTAACCAACAATGACCCATGGAAACAATATAAGAACAGCATATACAAAAGTCTGGTTATTACAGTGAATTTTTTTTTCTTTTGCGTCACTGGTTCAAAACATAGCTCAGTTAAAAATCACAATTTGATAATTATACTTGAGAGGCTCTGAAGCCACTTAAAAGATATTAATTTACTTTGTTGAAGTCAGTGCCCTAAGGAAGACATCACGAAAAATTAAATAACTGGCACTAAAATTCTTCTAGCACAATCTTTTCATTGCAAGATGTTCCTTCCATGGCAAGTGTGAGGCATGCTGAACTGTATATACATTGTCACTGTAACTTACCTCTTCTACAAGTGTCCATTTTAAGTGTTGTGCCATGCTGTGCCTAGCCAGGTATAACAGTATGACACTAGAAATAGCATTTTGTCTTCCTAGCACTGAGGATCCAGGTTTTTCCTCATTGCAGTATTCAAATATATGCATCAAGTACTTGCAAGTGAAAAGCAGCAGCACACTCAAAGGAGAAAAGCCAAATCCCTCTATGTGAATACTTTACTGAATGCCCGATTGAAAAAAGCAAGATTCCCCTTGTATTTTGTTGGCATAGACAAAAGACCAAATTATTGCTAGGCACAGAAGCTGGAATCAATTCAAATACTACATTATATTTATCAGATTCCCAGATACCACTTGGTGTGCTGCTGAAAGGAACCTTACATTGTAGGTACTAGATAGAAAGGCACAGAATCAGCACACTGACTGCAGTGCTTTGATGTTCCCAGATAAGGTCAATAATCTGCATACTAGGGAATTAGTCACAGCCTGCAGGTTGTGGAAAAATGTTTTCAGGAGCAATGCAAAGATAGTGTATTGAAACGAGGTTAGTGTTTTTTGTAGAAAAGGTTGGCAAGAGAAGAGGTCTCACAGGAGGTTTAAAAGCTCACTGGATCCACCTGAACAAGCTAATCATCTTCCCTATATCGGAGCCAAAAATGTAAGGTGCATGCCTGATTGATGGGAAAAAGCATAAGGCACATACAAAATCTTAGCGTTAGCTCCCAAACAGAAGAATTGAGTGAATGAACTTAATAGTAAATCAGGCAGAATACAATCAGCAGTGAAAGTGAAAAGTTATTGATTCAAACCACTTGCTCTGAGCAGGTGATGTCGTATCACTGAAACAATCATCACCTTTCAGGAATGAACTCAAAGGATTTTTTGGTCCAAGAAACCAATCTCTTGTATTCTACATTTTGCACAGACTAAATGTGCCGTACTAGAGAATCTAAAGCTGACAAATGTAAGCCAAGATGTATCAAAAAATAGACTGCATGCTCTGAGGTTCACATGCTCCTTTACAGCTATTTTTGTCAAAAGCTGAATGGAAAAAACTGCTTAAACAGCCACTAATACTGAACCATTCTTACACGGCAGCTATTTCTCCTTTTAAGTCCTCTACTAACCATGTGAGACTTTGATGAACCAGCTTTTGTTTCTTTCCACTCTATGTCACTTCCTTCTGGAAGCAATGGTGTCTCCTTTCCATAAGCAAGACGTGCCAATGACAAAACCAGAAACCTCTGATAGAAGTCAAAAAAGGATTAATAACTGGCTATATTGCTGACTGATTTGCCTAGAACAAGGACGATGGCCTCACTTCTCTTCAGCAGAATTCAAATCCAAGGTGCAAGAAAGATCTGTCCCATAACCGAATAATAATAATCATCAGTTAGCTGATGATATTTTGCATAAACTGTGTCAAATATGTTAATTTAAGTTTCCAATGGGTTCTTGCAGGCCACACCAGAGTACTTTGGGGCCACCTATGACGTATGAGTTCTGTCCTTGAGAGTAAGCACAACATTTTTCCAAACAACACTGGGATACATAAATAGAAAAGTGGAAAGATGCTTAGAGGGCAATATTGGCATTTGTTCTGTAAACAGAAGACAACATGCAGAAAGGCCAGCACACCAGTATCTTTCATTTGCACCAAAGCTGGTAAGAATAAAGCCAGGAAAATGCTTTTCAACGGCCTAAGAAACATTGGCCACGTAATTTTCTTATCTGCTTCACTTTATCCTGTCCTTCTCCGTTTATCTATGCAATTCCTAAGAATCAGCCAACAAAATAGCTCGTAAGCAACAAGTCCCCGAGGAGATGGTGGCTGGTCACTTCTTGCCATTAGAAGTGCATTCGATACAATTAGCAACCATTGTATTTGCCAGTGACAGATGCATTATACAAGACGCTTGAAGACAGAAGAAAAACATTGTGGTTAAGTGCTAACAGAAGGCGAGATGGTCTGCGCACCAGTGGTTATAAGAGGAAGTCCCTCTAGGTAAACTTGGTCCATGCTATCTGAACTAGCGCTCTGTGAAACACTCAGGAAGGGTTAAAATGCAGTTATCAGTTCCTCTACCTAATTTTACATTTTTTAGCCTAAGGAAGGAAAGAAAAGTTGACTGCAAAAATCACATTCATTATTTTTACATGAACACCATAATCCAAATAGCCTTCAGACAGCACCACTTTATGCAGAAAGCCCAGGGTAAGCTAAATAGTAACACATACCTCTTGCTCTAAACGGTTTATCCCAAACAATCAGGCACTGACAATGGCCAAGATAATTGGTGTGCTACAAATGTTGCATAGCATATCAGTCACAACCCCATCATTAATTAGTACTCCCCACTCAGTTATTCCACCTGTATCAACTTCTCTCTTACATTCTGATCGCAGGCTCTTAGTAGACACAACTAGCTTGTTGCATTTCTACGGCACCTAGCACAGGTGGACTTAATTCACAGCGGGTGCCCGTGAACGTTACTCTAACGCACATCATCTCTGTCTGCATCAGCCAGTCTAGTGCCACTGTCTCCAAACGACCCAGCCGCTGTGGCACTGCAGCAGTCTTCCCGGAAGGTTTCATAACACAACTAAGGTAACGGAAAGGACCAGGGAAATCACAGATCGCTTAGTGATTCTAGAATTTACTGCTGAAATCCACCTGCGGCGTCTCGCCGACTCGCGAACTGGGCGGGCGGAACACCAGCTCACACGAGGGAAAGGGAGGCAAAAGGCGGCGGGAGGCGCGGACCCCGCGGAGCTCTCCCACCTGCACCCGCCCGACGGCGGGGCGGCGCCCGCGGGGGCGGCCCGCCTGCGCGCGCCCTAGCGCCACCTGGTGGGCGCGGCGCCCCGCTGCGCGCGCAGCGCCGCAGCCCTTCCCGCGGCGGCCGCGCTATCAAGATGGCCGCCCCGCACGCGCCGCCCGCCCTCGCTGCCTTCCGCCCTCAGGGCCGGCGGCGACATGGCCTCGGGGCACGTACCGCCTCCGTTATCCCGCAGAACTCGTCCAGCCTCCTCAACAGCTCTTCAATCGCCTCTTCCACTTCTCTCACCTGGGGGCAGAAAAACAGGAACAGAGAGGCCAGGCTGGGGCCTCAGCGGGCCCAGGCGGGTCAGAGGGGCGCGTGCCGGCCGGCCGCTGGCGGGCACCACGCTGCTCCCCCTGCCTTGCCTCGTCTGTCGTCCCGCTGGGGAACCCAAGCCGAGCTGAGGAATTTTTAGGCAACCACCGTATCACCAACTCCAAAGGTTCAAAAACCGGATGCACATAATTCATTGTATTGAGAAATGTAAAGTTTGGAGGCTCTGGGAGGTGCTTTTCACCCCTGCTCCAGGAGGTGACCCATACGGCAAGGAAGGATGTCCCCAGCATCTACCGCCACGTGGATTTCAAGTTCTAGATCTCTCAGTGAGTTTTCTGCCAGCAGGCTTCTAAAGCTATAATGTCAACGCGTATTTCAGCAAAAGTTCCTTGCCAAGCATCTCGCTCAAGTTTTCATAAAGAAAAGTTTATTCTAACACTTGCACTTGGGATGTAACAACAAAGCGTGACTTACAAAAGTCAATTTGAAGTTACAGCTCACATTATTCACTGATAGAATGCCCCCCCCCAAAAAAAACCCCAATCCTTTAGCAAATACCTAAAAGAAAAAAAAAACAAACCATTTTGACTATTCTGAAGCAGAGAGAACACTGTGAAAGAGAACCCAGAGCAGCTCAGAAGGGTGGTTTCGGGCAGCCAACTGAAATGTTTTTCTGGTATCAGAAAGGAGCCCATATTCAGAACCCCAGAAAAACTCAACAGCTATAACAGTGTCTGCCTAAAGCCAAGAGCCTGGGCATACCCATGCCTGCAGAGGACAAAAGCTGATAGACTCTCACTCTTAAGTTTAGAATTAAAGACTGTTCATAAAGTCCCAGTAAAGAATTGCAACTACAAGAACAAACTTCTATTCTGAGCACATTTTTAAAAAACAAATGGAATAATCATGGTTCAAATACAGGAAATGGAAATGAGGAAAATTAAAAGGCCACTCCAAATCCTACATTTGCACTGTAATTTAAATAATTTTTTGAATCCTGAATCTATTCTCCTATCCTAATCACATATTATCCAAAATTAAAATAATTATTTTTTTTTTAAATAAAGCTAAACACAGGGAAATTGTTCCATTTGTTGGGGCTAGTTTGTTTAAATGGTCATTGTAAAAGCAGAACAACAACAAGGGTTGCCTTAGCAGACCTCTATCATTTTACATCTGGGCTGTAATGAATTATCTAGTTCCTAAATAAAGTTTATTATCCTTTCACCTGGTAATAAAATTAAGGAAACCTGAGTCGCCTCTGAAATTCAAATTGCAGTTATCAATCCAACAGTTGGGCTAACTCCAGGAATTCTTTGCCATTCTTAAAAGCGCCCAAGGACCTCCCAAAACAGGTACAATCACTCTTGTCTGGAACAATATGGCAGAGGGAGTTGCTGTCATGTAAAGGCATTAGCTAGAAGAAAGGGTGCTGGAAGAGGAAGAATAGATAAGAAGACAAATGCATTTTGTCAGCAAGGGGTAGAACGGAAAATGCTAGACTCTTGATTTAGACTGAAGCAAATGTTAAGAGCAGCATACATATAAGTTCACCCCAAAGGTTGTGCTTTGCATAGACTGAAGATGGTCACTGGCATGCAACTCCTCTTTTACTTTATAAAAACTATTCCACATAAATGGAGCAAACGTAATTCTCTGCAGAGCCTGAGTCAACTTTCCAGCTCAAATGAGGCGGTGTTACACCTCTGGAGACCTATTTGCAGCCAACTTCTGCAACAGAACAGATTTGAGGGAACAATTTCTGGTATGGAGGTATTCCTGGAAGTAGCTTCTGCACCAAGAAGATGGCAATAGGGAAGGCAAAAGCCTTTTGCCAGAGAACCAGAGAGGAGGAGCAACAGAGAAACACAAGTTACTAGTGGGGCAACAAAGTACACACATCACTCTAGAAAGGGTGTTCTGAAAAGGCTGCTAGAAGTCATCCAGGGAGCAGTCACATGAGCCCAGAAGACCAAATCCACCATGTCAAGTGAGTGCACTATTTTAGGTCTGCAATCATGCAAGTTGGGAAAGGACTCAATTCCTAGTCACTTCCAGGACAGTGACTCAAAAACTAGAAAGGACTAATTATGCTATCACAAAGAGGAAAGGAAGAACAACAAAAAAGCCTTAAGCACATGGAAGAAATAGTGGCTGCTTTCACAAGGGCAAACATGTATGTGCATATATAGGACATAATGTGGGCTGAGGATAGAACACAGATATGAGCTCAGGCCATGTTCTGAGTAGCAGGAATACAACCCAACTTGGCCCAAAAGCTCTGCAACTATGTTAGAGCAGCACTGAACTAAGACTGGTATGTATTGTCTCAGAGAAATTGTTAGCAGCTGGCATCTTTGGGTCAGCTTAGAGACCACACCTGTCAGTATATTAAGGTTATTTCCCAAGATGTTTGTGTCTCACAAACTCTCTGCAAAACCTCCATGGTGGCATAAACTATCACTTTATATTCACATTGTAATTTCACTTACACAAGATTTAAAACCTACCCACAAAAGTTTCACTGCCTCTTTTTTGTGTACATATCTGGACAGAAGAAACCTCAAGACACATTATACTCCACAGGTTTATTAGGAGGGATCCACAGACACTGTAAATCAATGCATGGATTTCAGTGGTGCTAACATGAGTTTACATTCCCTAAGAATCTGTTCCATGTCTATCTGAGGTAAAGATTTCTGTGTGGAAAAGCTGTTTTCCTTCTGCTGCTCCTTTGCATGCTTAAATAAAGGAACAGAATTTCCACATTAATTTCTCCTCAGAAGGAAAGAGTGCTCTTCCTCCCCACTGCACACAGGCTAACTCTGGCAAGATCACTGCTAAACAACAGAAAAATGCATTCTTTTCAAATAAGAAAGAGTTCTCAGTGATTTCATGTTACTATAATACATTTAATTTGTGAAAAACTTGCAAGCATTGAGTCTGAGAGTCTGGTTTCTTGAAGTCTTCATAAGGCAGAGAAACATAATTGCTAGCTTTTTTGTTAAGTGTATTTTACAGCAGAGCAATCTCAGTGGGTGGTGCAAGCATCAGATGGCCTACAGAACAATTCTATCAAACTCCCGCCATTTCTTGGCAAGTCTGTGCACAGCCAGCTTCACGGGCCTGAAGCCACTAATGTAGCCACATGTTCAGGACTAGCACAGTTGGCTTAAAGAGATAGTCCAAAACTGATATCAAACTTACAGCTTTGAAAAGGCTGTTTAATGGTAGCAATCATTAAATGCATGACTGTAAAGCAGGTGTAAATTCCACTAATTTGACAGATGATGCATTAAAGAAACATCCATTTAAAGAAGCTGCATTAGCTGTAGAGGTTCCTGTCCTGCTCTGACTAAACTTGCAGGCATGTTTCAGGCAGGTAGCTTGCTGACATTACTAGCCCTTCTCATATCTACCATGAGCATCTTCAATTCATAATGTTCATAAAGATTCAAACATTGGAATAGCACGTGTTAGAGGACAGAAGCAAAGTTTATTGACACCACTGAGAATAAGTTAATTCAGAACAGATTCAGAGTCCTTAATCTTCACTCTAAAGAGTGTTACATAGCCTGAAATGTAACAGAAGACAACAATAGTAAGAAACAATAGAAAATAGATGCAAACAAACCACTTAACGCTATTTCTTCAAGGCATGCTACTATAAAAGCACACTAGGCATAAAAAAGCCAGAATACTATGTTTAAAAAAAGACTCAACCACAAATTCTTAACAGTTCCATATGAATTGCAAAAGAGAAAAACAACATTCTAAGGGCTCAATGTATTTAGGACACTTTCAGAAATGGTTAAGAGGAGCCTGATGCAAATTCCAGTATCAACAACATATTTACCATCATCTGTGATTAGGTACTTACTAAACAGACCATACAAGCTCCTTCCAGGTGATTATAGAACTCACTGTATATTTATCATTAAGATCTGAAATAAAGCCCACTGAACACATTTCAAAGTTATGATGAAAATATGGGGTGACAAGTGTTTCTTAGTTAAGACTGTAATTTCACAATCACTTTAAAATTATACAAGCTGGCATTGGCAATAAAAATAGTCTACCTTTTTGCTTCACTCACGCCCCTAAAGCCAACCCTTTGCATGTGAGAGGACAGACATTCACAGTGGAATGAATCAGGAAATTGTTCTGGGTTGAAAACTAACCATTAATTTCTTTGCCATATTGTTTTAGCTCAGATCAGTTCTTCAACTCAGTTCAGTACACGGGGAGCGGGTCTAGAAGAGGGCCACGAAAATGATCAGGGGGATGGAACACCTCTCCTATGAGGACAGGCTGAGAGAGTTGGGGTTATTCAGCCTGGAGAGGATAAGGCTTCGGGGAGACCTTATAGCACTGACAAAGAAAATAGGTAGCAAGAGGAAGAGACACGTTGGATCTTTCAATAGCAGTGTTAACTTATCATGAAACCTTAGCCAAAGGTACAACAGCACCACTTCCAGAGAGCATTTTAATGTTCCCATATATCCACTGTTGATTCTCCTGTTTATTTATGGAAACAAAACAAAACAAAATTGCCAACCGTATCCTGGGCTGCATCAAAAGCAGCGTGGCCAGCAGGTCGAAGGAGGTGATTCTGTCCCTCCACTCTGCTCTGGTGAGACCCGCCCTGGAGTCCTGCGTCCAGCTCTGGAGCCCTCAGCATAAGAAAGATACGGACCTGTTGGAGCAGGTCTAGAAGAGGGCCACGAAAATGATCAGGGGGATGGAACACCTCTCCTATGAGGACAGGCTGAGAGAGTTGGGGTTATTCAGCCTGGAGAGGAGAAGGCTTCGGGGAGACCTTATAGCAGCCTATGAGTACTTAAAGGGGGCTTATAAGAAAGATGGGGACAAACTTTTTAGCAGGGCCTGTTGCGACAGGACAAGGGGGAATGGCTTTAAACTAAAGGGGGGTAGATTTAGACTAGATATACGGAAGAAATTTTTTATGCTGAGGGTGGTGAAACACTGGCACAGGTTGCCCAGAGAGGTGGTGGGTGCCCCATCCCTGGAAACATTCAAGGTCAGGTTGGACGGGGCTCTGAGCAACCTGATCTAGTTGAAGATGTCCCTGCTCATTGCAGGGGGGTTGGACTAGATGACCTTTAGAGGTCCCTTCCAACCCAAACTGTTCTATGATTCTATGAAAACTAAAACCATTACTTCATTTTGTAACTTAGAGGGAAAAAATATGCAGTCTAGCTTTGAGGTTAGCTTTCCTTTCAGACTTTCTTTTATGTAGTATATACTGTACCCATAGTCATATCCCTTTCTCACCACTTCCCTTTAAATGTCTTTGTTTCTCGATAGCAATCTCCTCCCTCTTTGCTCCAAAAGCCTGAGATAAGCTAAGCTTTTGTAACTCCCCCCATCACTCCTCCTTTCATTTTGCCTCAGCATTATGCTCCCATTCAACCTTATAACAATTTACCTGCTTTTCCCAAGGATTTTTTTTTCTAATACCAAGCTCGCTCCTTGATAAAAAGATTTGGGTCAGGTATTTTATATCATCAGCTGTTCAGGTCCATGAGATATGAATATAGCGTTCTAACTTATCACACTTCATTAAGGAACATGAAAAAAGAAAATTCAGCACTAAATCTCCTCTACAAAGTTTTCCAAAAAGCCTTCCGCTTTCACTCAAAAAGTTAAGCTGCCTTTGTTGGAACATGAAGTGCTCTCCTAGCATGTCATTAAGATGAAAAGGTAGGCATAGAAAACTTTAAAAATAGCCAAACCAGAAAACCACACAGCTTTATGACATTAGAGACTCCAGCAGGAACATTTCAATATTGCTGAAAATTAACAGGTTCTTCAGTACGATGTCCTCCTATGCCAGCTTCAGAATACTGAAAAAAACCCCTACAAAGGGAAAACAATCAGTGTATAAGGGGAAACAAAAAGAGCAGAATGGCAAGTGTATTTCAATAATAAAACTGAAGTCTTTCATAGCTATTTACAGGATACATTCAAATCAGGCAGAGTAATATGTCATGCCGCATATGCTTGAAAGCTTTCACTTAGCAAAATCTTCTACTGGACTATACAAATAACTTATTTTGTATTAATCATTCTCGTAGTCTCATTTGCTACAACTGCTACACAAAATTAAAAATCATAATAAAAATTAGGAGTTATATGCTAGAGGAAATTGTTATTGCTAATTACAAAATTTAAAAAAAATGCAAAACTCAGGCAACTCGTTGTGAAAAGGAACTGAAAGCCCTCATTCTGATTTCCACAACGCTCCAATATGTGACAGAACTGAACTAGCAAGGCAAGGCCCACAGGAAGAGACACTTAAGAAGATGGTTCCACAAAAGCTGTGATTAATCCCCAAGTAGGAAAATACCTAAATTATATCACTGCTTTGAGCAAGCTACCAATATGTGCAAGAATCAAGAGAGATCAGTATTAAAACGTGTTTAATTTCAGGTGAAGATGCCTGAAGGAAACAGAATGACTTGCAAGTAGCAAAGAACATAAGTTGTTTCTGTATTCCTTGTAAGAACTAACAGGCTTAGCACTCAGTTACAAAAATACATAGTCTGCCATACAACACTATACAGGAAACTAGTTTTATTAATTGGCAGGTCATCTTTATTTCTTATTTAACACCAGTATGAGTGGCACTTGATAAAACCAATAGAACCCAGCTGACATGAACTAATACTTTAGTGAAACTTAGTCCCTACTAAGTAGTTCACTTTGCAATGTCATCTGAATCAAGCTTGAAAATTCATTTTTTCTAATTGTTAATAGCATTAACAATACTTGTTTCTGGCCCACTATAGATGTGTAGATGACTAACAAAGTAGATCTGCATCCAGAAGTAAGACAAAAGCTCTCAGTGGTTTAACCACATGAAAATTATGTGGGTATCACGGACTAAGCATTATATCATCTCCTTGAAAATGCTGAACAGAAAAACAAAACAAAGATCCCAAGATTTGGTGTAGGTGGACTGACTTATTGCAAACCATAGATAACCACATATGGAGAGATGAAATTGATGGAGTGATGATGTCAAGGGAGAGGCACAGGAAAGAAATCCTCTGAATAGTGAAACTGAACAAGAGTTTCCCATTCTTTTTTTCCTTGGAGACAAAAATAAATCACATCAACATTTTACTGCCAAAATGAAGGAAGGGGGTGAGGGGAAGCTGTTTTACAGACTGATTTCAGAGTGTCTTTTATCTCGACAAGAGAAAATTTTAAATAATCTGCTCAAAGAGAATGTTATTCACTTTATATCACCACCAGGCTCAAGTGGGATAGGAGCTACCTACAGGTCAGAAAGGGGCATACCCCCAAGTGCTCTCTACTTTGGTTTTTGTAGCCTTCCTCTCTTTTTTGGGGGTGGGTGGGGGAGTGTCTTAGCTTACAAAGTGCAACTTCAAAACCTCCCTCTTTGCCTTCAGGGATCTAAATGGTCCCCTGTCCATTACCAGGATGGTGACAGTGCTATGCAAGATCACCACTGTCACCATCCTGATTGAGCTAAACAGCTAGACTCGGGTAACTAACTGCACCTAAGATCCTCCAACTAAGCATCATTCTACTTCATCACATCAGCGCTCTGAGCCTGACCATACTGACACCAGCAGACTTGGTTTCCACAAAAACAAGTAACAGAGTAGCAGCCACTGCCGTAGTCATTTAAAAAAAGAAGCCTGGAAACACTTATTCAGCTATTCAGGAGCTCAGCAGTAGCTCAACTTTATCCAACGCTGCATCCCAGACCCGGGAGACCTGAAGACTAGGCCCTCCTCAGCCAGAGGGAATGCAAACACCCCGCTGTCTCCAAAAATAAGACGAGCATCACGAGCAGCGGGCTAGTCCGGAGCCAGGCAGGAGGGGAGCTCCTCGCACATCCCCGCCCAGACAGGCACCCCCGCCGCGCAGGGTTCAGGGAAGAGGGGCAGGAGCCTCTGCGGCTCGCGAGCAGGGAGAGCCCGAGGGCTGCTGATGCATCGGCGGGGGGAAGCGGGCTCCCGGCAGCCTCTGACCGGGCGGCGGCCCGGCCCTGCCCGCTGGGAGCCCCCAGCCCGCTGGGGCCCCCAGCCCGCTGGGGCCCCCTTCCCCCCTCCCGCGCAGCCCCTCGCCTCAGGGAACCCCCGGCCCCAGGGCCGCTGCCCGGCGGCTGGCGCGGGTCCGAGCGTAGCCCGCCGGCCGCACCTGCATCCTTCCCCCTCAACCGTCCCCTCGGGCCGTTACAGCCGGCGCCCCTCGAGAGGCGCCGCCGAGCCCGCCCCTCGCTCCCCAGCTGACGGACCGCCCCCGGGCTGGGGCAGCCCCTTGCTCGGCGCCCCCCTCCTCCTCCCCTACCTCCTCCCCGGGCGGCGGGGTCAGGCAGCGGGCGAGCCGCCGAGCTCCGCTCTCCTCAGCAGCCGCCGCCCCCGCCCGGGGCTCCGGCGGCTCCTCCGGCCGCAGCATCACCTCCGCTGGTCCCCGGCTGAGCTCATGGCAGCCGCCGCGCCGCCCCGCCCCCGGCTGCCGCTCCTCCCCTCGCCCAGGCCCGGCGCCTGCCCAGCCGGCGCCGCCGGGGGCTTCCCGGGGCCGCGCCGCCTCAGCGCTCTCCGCCCGCCGCCGCGGGTCGCGCGCGCCACCTAGCGACGCGGGGCGGCAACGGCTGCCGCGCGAGGCGGCGGGCCCGGGGGAGGCTGCTGCGGGCGGTCACCCGCGTCCTCGCGTTCCGCATTAACGCCTCTTTCCCCGCAGCTGGGAGCGAGAGGCAGAAGGCTCTTTTCGGAGAGACGAGGGCCAGAGGTTCACTGAAAGTTTTTGTTTAAAGTCATGACGCCTCACCCGTGGAAAAGCGGTTCAACGAAACCAGCACCAAGTGAAGCCACACCACAGGCACCCGGCTTCCCCTCCCTGAGCATTTCATTTGCCGCTCTTAAAATCAAGTTTTCCTAATAGCATTTTGCTTTGACAAGCCAGAGGCTAAGACATTCAATGATTCGACAGTGTTAGACTCAATGTCTATTTTTTAGTCACTGGGAAATTAAAGGCTGCAGCTGAAAATGCGGCTTTAAGGTGCTCTGAATTTCTCTATGCCATTTGCAAGGTGAGTATTTAAATGACTTGAGGTTAGAGACATTCAATTTTATCTTTGGCAGAGCAGAACTCCTGACACTGTAAGTGTGACACATCCTGTCCTTCTCCCTGAGGATGGAGCCATGGGAGACTCCCTGTGGAAAGCTGTAGTTAAAGAGATTCTTCTTAGGCCTTCTGGATGCTTCTTCACTACAGAAGATGCTCTTCCTTGCATTAGGCTCCTTTAAAACACACTCAAACCAAAGCAACATTTTTCAAGAGGGACAGATGATCAAGACAGCAGTTAGAGTTGAGACAAAAATAGCCATCTGTTCTCAGTTTGTTCGTTGTTCTTCCTCCTCTAAGCAGGAAACAGGACCTACTTGATAACTGATGATCAGTCAAGGATTGGTAGATAGAACAGGGGGAGGATTTCTCAGTAACAGTGTGTTTCTTCTCAGTAAGAGTGTTATTCTCGGTTGGAAGAGGTCAGAAGCAGCCTGCCCTCAACAGAAGTTTGGCCCATGCATCTTGTACTGAAGACTCATACTAGGGTCAAGTGGACTCTGTAGTAGCAGGAACATAAAGCACTAGTATTTCCCACTAATCAGTTTGAGACATTATCTAATTTTAGAATTTTATACTATATAAAACTACTTTTGAGAGCTCGCAGAGCAGAAGGCCAAAACAGGCATGCACTGTCATCCACAGCTTTTCTTGGCTTTGGATAAGACCAAATTATTGTTGAATAATGGGAGAAATTTCTTAAGAACACCAAACTGAATTTAAAGCGATCTTCTCAGCAAACTACAGACTGTAAATTCGGCAAAGCAGCCAGGCTTGAAGAGATATTTGAAGCAACAGAACCAAGAGCAAATAGGTTGCAGGGTTTCCCCAAATCTTTTCTCAAGAGTAGGGACAGACAGTGATCTGAATCTAGTCTATGTCATCCTGACAATAGCACCAGAGAGACCCTTTTATGCTACACTTGTGGCAACTAAAAACCTCTTATCTGAAAAATTGTAAGGTATTTGCAAAACCTGACCTTCCACTGACCAGCACTGCATAGAGGAGAAACACACTGCACCTCTGGGCACTTTATTTCTCATTTCAATTGAGGCTCTCCAGGTCTGGGCAGCCTTCTTGCTATGTATTTGCAGAGTTCACAACATAGACCTGTTTTCTACTCGGCCACTCAGGTACCATTTCTGCTGTAGACCCAAAGGGTTTGTATTCTGTATCTTTGAAAGAAGTGTTTCTATCAGGGAAAGATGCACCAGAAAACTTCAGTGAGATTTGGAAAGTGTATTTGGGAAGCTTTAATAGCTCAGAATGAAATATTCCTAACTTCTTGTATATCACAGATTAACTGTTACAAAACTAAGTTATCTATCATAGGAGGAAGAGCATGAAGAGGTATGTTTAGAAGAAACACAAGGAGCCAGGGGGAGTACTTTAGGTGCTTTAAAACTGTAACACCAACTTAAGATTCCTCCTATTTCATATAGACTATGCCATCCACATGAGCTTTAGCACTGGCATGAATTATTTACTGTAGAGGAAACCTCTCAAGAGAAAACAGTGCTAAGGAGAACAGATCATGCATTGTATTTCTGTTTCTGTGACCAAATGGCTTTGTGACCTCTGCGTCTCAGCTGTAAGGGTAGGATAACCCATCTATCTTCACTATCCTAACAGTTTATCAGTATAAAGCACAGTCAAAATACAAGGAAAGCCACATGTTGAATTACTTCATTTTTTCAAGATATTAACTTTGCAGGATGACTCAAAGAAAATCAAACAATTTTTCTGCCTTACACAGATCCAGTTACTAACCACCTGAAGTATTCTTGAAAGACAGTTAATAGCATTTCAATGTTTCGTTAAACACCCAAATTGTCTTTTGCAAGTACTTTTTTGCATTAAGTTTTAGCTCATTTATTCATAAGTTTGCAAAATATACCTACTTTTCTCATTTTACAGCACAGAATAGAAAGAGTATGAAGGTAGACTTAGTAACAAGGTTATTAGGGGATTTAAGCTATTAGGATTTAAAATTTCTGAAGTACAAGTCCATGTAACCTTATGTAGCATTCAGGAAGTCAGAGAAATCTATGTTTATTATTCAATACTTTCTCCTCAGCGTTTTAAGAATTCCAAATCCTTTGCATCCTCCAACAGAAAGAGAACCTCACTTTTTTTTTTTACTGGGTCCACAATATCCAGAACAATAGCAAAGCAGCAGAAGAAAAAAAAAAAAGAAAAGGCCTTGTAGGAATTAGTGTCACACAACAGGAATACCCTTTTTGTGCCTAGAGGTTGTTGTTACAGCTGTGAGGGTCTAAAGAGAAAGGCCAGGCTTGCAGGTAGACATAGTATCTTTCATTTGACTGGCTTATACAGCTTAATATAATAGACAAGCTTTTGGCTATTGCAAAATTAAGTATTCCTTTCTGCAATATGCTGGGACCCTTACCACCTCCGTTAGCGTATCTCCTATTTGCTCCCTACTTTTTACTCTTATCTCCATTTTGTCTTGCAGCTGTGGATAACTAGGCCACTTATCTTCAGAACTGATTTAGACATGCCAGATTATGATACACATCAGCTTTGTTTGTTGTAACCACACCAATAACATGGTTTTTTTATACAAGCATGAACCCCTGCACTGGATGATATCCCTACCTTCTCTAGCTCCTTTCACATCATCTGCTGTTCTCATCTGTCCCTCAAACTGTTTCTTGTTTCTGAGCATTGCCAACGCATCTGTGACTACAAAAAAGCACCATATCAGTAACTAGGTATTACCAGGTGCTCAAAAGAAAGTATTCTGAAGAAGTCATTGCACCAGAGAAAAAGAACCACGTTCTCCTGTGGAAAGCAAATGTGAGGGCAATAGATATGCTCTTATATACTTTCTTAAACGTAACATCACAGAGCCTAATACAAGTCTTTCACATTGATGAAATGCAAGGTATTCCCTTATACTATCAGGTAATAAAATGTAGTTCAAGTAGAAAGGAATGTTAATTGGAAGGACAGGAAATTACATCTTATTAGCAACACTTCTGAATTGCTGTAATAAGAAATGCTGGTTAAATAGCACAGCACTTCTTCACATCGCTTTGTGCTTCATATTTCTAAAGCACTTTTAAAATCAAGCATACTACATTATGTCCTCAGAAACAAATTTATCTCCTATTTGAGAGGGAAAGTACACAAATGATCTATCATAGCTGCACAAGGAGTCTGAATTCTTAAATCTTGGCTACAATCTCACCTCTCCAAGAACCAGCTGTACCATTTCTTGCATACTTCTACAGCATCCAAGAACAATACTGTTACCATCCAATGCATTTTTCCTCACGCTAGTATTGGAAGCCATTTATGAAGCTACCTTGAAGCTGATTATTCCTCTCTAGCATTACCACATGCAAGTACTACATAATAGTATCTGAATATTGATATTTGTATTGCAAGGAACACATGTTCATCAGAAATAATTCAGGCAAGTCTGAAACTAGAATGCCACAGCTAGTTTTAAGGTAACAAGAAAACTTCAAAGGGCTATTTAGCACTAGTCAATCTTTCTCCTGTTGTTATACCAAGGAGAGGAGGATTTTCAATTGATTACTTATGAAAATCCCAGGAAGTCTTTGTATCTGCAACCATACATGAGTTTTCAATTTCATAACATAACTGAAGTCCTAACATCTTGTTAAGAGCTCATCACCTTGAGAAAAGTTAAGTACTGTTGGCATTTAAAGGACAGACATGTTATTGCATGGTATTTAACAGTTGCATTCCTTCCTCAAGGAGGCAGCAGTAGGGAAAGTTACAGTCCTCCTTTACAATTAGTTTCTTAGTTTAGGAAAACTACCAGTAGGGATTACAGCAATTTGTAGAAATTGTTGTTGATTTGCATGAGTATGCATTTTAGTCTCATTCCCTTAAAGTGTCTCAGATTAGCTTCTGTACTGTGCCTCCACTGCAGATTCAGTCCAGGTCAGTATTAGCATTAGCCTACTCTTTCAGTTCTTGTCCAACCTAAAGCACCCTATCAAGCTTACTTTATCCTCATAGATACACGCATTCCTGAGGACACATTCCTTAGTCTTTGCTCCTGCAATAACCCACCCCCTTGATTCTTAGTGGATTTTACTTAGGAAAAATTCTCTCAGACATGGAAGCTTGCTGGAAGGCACAGAAACATTAATGGATACTAATGGTCCAGCTAAAAAGTCCATACTCTTGCTGTAAAGAGCACTCCCAGCCTCAGTGAAAGTACCCCCCACACTCAGTGCCAGTCCCAGGCCAAGGAGGAGATGCATTTGCAGAGAGTTGGGTCATCACCAGACTACTTCTGTGGAAGGATACCTTACGTGAAATAGAGTCCTCTAGATTCAATATATTTTTGACCACCTTAAAAATTACTTCTTAGGGAGATAAAATTCACTATGAATCAAATAACTCAAAGCTGATAAGTGGAAATTATATTCAATTGCACTTTTTCAATCCATCGTGATATTTAATTTCCTCATACAAAACTGTTTACACACAGCTTTATTGCTTTTTACAGTCTTTTTCAGGCTGATCAGTCCTCTACTACTCAGTTTTGTTATACTAAAAACATCCTATAATGCAGATGACATTACTTTTTTCCAGTCTGGTATCCTTTTCGAAAAGAAGCAATTAGAACTGCACACTACATTAAAAGCATTGCTGAACCATGATTTTATACAGTAAACATTATCAGTTTTGTCTTTTATTCCTTTCCTAACACGGTTGGGTTTTTTATGCTAGCAAGTATGGGGCCAATGTTTTCACTAAACTACCAGAGCCCAGGATGGGCTCCTGAGAGGCAAGTTTGCTTGGCATTCATCATTACTTATGCAAAATTGAGACAGATTTTACCCCACACATGCACACTTAAACTACACTGAATTCTTTGCCATTCTATTGTCTAATCTTGCAGTCTGTCTGCAATCCTTCACATTTTGCTCCTCTCATTTTTTCGTATCTGATTTATTCAAAATACCCAATACTTGAAAAATTTCAGCAGCAATGCTAGAAAGTTACTTGCTCCCACAACAATTCACATGTTAAAGAAGAGTCAGTAACTTGGAAATCTCTCCCAGTTTCATAGCTTTATGCATTTGGATAGAAGTTCTGAAGTTAGAAAAATACTACACCTGAATTTTAATACAGGCAGGATGAATTTTTGAAGCTCACACTATTTCAAGAATACCACACCAATTTCAGCATTCCTTTAGGAAAGGGGTGAGCCGTCAGTTTCTGTGCAAAGTAAAGAAATTTCTTCCAGCTACAAAACATTCAGACTCAAGTGCACAGATGAAGTAGACTGGGTTCTTTCAGCTGCCTACCAATATTAAGATACTGTAGTGCTGTTCTCAGCCTGTCACCTTCCCATAGCTACATAGGCAAGTATGAAAAGTACTGACCCATACAAATGAAACTAGTCACACATATATGAAGGAAGGTACAGAATAGAAGTCGTATGATTGGTGCCGAGACCAGCAGTCACAAAAGCCCTACGCAAAAGGGCTAAACAAAACTCAAGTCTTTTGTCACTAGGTAAATGTTTACAAGGGCTGCCAAGGCATTAGATGTGGGAAAACACATTTGCAAGTGGAATGGGTTCAAGTTAAAACTTCAATATGGACAGTTATACCAAATACTTACAGTAACAGTGAGAACCTCCACATCAGCAGCAGCACTTGACAAAGGTGACAGAGGATGAAGAACCATCTCCCAGGCCTCGTGACCTAAACTTTACTACGAGCAGTCCTCGGGCAAGTGATACAATGTAAGATTCATTATTTGCAGCTACTGTAGGAATAAGCACATCGCAGGTTAGTCAACAGGACCGAAGGACAGATGTTTTGAACTCTTGCATACTTTCCATATGTAGAGATTTGCACTAGAAGGGAGCAGAGGAA